>NC_043704.1:108685822-108775545 GCF_006229205.1 Suricata suricatta
AAAGTTTTTGCCACTCTGGATGCAAAATAGTCTCACTGTAATTTTAATTTGCATTTACTTTTTATGGTGGAGTGAATATTTTTACGTGAGTTTATAGGCCAGTTGGGATCCTTTCTTGAAATTGCCTATTGATATATTTTGTTTATCCATTGGATTCTTTTGGTACTATTTTGTAGACTTTTATATTCTGGATGCAAACTTGTAATGCTATAGTCTCATTTCTTTTCTCGTATAATTGATATTTCTTTAGTCTCCTTGAACAAATATCGTACTATGCCCAAGTCATAATGATCTCCATTGTTTTCTGAAAGTTAACTTTTCCTTCTCATCTTTGAGTCTTTAATATAATTAAAGTTGACTTTGTAGGATATGAGGCAGGCATCCAGTTTCTCCCTACTGGACAGCCAATACGCCAGCACTGTTTACTGAGTAATCTACTTACCTATTGACCTGCAGTGTCCTTTCTGTTACCTATTGGGCTTCCACTCTGAATAGGTTTGTTTTTGGGTTCTTTATTCATCTGTATTTATCATTTATATCAATATTGCACGGAAATGCCTCACAGGACAAGTCTGTACATCTTGAAGTTTTGTTATAGATGATGATGTTGGTTAAAGGACTATCTACATACACACTATGTGATTGTTTAAATGTGTACACATATATTTCCTATTTACAGGATATATATTTAACTTCCATTCACTGTTAGAAACTTTATGTTTCTATATATTAACATGATTAAATTTTATTATCTATAAATTTTGGGTTTTCTCTCTGAACAGGCCTATTCTGAGGTTAGTCAGGTTTTCTTTACAAAGATAGTCTAACAATTTTCATTAGAAGCTGGCAGTCTTAAGCTAAAGTCTGTTCTGATTTTTTGAAGGGTCTATTTTATACCTCCATTATGATTGTTGTTTGCTATAGATTTAAGCAGATCTTTTATTGGATTAAGGTTATTCCCTTGTGAAGTTTGCTAAAATTTTTATTCTGAAGAAATTGCATAAAACTTCCAATAAAATTCAACATTTATTGAGATAGTTGTATTCTCATTTCCTTTGATTTTGAGGTGAATTAGATTTACTATCAAAACAACTACTTTTGAATAACCTGTACTTCATCTTGATTTTGTAAAAATTATATTTGTTTGATAATTAGGATTTTACATCTAGATTTATAAATAAAGAAAATTGAGCCATTCTTAATGTTGTTGCTTGGTGTTAGTACCAAAAGTATACTAGTCTCCAGGTGCATAGGTGGTTCAGTCAATAAAGTGTCTGAATTGGGCTTACAGCATGATCTTGAGGTGCATGGGTTTGAGCCCTGTGTCAGGCTCTGTGCTGACAGCTCAGAGTCTGGAACCTTCATATTCTTTGTCTCCCTTCTTCTCTGTCCCTCCCCCACACTTGTGCGCACTCTATCAAACATTATGGGAAAAAAGATTCTCATGAAGTGAATTGGGGAAAAGTCTCATTTTTCTATTTTTTGGAATTAGTTTGCATTAGTTTTTAACAATTTTTAATATGTTTGTTAGTATTTATCTGTAAAAATCATCTAGTTTTTATTGTGTTTTTTTAAGCTACGAATATAAAACACATATTTATTTCCTTACTTACAAAATGCATTTTTTTTCAGTTTGAAATCTTAGATATTCTCAAATTTATTGCCCAAGTATTTGTCTCACTCTTAAGAATTCTTAAAATATCTACCATCTGTAGTCCTTAGTCCTAGTACTTTATCTAAGTTTTTATGATTTATGGTTTCCTTAACTACTCTTTTTAGAGAATTATGTATTTTATTGCTTCAAAGAAATAATTCAATTTCTCAATATTAAATTTGGAGATTTAGTTCATAGGGTTCTGCTTTTTCTTTATCCTCTTACTGTTATTTTTTCTGAAATTTAAATAAGCTGAATTTATTGATATAATCATTGAGAGATACACATTTCCTACAACATCATTTTCACTGCATTCCAGAAACTTTGTATATGTTTATTTTCTTCCTTTCAATATTTCACATTTTTTCATCCTTTAATTTCGTTAGGTTTTGATTCAAATTCCAGGTAGTTAAACTCTGATGTTTATAGCAGCATTATCTTTCCTAGCCAAATTATGCACACAGCCCAATGTCCATCACCTGAAGAGTAGGTAAGGAAAATGTGTGTACACAAACATACACAAAATGGAATATTACCGAGCCATAGAAAAGAATGAAATCTTACCATTTGCAATGAAGAAGATAGACAGTATTAAGCAAAGTAAAATAAGTCAGAGAAAGACAAATATATGATTTCACTCATGTGTGCAATTTAAGAAACAAAGGAGCAAATGGGGGAAAAAAGAGGCAAACCATGACAGAGTCCTAACTATAGATAACAAACTTATGATTACAAGAGGGGCAGTGAGTGAGCGATGAGGTAAATAGGTGATAGGGAGGAAGGAGGGCACTAGAGATGAGGGCTGGGTGTTGTATGGAAGTATCATTGTATACTTGAAACACTGTGTATAATTTTAGTTACTGTTTTAGGTATACCTTCCTTATCATTGGTTCATTAGCTATTTAGAATTGTGTTTGTAAAACTTAGAGTGGCCTGTCTTTATTTTGGTATGAATTTCTAAATTGTATTTAGAAAAATGGTCTGTATGTTAAAAATCCCTAAAAATGTTTCTCTTGAGCAATAAAATCAATTTTGAGTGAAGGTTTTAAGTTTGTTTGGAAAGAATGTTTTTGTTTTTCCATAGAGATCTACATGTATTTATGAATTCAACCTTATTAATCCTCACCATTCATGTCTACTTAACATGTTGATTAAGAGCAATTTATTTAAAGTTTCCGCTATCATGGGGATTTGTCAATATATCTTTGTATTTTGAGCTATAAAATATCCTAAACTCTTTGTGCGTACACTATAGTTTTATATTTAATAACATACACTTGTAAGTTAGACATACAATGCATAATAGGAATCCAACATTTATTATAGTTGGCTTTATCACTAATAATTTTACCTTAAAATCATTTTTTTTGTCTGATGAAAATAACTCCTGGCAGAATTGCATCATTGCTGTTAATAGTTGCTTGATGTATCATTTCCTATTCTTTTCATCTACTCTTAAACATCTTTGCTGAAGTATAACTGAAATTCAATAAATAACACATATTTAAAGTGTTCAGTTTGGTTAACTTGACATAGGTATATACTATGAAACCATCCCTGCAATCAAGATAATCATTTCATTGACCCTGAAATTTCCAAATGCCCTGTTTCATCTTATTTTTTTCTCCATTGTATCTTCTATTTTATGGGGACCTCTTATAAATTACACAGAGTAAAATTTTGTATGTCTGTCTCTCTATTCAATCTAATGTATTTCTTTTTTAATAGGCTGCTATTACTTCTCCTAAACAACTCCTTTCCCAAAGTATAGTTTCTATATTGTAGTATGTTGGCACAAATCCCTCAAAGTTTTTGTTTGTATGAAAGTAGAGTTCTTTTGTTCTGATTCTTGGAAGACAAGTTTGTGGAATGCACAATTATAGGTTGTTTATTCTTCTGTCTGTTTTAAAAATGACTTTATTGGGGTGCCTGGGTGGCTCAGCTGGTTAAGCATTCAGCTCTTGATCCTGGCTCAGGTCATGATCTCACAGTGGTGAGATCTAGTCTCATGTTAGGGCCTGAGCTGATAACATGGAGCCTACTTGAGATTCTCTCTCTCCCTCTTTCTGCTCCTCCCACATATGTATGCGTTCTTTTTCTCTCTCAAAAATAAACTTTGAAAAAATGATTTTATTCTTTCAGTGTTGCTGATGAAATGGCTAATTGTCCTTCTTTTGTCCTTCGTTCTCCTTATTCTTTTCACTGTTCTTATTTATATTAGGCCTTGTTACTTGATTGTCTTTTTACCCACTCTCAAATCTCTAGAGCTGTAGTTCACCTGTTCTTTCATCTATATGTAGCCTGATATTTGACCAACAATTTTTCCTTTGAAAAGTTAAATTTATGATTTCTTTTTTTATGTTTTTTATTTATTTTTGAGAGAGAGACAGCGTGAGCAGGGGAGGGTCAGAGAGAGGGAGACAGAGAATCTGAAGCAGGCTCCAGGCTCTGAGCTAGCTGTCAGCACAGAGCCCGACTCGAGGCTCGAACCAATGAACCATGAGATCATGACCTGAGCCAAAGCCAGATGCTTAACTGACTGAGCCACCCAGGCACCCCAAATTTATGATTTCTAAGGGATCTTATTTTCCACATCTGCTTAGACATTTTAATGTCTGCTTTGTTTTTTTCTCTCTTAAAAATTTCATAAAGCAGGGAACCTGGGTGGCCCAGTTGGTTAAGCATCCGACTTTAGATCAGGCCATAATCTCATAGTTCGGTTTGTGAGTTCTACCCCCACATTGGGCTTTCTGCTATCAGCACAGAGCCTGCTTCAGATCCTCTGTCTCCCTCTCTTTGCCCCTTCACTAGCTCTCAAAAGTATAAAAAAATTCATAAAGCTTTTTTATATTCAGTAACTCAGAACATACATTTCCAATAACTGAAGCTTGCATATGGCAGTTTTTGTTTTGCTAACTGTTACTCAGTGGTTTGTTCTTCTCTAAGTTGGCTGAACTTAGAATTTTTAGACTCCATTAAGAATGCTTTCCTCCTGTGAGGGTTTCTATTGTCTTTGCAGTATTATTTAGAGCTAAGGGTAAACTATGGACTTTGAGGATATGTGTTAATGTAGGTTAATTCTTGGTTTAAAAAATTTCTGGTGAGGTTGATAATGGGGAGACTATGCATGCAGGCTGACATAGTGTATACAGGAAATTTCTATAATTCAATTTTGCTGTGAACCTAAAACTGCTCAAAAATGTCACTAAAAATCAATAATATTTGTTCTCCTTAAGCATTTTAAAAGTGGTATTCTTGTATTCTAGCATTTCCTTTTGGTAATAAGTAGTCTTCTGTCCATCTGTTTCATTCATGGAGGTAATCTCCTTTTTCTCTTTGGTCTATTACTTTTAAGACTTTTATAATTTTTTTGCAATAAATTTAGACAGGAAGTTTTTTGCTCTGAATTTATTGGGCTTCAAAAACATGAAGCCCACTTTTTTTCATAATATTGGTAACTTCTCCATTAGTCATAGTTTTTAATTTCTTTTTAAATTCCTATTGGATACAACTTGAACCTTCTCATTCTATCCTTTACATCTCTTAGCAGCTTTCACTTTTCAACTTTATAGAACATTGTGATTGTTTCATCATATGACCTCCAGTTTCGGTCTCTTCAACAATGAAATTAACATCAGTGCCTCTACTTTTTCAAAGAATAGGAAATATAGCTTTCCTTTTTATTTTTTATAACTTTCCTTTTTATTTATTTACTTATATTTTTATGTTTTTTATTTATTTTTTTGAGACAGCACGAGCAGGGGAGGGTCGGAGAGAGCAGAGACACAGAATCCGAAGCAAGCTCCAGGCTCTGAGCTAGCTGTCAGCACAGAGTCTGACGCGGGGCTTGAGCCTGTGAACCATGAGATCATGACCTGAGCTGAAACTGGACACTTAACCAACTGAGCCATTCAGGTGCCCCATAACTTTCCTTTTTAAAGGAATACAGAAATTTATAGACTTAGATATTTTAAGACTTCATTACAAATCTATAGAAACATATTTTAGTGTATATCTTTGTAAAATAGTTCTCTTCATAAACATTAAAATTAGTCCTTTTCATGTTCATCAAGTATTTTTGGTCATTGTTTACATTTTTCAAATTAAGTTTTTAGTATTTATTCTTTGAAATATAATTAAGATAAGCTCCATAAACAGAATTAGTTGATACATCTCCTAAGTCTCAATCTATATATTTCTTTGTCTTTTTGATGAGCTTTGGTCATTCTTTGTTCCTAAAGAGTATCTGAAACACTTGTTTTGATTGTATCTTCATGGTGTTGTTGAACATGTTCCCTGTATGTCCTGTGCATTGCAATTAGATTTTATTTACTGTCAAATGAAAAATCCCATTATTGAAGAGGCAAGTTTATTTCACAGATGGTAATCTATAGTTTGATCAGGTAGAAATCCTGGTCTAATATTCATAACTTTTAGTAGCCATTTAAAACCATTTCTTGCTACTAGTTCACTAGAAGTTGTAAAACATTCTCGTTCTAGCAGTCTTTATTTTTTATTGAACAAGATATTTCTATAAAGTGAAACTATTTCATCAACTCTTTGATTACCCTGAAGTGTAGTTGGCATAGGAAAGGAAATTTGAATGCTGATTCTTACCTTTTATTTTCCATTTCTCTAAATGATTACTTTATTCCTTTCCCTCTACAGTTGACAAATTGTCTGTTTTTCTTTGTACTGTAGTTTTTTAAAAATTTTTTATGTTTGTTTATTATTGAGACAGAGAGAAACAGCATGAGTGGGGGAGGGACAGAATCCGAAGCAGGCTCCAGGCTCTGAGCTGTCAGCACAGAGACCTACGTGGGGCTTGAACCCACAAACCATGAGATCATGACCTAAGCTGAAGTTGCATAACCGACTGAGCCAGGCACCCCTGTAGTATAGTTTTAAGAGAATTCCTAATACTCCAGTTTTTTAGTCTTTGGCTAGTAGAAGGGTAGTCAAATCAATCCGAGGTCTTGGTCCCTGTCCACCCCTATTTTGCCCTGTAAGTCTAGTAGTTCTTAACCTTTCATAATGTCCTCACTTTTCTGAAATCTCAGGTTTATCTTTTAACTTCTCTTCCCGGTTCTAGACCCAGCTAATTCTTCTAGAGGCTGTTTGCTTTATTTAAAGATCCCAATCTGAGTGCTAAGTATACTCATTGTTTGTTTTTGTTTTCCTTGAGCAGAGCTAGAAAGTATATATTAACATAAAATGCATTAAATATTCTCATAATTTAAATTCAAATTAAGGACCATTCATGGTTTTCACATAAACTTAATCTTACATATGTCCTTTCCTTTTCTCATAGTGAAAATCCTGATCCTTAGAACAACTCCTTTTTATTTTTTAACTCTCCTTCAACAAACATTCTGAAAATAACATGACTATCACCAACAAAATGAGTTTTGAAAACAGTATAACTTGTTTTTTAGGTCTTTGGGTTCTTAAATCATATGCCTCTAGAGATACCTAGACAATGATTTAAAGTCACTTTGGGCACCACGCTTTGGCTGAGGTCATATCAAAATTCATGAGTTTGAGCCCCACATTGGGCTCTGTGCTGACAGCTCAGGGCCTGGAGCCTGCTTTGAATTCTGTGTCTCCCTCTCTCTCTGCCCCTCCCCCACTCACACTCTGTCTCTTCCTCAAAATTTTAAAAAAATTTAGGGGCACCTGGGTGGCTCAGTCAGTTAAGCCTCCGGCTTCGGCTCAGGTCAGATCTCACGTTCATGGATTCAAGCCCCGCATCCGGCTCTGTGCTGACAGCTAGCTCAGAGCCTGGAGCTGCTTCTGGTCCTGTGTCTCCCCCTCTCTCTGCCCCTCCCCCTCTCATACTCTCTCTCTCTCTGTGTCAAAAATAAAACGTTAAAAAATTAAAAAAAATTTTTTTTAAAAATTTAAAAATGAAGTCAGTTATTTTATGTATAGTTATGCTACCAGTAGGATACATGTTTATGATCAGTTCATTTTACTTTTAGGAATCCCTTTGCTATTTATTTAAACTATTTACTGGGTCTCCAAATTTTCTCATGACTACCTATTAGTAATCTTGTATATCTCCTGTTTTCAGGGCCACCATTTGTTCTGGTATGGTCCCTTCTCAATTCATGCCCAGACACTATGCCATATGGGTCTTAGAGCTATAAGTAGTTTCCTCCTGTCTTTTAGAATTTTTGTTTGGGCCTTTTAGTTGCTTTTTTTTTTTTTTTTTTTTTCCCTGGATGGTGTTATGTTACTTACCAGTGCTATATGTAGGTGGGTTTTAGACCTGTGGGTTTTAGACTTCAGTCTCCTGGTTTCTGGTGGATTTTGGTTGTTTTGACATAGTGGGAAGAGTTTGAGATGAAAAAAACATGAATTACTATATATGTAGTTTCCTTAGCTCTGTTGAGGCTGAGAGGTCAATGACACCCAGTAGTAAGGAGGATATGGAGTTCCAGATCTTGGTTCTGAATGCCATTCTCCATGTATTGGTTTGTTAAGATTTCATATTCACATATCTATGAATTAAGTGAAGTTTTAGGGGCAAATTTGTTTACATTGAGGAAGTTGTGTCCAGGGGGTGTTGTCATTGATACCTGTTTTTATAACCTGTCAGTAGCTCAACTGGTAAGGGAGCCACTGGGGACTTAGCCATAAGATCGCTTAGAAGAGTGGCTATGACATAATCGATTTTAAACTTTAAGTATTAAGAATTTGTGGGGACTTTCCAATAATGACCAATCTGGATACAACTACTCCTTACTGATCTAAATAGCATTCTGAAGATTTTTGAGATGCTTGCTTCTGCTGTGGCCAGAGTACTCTTGGATGGCAGTGGTGTTAAACCATGCAGCAGTCTCGGGAGGAGAAGCGACATCTGTTTCTGCCTTGGCAAGGCTGCTTCTCATGACCAGTGAGGCAAACACGTCATGGTCCCTGGAACAATAAGCTTCAGCCCAGCACACCTTGACTGCCAACACCAGAACCATAGCCTGCCAGCTACATGCCTGAACAGCGAGGGACCTAAGCCAGCAGCTGATACCGAGCTTCAGCTCGAACAAAGGTACACCTCAACTAAATTTGGACTCTATCTTTCTTCTCTCCTTTGCCTGGAACAATAGTGCAATTAATCCATCATTGGCTTGGAGTGTATTACTTCTTGAATAGCTTATTAAGAGACAACCTGTATGCTATTGGCTTGTGAAATATAATTATAAATTATAATTTCCACAGTGAACCTGTGTTAAAATGGCAAAGATAATTGCTCTCTCAGAGTGTAATTTTCCACAAATGAAACAATCTCCAATAAAAGCAACCAGGGATTCTTGAAATGGTGAATTACAAGCCTGCCTCAGGTGATGGACATGATCAGAGATGGGGAAAGGTTGCAAAAATATAGTAACCAATCTATAAGAGTGACCAAGGGCCAAACACAGAACAGAGTGAGAAATAATCTATAGTATAACATCCATAGAATGCATAGTCTATACTGATAAATACCTGAATGAATAAATGGGAGAGGAGAATGGACAGTTCTTCCTCATAGAAGAATTCTAATTCGTGTAAGAGGAAGGGAAAGAATAGAAAGTTAGCATTGGAACCACAACATAATTATGGCAGGAAACCTGCACAATTGATGCTAAATGTTAATGGGTAAGAAATAGTTTGAGGAGAAATAGGATAATGGACTGTTCTCAAAGGATCTCTCCCAAGATATATATTAATTGGCAAGGGAAAAGTAGTAATTTTGTAATGCCTAAATGGATAAACAGCAACTTGACCAATTGAAGTTAATAAAATCAATAATATATACTGACATCATGTACTCTTTGATCATTTGGTATGAGAAAAGTATTACTTCTGTGATTAACAGAAGGGATTAAACTTAATCTAATTATGAGACAACATGCAAAAATTGAGACAATCTTTAAAATGACAAATACTAAGTAGTTTCAGGGTTATGGAAAGGAAGGGCTACAGAATGGTCACAGATTGGAGGAGAATTAGATGTGAAAACTGTGAAGTGATACCATAGATTAGATTCTGGAAGAGAAAGACATTAGTGGCCAAGGCACAAAAAATTGAGTAAAATCTGTATTTTTATTAATGGTATTCTAATGTTGACTTGATAGTTTCTGTGACTGTACTATGGTTAGGCAGTATGTAACATTAGAGGAAGTTAGCTGAGGGCTTATGGGAATTCTGCGTACCCATTTTACAACTTTAGTGAGTCCAAAATAATTTTTTAAAAAGGCAATTCTATGCACCACCATAACCACAGTCAACTTGTCAGAATTTTCATTTAGTTTTTGGGTAAATACCATTTGGTACTTCATTACTAATTTTTCATTTTCTTGACTTTGGTTACTTTTTAAAGCTATCAATTGAGGTTGTAGATTTTCAACTGTTTTATTTTCATTTTATATAAAAGTCCTTTTTGATAATTTTTATTTTTTATTGTGCTGATATTCTATTCTATCTGCTGATTCTTTCCTGGTGTTTGATCTCCTTCGCTTTTTAATCCAGTGTATGGTGTGTGATCCAGAGTATTTGAAGCTCACAGCCTCTTCCAAATTCAGGAATCAATTTTTCCCCAACAGTGGTGAATAGAAGGCCTTTTATTTTTTGTCTTGGGTCAATTATGTCTTACATAATTGCAATGATTACAGTTTCCTGCATGTAAAACATTCAACATAATTTCTCCCTTTTTATCATCCTAAAGGCTTACTTCCCATTGGCCCATGCCTCCCTCAAACATACAGTATGTAAACCCCCTTTAATTAATAAAGAATAGAGAAGATAGCCTACATTCAAATTTGTTTTCCAGTTAACAGAGGTAGAACTTGTTCTGGATGTTTCTTCTACTAATACATTTAACTTAGCCAGGAGATCGCTTAACAGACGATCTCTGTAAGAACATACTAAAGAAGCGACTGCATTGACAAGATGTGGGTCTGACTTGTATAAAATTGATTATTTATTTTTAATAATAGATTTCTTCATATTGGCTTCCTCTATCTTCTAAGCACTAGACTTTGACTACTCACATAGCTTTGTGTTTCTCTGCGTGGAATGTTCTGTCTTCTGCAACTCTTTGGCAAATGTCTGATCATCTTTTCACTCACCCTTTGTGAGGAATTCTTATTTGCCACATCCTTTCCTAAGTGACTCTGCCCAAAACACAGCAGCTGATGAGGGGGATAGTTAGGTTCAACTTACAGTCCCAGCTGATGGGGCAGAGACACCTAACTTCATGGTATGCATGGTGTTGTGCAGCTCACAGAGCTGAGTGGGGCCTACCAGACAGTCTTTTTGGGGAATGTGTGAAACAGATGGGGTTGGTAGCTACAGGAGCACACTGGTCATGGGTTACTTGGGGCTACACTGGCCCTCTCATTCCATGCAAGCCCAAGTCCTGGGGAAGACACCCCATAAAGAAGAAAATCAGACAGATGTATAGACATAAAGAGACTCAATGAGTGAGAGACTATACCTTTGGAGATATTGTCCAACTTCCTTGTGGCTTTCTGGTTGTTTCCATTTCTAATCCATGACTGCATTTCAATAAATGCGACTTTGCTTGATTGAGGTAAAGTGAGGGCCTCATCACTGTTTAAAGCAAGAGCCCTTGCAAAAGCCTTTTCCACATGAAATTACCACTTTAAGTCTTTGTTTTCCCACTATACATAGCTTTATGATAATACCTGCCATCTGTCTGCTCCCTACAAGACTATAAAGCTTCTTGAAAACTAACACAGTCTTGCTATTTATCCCTTGGTGTAATATGTCTTTATGTATTTGTTATTTATAGAAAATACTATTGGTCAGATTGTAGATTCTAGTTATGATTTTCTACTTGAAGTATAGGGTAAATGTTTGAGTGTTCTGTATTTGAATAAAGACAAGTTTTTCTTTCTTTCTTTTTTTTTTCTGGAATGCAGTTAAGGAATTTGGAAAGAGTTGATCTTCCTGGAACTTATGATTAAAATTCATTATGCGAGACCAGAGCATTACTTAGTGAAGGCTAATTATTCCCTGTTGTTGAAACAACAATTCTGAGTCCCATTGCCCATACACCTACGAGATAGTTCCAGCCTGGCTATGGTCACAGTCATGACTTTGGCCCACTGTGGGTACCACTCATCGTTTCCTCTAATACTTTTGGAGGGTTCTTTTCCTGGCTTTAGTGGTTTCTTCCTATGTGTGTGCTGACAGTTCTCTATTGAATGCTAGAGAGGGACCCTCTGCAGATGTCAAGTTCTCAATCTATGTTGGTCTCTTAAATGTATCATCCTGCAAACTTGAGCTGTTTTGCTCTTCTCTGCCTGGAGCTCCTCTGGGCACTGTCTTAGCTGGAAGAGCACCAGGCTCTAGTTGGCTTCCCCTTGCCCACTCAGTGGCCTGGAAACTGGGTCAAGACTGTGCTGGAGCAATCTTTACTTTCAATTGCTTCCTGTCTCTCAGAGCTTACTGTCCTTCATTTCCTTAGGTTATGTGTCTTAAATGTGTTTTTGAAGATGCATTTTGTCTTGTTTGAGGTGAGATGGTAAACCATCTGTTGTTCTATTTTGTCTGGAAATGGAAGTTTTATAACTTGTTTATTTATTTGGGAACGTTTGGTAAATATTGCAGTTAGTGTTCTTGGTTATGTTTTGTCTAGTGGGAAGATTTTTCTTGATTAGTATCCCAAGGAGATCTCTATCATTCTATTTTAAAGCAGATCCTTTGTGCTCTAAGTGTCTCTGACATAAGCATAACGTGTTAAATCATTGGTTTCATTGCTGCTCAAATCAAGGCTGAAGTTAAAGGCAATGAGTTAATATGGATTAAGATGTTATCACATTTTCTATAGAGGAAATCCATTCCAGTGAACCATTTGAGTAAAAATAGTTTCCCAAGAGGAGCCTAACTCTGGAAAGATAATGATCTGTTGTAGATGCCTGTAATTTACAATTATGTTTGGTTAGCTTCTGAATTGTGAATATGGGTAGTGTTGCAAGACTTGAAAGTTGGTTGATATGTAATTCATGCAATTCATTTCTGAAGCTCAGGGGAGCCAAACATGCAGAGGGAGCAGGGCCTGCATTATGGAAGCCATTCAAATGAAAGCATGCCTGGCTCCATGAGCATGAAGCTACATGTGAAATACTGCTAGTGTTGTCATCAGAGACAGTAACATACTTACATTTTCATTAAAAATAAGGGAAATGGCAGAATACCTTTATCTCTGTCTAGAAGAGCATCCTCTTATCTCCTGAAACCCTGAGGGAGAGAAATCCATCTTCTTGCCAGGTGCTTATGCCTAGAGAATAGACCCCGGAGGCTGACAGTTCCTAAAATAATGATCCGTCTGTAACCACGTAGTGCAGCAAGAGGCAAATCACAGAAAGTCTTTGCACCTAGGGGTAGTACCTAGGGTCTCTGCTGTGGGAAAAGCCCCGACTACTGAACTGGCTTAATAGAGCTTCCATGCCTTTTTGCATTCTGGACTAAAAGGAGGTGGATACTGCAAGTTGTTAGGCATTTCCTCGTTACCTTACAGAGGACTGATCTTAGGCCATTCAGCAAGAGAAGAGCCCAGTGATTGGCAAATCATAAATAAAATCTCATGGGGAGGGGGTAAGCAGAGCTTTTTGTCACAAATAACCAGATGGCTCCTGAGGATGAGGATGCAGGGTAGTTCCGTCAGGTGTCAGCCTTTGCCTTCCTTCATCTGCTGCAGGCTATTTTAGATTTTTGTTCTGGGATTGAAGATGCTAGAGCTTTCCCTCTAGGGATCAATTTAAATTGTAGGAGGGTGACCATTTCTCCATATCCTTGCCAGCATCTATAGTCTCTTGATT
Source organism: Suricata suricatta (assembly GCF_006229205.1). Taxonomy (NCBI): domain Eukaryota; kingdom Metazoa; phylum Chordata; class Mammalia; order Carnivora; family Herpestidae; genus Suricata; species Suricata suricatta. The sequence goes on from NC_043704.1 coordinate 108,699,305, forward strand.
TGTTCATTTTAGTGACTCTGACTGGTGTGAGGTGGTATCTTAGTGTGGTTTTGATTTGTATTTCCCTGATGATCAGTGATGCTGAGCATCGTTTCATGTGCCTGTTGGCCATCTGGATGTCCTCTTTGGGGAAGTGTCTATTCAGGTCTTCTGCCCATTTCTTCACTGGATTATTCATTTTTTTGTGTATGGAGTTTAGTGAGCTCCTTGTATATTTTGGATACTAGCCCTTTATCCGATATGCCATTTGCCACTACCTTTTCCCATTCTGTTATTTGCCTGTTAGTTTTTTTGTTTGTTTCCTTTGCCTTGCAGAAGCTTTTTATCTTGATGAGGTCCCAGTCATTCATTTTTGTTCTTGATTCCCTTGCCTCTGGGGAACGTAAACTGGTGCAGCTGCTCTGGAAAACAGTGGAGGCTCCTCAAAAAACTATTGATAGAACTTCCCTATGACACAGCACCGCTAGGGATTTACTTAAAAGACACAGAAGGGCTGATGCATAGGAGCACATGTACCCCAATGTTCATAGTGGCACTTTCTACAATAGCCAAATCATGGAAAGAGCCTAAATGTCCATCACCTGATGAATAGATCAAGAAGATGTGGTGTGTGTATATATATATAATGGAGTACTATATGGCAATGAGGAAGAATGAAATATGGCCATTTGTAGCAAACTGGATGGACCTCGAGGGTGTCATGCTAAGCGAAATAAGTCAGGTGGAGAAGGACAGATACCATATGTTTGCACTCATAGGTCTAGCAGGAGAAACCTAACAGAGGACCATAGGGAGAGGAAGGGGGAAAGAGCTGGGGAGAAGGAGAGACACAAATCATGAAAGACTATTGAATACTGAAAACGAACCATGGACTGAAGTGGGAGGGAGGGAAGGGGGTGATAGTCATGGTGGGGGGCACTTGTGGGGAAAAGCACTGGGTGTTAAATAGAAACCAATTTGAAAGTAAACTATTAAAAAATATATAATTGATTTATATATGATATATATGATTTCTCTCATTAGCTGGAAAGCTAAAAACCAACCATTGCTTCTAAAATGCCACAGAGTTAAATTTCCTTGCTTCCTGAGGCTCATAAATGAAATGGAGCCATTTTTAATATAAACAGTTATAGAAAGTAGATTTAAGGCCCCAGCGTAGCCTACAGGCACTAACGTGTGCACTTATGTTCTGGGAGTCAGGCTACCCACACTTGGATCTAAAAAACAGCCTTCTCCATGGACTCCAGAGGCCTGAGGGATGGCAGGGGCTAAGTGATTAACCTGTAGGGAGTGTAAGCCACAGGAATGGCCAAGGGACCTCGCTAATGGCTAAGGAATTTTGCTGACCAGTTTATATATTAGGCCCAAAGAAATATGACCCTGGGCAGTGAGAGAAGATGTAAGGGTTATAAATTGAGGTTTAGGTAGTGAGCCAACTAGTTGCTCCATCAGATTAGTGACATTGCAAGACCAGCAACACCTTTTGTGAATCTTTGGGATGGCCAGTACTACCTTCAGGAAAACAATCTGGCTAGGAGCTCTATGTGGTGTCCACAGACTTTTGTCCATAGTGGGTCAGTGGTCCATATCTTCTGTCTTTCTCCTGAAGTGCTGGGCATGAGTTTTGAATACAGTGGGTTCTGGGCTGTTGATGGTGATGCTGGCCAACACCTTGCTACTGAGGCCCTGTTCTCACTGCCTACATTCCTAAATATGCCTGTCTGGATCACCTTTCTAAATGTGAATACTATTACCTAAAAACAACTGTGAAATCTGTTTTATCCTATCAGTGTTTCTGTAATGGGAGGCCTCCTGTTATCAGGGGTCTGATGCTTCATTGGGTAGACTGTCACTCATTGCTCAACTTGTAATGTCCCTGGTCTCAGCAATAAACACTGGGAGCACACTGTCATTGTGAGAAATGAACATACACTCCTGTATTTCTAAATGTTTTACCTTTATCAATTGCAGCATCCTGTTGTATTTAAATCTGAGCCTCTCATTCCCTGCCTGGTAGAACTAACCTTGAGGTTCCCACTCCACCTCACTCACTTTAATTCTAAATCCCAAGACTCTCTTTGGGATGGCACAATCTCTTAACCTAAACTTGCTGTCCTAGCACAGCTATCCTTTTTTAATGAAATCCACTGTTGACTATCATCTACGAATTCAGAATGTTTTATTTACACAATAATTCAGAAAGGACTAATTCTCACTTCAGCATGGGGTTGGTTTTGCTTATTCGAAGTCAGAACCAATAACCATAATAGTTCTGATGGGCTGTGAATATTCCTCTGAACTTGGTCAGGTCTGTTAAATTAAATAATACTTGGGGAAAAAAGTTACTTGTACATGGGTATGTGTGTGTGTATGGAGAGGGAGATCTAGAGCTATAATAGAAACTCAAATATAATGAAAACTAAAATGTAATAAAATACAGAAGAATATTTTCATAATGAAAAGAAAAATAGTGGACAGCACAAAAATGTGGTGGGCTCGTTCTGAAGAAGAAGCTAGTACTTTAATTTCATAAAGAATAATGTCCAAGGTAGAAGATTTTTTCCTTGGTCCAATCAGGAACACATGAAGGAGGAGCCAGAATTAGAACACCTGTAAAGTAAGCTAGGAGACTCCTTTCTTATCAATGATGACAGCTTGAAATGTATTATTATGGAATTAGGACTTAATCTCTTGACGCACATGATGTATTCTGTTTGTCCTAGTCTGTTTTACGTAAGCAGATTTTACTTACCAGTGGTGGGTGGGTGCAGCAGGTCTCTCTGTTGGTTCCAAAATGTATCTAAATAGTGCATGAGCATTCTCTCCAAGTTCAGTAACTTGGGTCATGCAGTATTGTTGAGAGCCTACCATGTGCAAGATGCCCGGCTGCAGCAGTCTGAACTTACTTTCTCACATAAACGGACCTTTTACTCAGAATAGCCTTTCATGTATCTCCCTGAAAAGAAAATTACAGTTGAAAGCCTTGGTAGTAACCGGTAAACTTGGGGCAAGAACTCAGGCTATAGACTGGGGTCTAATAACCTACCTAATTCTCCAAATTACATCTGAAATTGGAGACCCAGAGAAACCAAGTGGTTTACTTGCCGCCACCCAACGATGGAATCATTTGTATCCACAAAAGGAGAAATTTTATAGTAAAAAATGAACGCAGAAGACACCAGCACTGGCAGCTTGCCAGAACATTTGGAACCACCATTTTAGGTAATATCTGTAGGGTGTTTTCAGTCATAAGAACTATGCTGTGCCAGGACACAAACTATAGTAAGATGTCTTCCACACTGCGGTGCCAGTACACTATTTTGTGAAGTGTAATGGTGAACTTAAATGTAACTTTAATTGTTAAAAACAAATGGCAGGCATGGAAGAGCTGAACCAAATTGAACATCCGTGGTCCATGAAGTAAGCTAATACTGTCTGTATTCATTGAGCTTCAGTGGCAAACAATAAAGGCATGTCCATAGGTCCAGCTTCGTAAGATGAAAACCCTTATCTTCTCTAGTCAAATCAGTTGCCTCTTGCAAAGAGAAAAGGGAACAAGAAAATCAAAACCAGTAAAAATAATCCTGGTGTTTTATCTACAAACAAGTATGTGCAAATAGGGATTCTTTCAGCACAGTTTGTAAATCTGATCATTTCCTTGTGATAGGATTCTTCTGTATTTAATACAAGTCTTACTATCTCTGCTCTTTTCCAGTCCAACCAATCGGTAACCCTAAGCAACAGGAGTTTCTGGTTCCAATTCTTCATATATAACAGAAGACAGGTAGACACACACAAAAAAGTGTCATTTTTGAAAATCAAGATAAAGTGAATAATAAACTTATCTCATGTTGAGCTTTGACCCATAATAGCAGAATTATTTGCTCAGGGCATTAATAATAGGATTCAAGTTGTGAAGTATGAGCATTTTATTACCTAAAATCTTCCATAGGGGATAGAAACTGCTAATTCATGTGGGCTAGTAAATTTTCCATTGTTAGTAAGAATTTAAAAATTGCAAAAGAAATATTTTCATTTGACAATATGTAACTGAAATGAATGCTAAAGTATAATGCTGTTTATTAGAAAATGTTAAGAGAAACTTTAATTTCTATTTGACCAATTTTCAGAAACTTCCTCATGTTATTACATACATGTTGAAGATGCTTTTGTTCTGTGTGTGTTGAGTCACCACTGCCGCCCTGTCCCCTAACAGGAAGTGATTGAATCTCCTTATCAGATACACTATAGTTGAACTTCTGTTCTCAGTGTTAACTCAAGAACTAATTTTTTAAAACTTCTTATTGATGTTTATTTGGAGAGAGCCCATAGTGAGCTGGGGTGGGGGAGGAAGAGTCAAAGGGAGAGAGAGACTCCCCTGCAGGCTCCATGCTGTCAGTGCAGAGCACAATAGCCCCGGGGCTCTGTCACAAACCATGAGATCATGACCTGAGCAGAAACCAAGAGTTGGATCATTAACCAACTGAACCACCCAGAGTCTCAATAATGAAGTTTTTATATTTAGTACATACATACACTTAGGCTTCCCTTTATAAATGACAAGATTAATAGTTTTATATACTGTTTTTGATTGTACAAGTGATGCTACCTTAGTTCTTCCGCTTTCAGAACTTGGCATAGGATCCTTTGACAGAGCAATAATCTTTAATCTTATAATGGCTAAAAAAGTTGTATATAACTAAATGAGACTGTTTTTGATGATTTAAAGGTGTCTACTAGAAGCTTAATTCTTGGTATGGATGTCCTTGAACTCTGTCTGTGAAACTGAACAGCAGTTTTTATTTAAATGACTCTGCTGTTTGACTTCCATTTCAATATAGTCACATTTCTGAACTTGACTTAGAAAACTCTCAGCAAATCCCACCTCAAAGAAACCTCTCCATTGACTGATTTGTGGAATTAGAGTATTTCCCCTCTGACTTTGGATGCAGGAAGGATCACAAAAGGTGGAGTATTTGATTTTGCTTTGAAGGCTTAGTACATGGTCCAGCATACCTATATAAATCATAGGGGCAATGGCCCAGTGGAAACTAGCCCCCTTAAATCATAACATTGCATAGCTACTCTATACCACAGACCTGTGGTTAGATCATTGATATATTATGTAATGGTTACTAGACAACAAGGTAAGACTGAAACAATAAAATGGCTATAATAGGTAAGTGACTAATATATGAACATGTAGATAATGGTTATCTAAGATGATCTCAGTTGTCTGCGACCAAATGTGTGCGACATTTCTATTTCTGCTGCATTGTTTTGTAAACTTTATCTACAGGTTTATTCCAACTAAACATTCAAACCATAAGGAATATTCTGCAGGCAGGACTCTTCAAACTCTTTATTAGTGGCACGTAGGGCCAGAGGACACTTATTGCTGAGGACTTATCTCAACATGGTAGGATTCTTGGCAACAACATCCTTGTACTCGACCTACCAGATACCAATTGCACCTTCTCCCTCACTGCCCCACATGAAATTGTAATAATTAAAAATCTGTTCAGACATTTCTCAGTGTCCCCAAAGAAGTAAAGTTTTCCTGGTTGAGACCCAGTTCTATAGAGCCAAGAAGGGAAGAAGTTCTTTCTCCCATATATCCTTCCCTTTCAGTCCTCTTGGAAGACACTCCCTCTTGAATACTTGGCATTCTACATAGTTACTTTAAATGCTTCTATTAAAAAATACCACTACATTTTACTGAGGGCTTAGGAACTAAAATTTCTCTCTCAAGACCATATTTTTTCTTTTTTAATTAAAATATTGTCCCAACTGATTTTAGGCAAGGATGAAATTCTTCAGTGGAGTATATTACCCCAATAGTGTTCTGTACAATGATAATAGTAATCTGTACAGAGAGAAAATGGATTTCTGCTCAAATTAACTACTTTAACTCAAAATAGAGACATTATATGGGATGCATGAGTGGAACAGGGATTCATGGAACTAAACATGCTTTAACATGTTTTGGAATACAATGTGAACAGCTATCATTTGCTTTCTTCTTGAGCTTTTGATAACATGTATAATGTAGGAATGTGTTTGTTGGAGGCAACTAATCATAACCTATTGTTTAAAGTCAAAGGCAGCTCCAGCTTTGGGCCAACTCCATTCAGTAGTAGTAGTATGGAGAATCTCTGTCCCATGGCATACCTCTGTTTTCTTTCATGTATGGTGTTGGTGTCTTTTCTAGATAGCCTTTTTCCTCTTACTTGTGAGGTAATTATAAGTTGGAGATCTTCAGTTCTTTCAGCTTTAGATCCAGGAGGAAAGAGAGGGAATCTGCACCTGAGGGTGGGGTCTATCTTACCCATAATGCTTGAACCATAATGATTGTACTTAGTTGGCTGGAAGAAAGTTAAATGGTTTTTGAGGACAAAATTAACAGTATTTTCTATTCTCACTAAAAAATAAGGCCATTGACAGCAGAGATCATTTCTTAGACTTCATCTAAGGACCAAGAACCCATTGAACTTTCATAAGGCTTTGTAGTCAGCCAACCTACAATGCAGAATTTGTAGGTTTAAAAAGAGCTTGGATATCCTATACCTTATTCTCACAAAGAGATCAAAGCATTTTTTACGTTTAATACAAGGCACAACTTTTAACAGAATTTCTAGGGAATAAGAGTACCAGGGGAGAACGAGGCTATCCTATTCTAAAGTAGTTATCATTCAAATGGCTTTCCTGAGGTCAGAGGTAGTAAAATGATAAAATTTCCAGTTATCCACACAGTGTCTTGAAGAGAAGGTAGATAAAAACTAGTTTGTATGTAGGGGAAAAGAACACACCTGTTACTAAGGATTTATTTTGGTAACAAAGTTGACTTTCCCAGTATAACAAAAACCATAAAGGGACGCTTAATGAATATCTGGATTCTAAGATACAGAACAAAATTATCTAAGTGTCTACAGTCAGATTAAATAAGTTTACTTACATCATGTACTTTGAAATTTATTTTGATAAGAAAATTAAGCTTAGGAAATGTGCAGTCTAGCTTAGGAAATGTGCAGTCTAACTTCATATCTAATTAGATATATTTAGAAGCTACATTATCTTGATACTATTTTGAGGGGATTAAAAAAACAGGCACTTCATCATCAACAAGAGTCATGATTTTGATTAATACCATGCTTCATTCACCTCAAAGAATGATAGCATGGTGACCCCATTGTGCTTCCTTAATGACACATCTCTGTATGTGAGAAATGTAATTGTCATTTCACAAAACACAAAGCACATTATGGTAGATGAGGTCTTTTGTTTACATATTGTGGCAAAAGCAAGAGCATTTTCATTTGTACAACAAATGTGTTTAGTTTGAAAGAAAAATTTTCTAGTACAGTGAAGACAAGATTTAAAGTAATTAATACTGAAAGCTGTAAGTTTCTTATTTATGGGAAAACAGAATAATTCTAAATTACTTATGTAAATATGTTCAGATGCATTCTATGCACATATCCAAATGTGATTCATCGAAAACAATACACTTAATTTTTTTTGCCAACTCACACGATGAATCTGATCTTGTAATACTTCAAAAAGATTTCTTTTTCAAGTTGGAGATGATTACATGTTTATAACTTAAAGCAGCAAATACTGATTTAGCATAAACAATTTAGAGAATAAAACCCCAATCAAATGTTAGTAGGAAGAATTATAGAAGCACCTTTGGCATATTTTAAATTGGTCTGATTTTTTGTTTCTTTGCTGAATAAAGGCTATTCTAATATGTTTGGCAGTAGGCTTTGGTTAATTATCTGGGAATTCTTTCTTACAAAATAATTGTTATGCTGAATTTGAGTTGGTGATGTTGGTAGCCAAAAAAAGTCACCAGTTCATTGAGCATTTACCTTATGGACAGAATTATTGAACCTGGGATGTTCAGTGTTTGGGGAAGTGTTCTAGCCGTTAGCCAGACATTGGTTAATTTTTTTTTTTTTAGTGATCTTCCTGTATACCTTTTATATTTAAACAAGCCTGAATAAAGGGGAGGTTAATTGTTGAGATTTCTGATACTTAGGAACAAGTTGCAAGGTATTGGGACTCCCTGATCCTTGATTTTATCTTTTAATCTATAAAATCATAATAGGAGTAGCTATTTATCGAATTGTTGGGTTATGTGAGAGAAAGAATATGAACGAGATTAGCATGCAGCCTGGGACTATGGAGGTTCAGGGCAGGTTTGATCTTTAACTTCCACAGTACTCTTGTTTTCATAGGTGTCTTCCAACTTCTGGATCTCTGGTTCTTCCCCAGCCTAAACCTGCAACCATACAAAATGACCTCTACCTGGAGGTATCTGTGGTTTTGCCTTAGACCAAAGATTTCAATGGAAAGTTTTATTTTCTGAGTAGAAGAGTAGACATTATATTCCCAAGATAGTTGGGGTGGAGGGTGGGGGGGGCGGGGAGGATGCTGTTGTTATATTGTAATATATCTAGAGCAGGAGAACAGATATCTGGTGTGACTCTCCTGAAACCAACTTTCCTCACATTCCTATCTCTCCACTGCCTTCATAGGAATGAATATCTTTCAGTTGAGCAGATGATGTGATGGTGAGTTTTTTGGGTAAGGGCACCAGTACAATGTTAATTTAGGCTATTTCCTGAAAGAAAGTAATTGAATCAGTTCCCCAAAGACAGAGGACATGGATAAAAATATAAAAGTATGGGGTTCATAACTTTGACAATGTTAGTTGAGTTTCTACAAATCCTAATGTTTTGTTGTTTCAAAATTTTAATTCTTTGGCCATCTGGGTGGCTCATTGGTTAAGCATCAGACTCTTGATCTCAGCTCAGGTCATGATCTCATGGTTTGTGAGATCCAGCCTCTTGTCAGGCTCTGTGCTGACAATGCAGAGCCTGCTTGGGATTCTCTCCCTCTCTTTCTGGCCCTCCCTGGCTTGTGTGCTCTCCTTCTCAAACAAACTTAAAAATTCTATTTAGTTAACATATAACATAATACTATTTTCAAAAGTAGAATTTAGTGATTCATCACTTATATATAACCCCCAGTGCTCAATACAACAAGCGCCCTCCTTAATACCCGGCAACCCATTTTGCCCATCCCCTACCCACCTCCGTCCTTCAGTTTGGTCTCTATCTTTAAGTCTCTTATGGGCTGGGCCACCTGGGTGGCTCAATAAGTTAAGGGTCCAACTTCAGCTCAGATCATGATCTTCTGATTCATTGGTTTGAGCTGCATGTTGGCTCTGTACTGACTGCTCAGGGCCTGGAGCCTGTTTCAGATTCTGTGTCTCCCTTTCTCTGCCCCTCCCCTACTCATGCTCTGTCTCTGTCTCTCAACAATAAATACAGGTTAAAAAAAATTTTTCCCCTAAATGTCTCTTATGAGGCACCTGGCCTGCTCAGTAAATTAAGCATCCAATTCTTGATGACATCTCAGGTCATAATCTCTTTTGTGAGATAAAGACCCATGTTGGGCTTGTGTACTGGATATAAAGCCTCCCCTCCCCTCCCCTCACTCCCCTCAATAAACATTAAAAAAATCTCTTAATGGTTTCTTTTCCTCTTTTCCTCCTTCCCCTATGCTCATCTGTTCTGTTAAAGTCCTCCCAAGAGTGAAATCTTATAGCATTTTTTTCCTCTACCTGACATTTCACTTAACATAATATACTCTAGCTGCATCCACATCATTGAGAAGGGCAGAACCTAACTCCTTTTGTTGTCTGAGTAACATTCCCACACAACCCATCTTTATGCATGAGTCAATGGACATTTGGGCTCTTTCCATGGTTTAACTATTGTTAATTGTGCTGCTATAAACATTGGGATGCATGTCCCCCTTTGAATCTGTGTTTTTTATTCTTTGTGTAAATCCATGATAGAACTACCCCTCAATGCAGCAATTGTGCTGTCTTTAACTTTTTGAGGAACCTCTGTAATGTTCTCCAGAGTGGCTGTACCAGTTTACATTCCCACCAATAGTGCAAGAGGGTCCTCCTTTCTGTGCATCCTTGCCAACCCTTGTTGCTTCTTGTGTTCATTTTAGGCATTCAGACAGGTGTGAGGTGTCTCACTGTGGTCTTGATTTGTATTTCCCTGATGATTGTTGTTGAGCATCTTCTCATGTGTCCACTAGCCATCTGGGTGTCTTGGGGAAAAATGTCTATTCATGTCTTAAACCCATTTCTTCACTGGATTATTTTTTTAGTGTTGAGTTTGATAAGCTCTTAATAGATTTTGGATACTAGCCCTTAATTAGACATGCCAAGCAAATACTAATGTTCTATAAGTATTTTGTCTATAAATAATAAAAATAGGAGTATTTCTAGCCTTTTCTAATAGAACTACAACAGTGACCAGAACAGTGGCTAATTAAAAGTTGTTTAATGGTAGGCAAGGAAAAAAAACCTGCTATTTACTATTTGAAAATAATCTTTGTATGTAAAATACAAATGGAATAGTTAGATACTTACCATAATTTTAGTAAGTAATCATGGACTTAAGAAATGGTAAAAAAAATTTTAATAATGGCATATGAAATTTTCCATTGTCACAGAAACTTGGAACAAAGGAGTATTGAAGACAAATTATTATATAAAATCATAAACTTTTAAGGGTTTCTAAATGGAAACGGAAATAGGTAAAAGTATTTGAACTCAAAGTATTTCTTACATACAAAGGCTATTGTTTTCAACAAGTTTAGTAACAAATTTGACCTAATTAGATTTCAGTACTTACTAACAGTAATTTTTCACATGCCATTAACACTTCTGTCTCTATTTAATGAATAAACTCAATAAAAGCAAAATGAGAAACCTTACATATAATTTGACAGAAGAAAGTTCCATACATAGTGCTTCCATAAAAGGCAGTGCTAAAATAATCTTAAAAAAAAAGAAAAAGAAAAAACCTTCCTCCTCACTTCTATCTGAGACCCTGGAGGCATCAACAGAAGTTAATATTTTCCCAATTCAATGTGACCCCAGGGGCCCAAGTAGAGTTTTACTTGTGGGTATTTTTGTGTTTCTAACCTTTTATGGAGAGAGAACTGGACTTCTAATAACTTAAAAGTAAACATACAGAAAACTGAAAATTGAAGGATGTTACATAGAACTCTTTGACAGAATGGACTACCAAATTAAAAAAATATATATAGAAACCAAAGGAAACAAGATATAAAGATATAAAGTAGAACACTGAAGGTAACAAGAAGAAATAAGGCCACCAGAGAGACTAATATTGAAACACTATATTTTCAGATAATAAAAAGGCAGCAATGTCTCCCTCTGGAACTTGATAAAATGGGATTTGGACCTACTGTTTGTTGGCAACCAAGGCAAAACAGAAGTGAAGGTTTAATAAATGTTCCAGGGTTTTTCTGATAGGAAGTATTCTCTCAAAAGGATAAAAAACTATGGAAGAACATATATAGGAAAAGTTCACAGCAGATTCTCAAGAGATTGTTTCTAGTCCCATAGGGAAATAGTGCTTCCCTATGGAATTTATGGATATAAAGTTGAACATCTTGAGATTCTAGAAAGAATACTAGGAAAAATAGCTAAATCCTTTGCTGCTCATCTCTTCGTCTGCTGACAGGATGCAGGCAGCTGTGAATGAATTTGGAGCCTAGAAGATCAGGTAAGAAACTGTTAGGACAGTCCAGACCAAAATTAAGGAACACCTTGATTAGTGTTGTGGATGAAATGAAAGAAATTGAGAGGGATGGATTACCTGGCTATTTAGAAAGTTAAAGCCTCCGGAGCACCAGGGTAGCTCAGTTGGTTAAGTGTCTGACTCTTGATTTCAGCTCTGGTCATGATCTCATGGTGCAGCGCCTGATTAGGATTCTCTCTCTTGCCCTCTCTCTGTCCCTTCCCTGCTCATGTTCTTGCTCACTCGCTCACTCACAAAATTACAAAAAATTTACAAAAGGAACATTAAAGCCTATGGACTTGGATGTGCTAAATGAATGGAGAAGGGGGAAAAACAATCCCTGAAAGAATCTAACATGATACCCCGGTCTCTGGTTTTAAGAGGAATGGATTCTAACTTAAGCAAAGGGACTTTGAATACTGGACATTTTGTGTGAAATGTCAGCCCACTGCATTTTTGAAGTTAGCCCTAGAGACATCAGTGGATGTTTTCTTAACTTTTTTGACATGTGTGATGCATCCTTGGTGGTTAGGGTCTTTCCTAGGGCTCACTAATGTCAATATTGTTTGAATCAACAGAGAAGGACATCCAGGGGAAAGTGAGAGATGAGTAGGTGGAACATAGGATTTTTAGAGCAGTGTTACTACTCTGTAGGATGTTATTATAATGGTGCATACACGTTACATATTTGTCCAAACACAGAGAATATACAACATGAAAAGAGAACCCTAATGTAAAAATGATGGATTTAGGATAATCATATGGTAATGCCAGTTCATCAGTTTTCACAAATGTACCAACCAGGGAAAATGGTGATAATGGGGGAGGCTATGAATTTCTATGGGGCAAGAGTATATGGGAAATGTCTATATCTCCTCAATTTTGCTATGAACCTGAAACTTATATAAAATTTTTATATGTGTGTACGTTTTTTTTTTTTTTAAGAGGAAGTGCTTACAGCCAATACAAAGTGAATATAGACCCAAGTAATGGGGTGAAACGGTGAGGGTTGGTGTGAAGTGGGAAATAAATGATGACCTAAGTTGAGATACTCAATGATTGAAGCAGCATACAATTTTGTTTTGGGATCAAAAAAAAAAAATAATACAGAGACATTTTAGGAAAAGAATCCCAGAGAGAAACGGACTGGCCTTAATCTTTTTTTTCTTTTTATCTCTGTACAAATACAAGGTCTGCAACACCTCTGTACAGGCAGCTCCAATTTCTATGTTATAGAAAAACTTAAGAACACATTGACATAATTATTTCCCAGGATTTTTACGTTTTCTTTTTTCTTGAAGGCACTTTCTTAGTCCCCATAATGCATTACATATAGACTGGAACATCAACATGAGAAACAGGTTTTCTGCTTTGAATCCCTATGGAATAGTCTCTAGGAATTGAAAAAAAATAATTCATTCTAACACATTTTTAATCAAATACTTGTTATGTTTGAGACCCTGTTCTAGGTGGAAGGGGTATACAAGTAAATAACCTCCACAAAGCTGGAGTTTTATCACTCTTCCTTGACTTGATGAATGTAAATAAAACTATTCCCAGCAGAAATCATTGGACAAGGAGTTAAGTTAGATTAATGAAGCAGAAGGAGCTAGAGAGTGATGAGAGGGGAAGGTAGTTGTTCTTTTCCATAGAGTGGTCAGGAGACTTGAGTGAATGAAGGAATTCTGTTTATATTGGGAAGCACGGGGCTTCAGGAAAAGTGCAGGGCATGTTTGTATGGCTGAGGAGAAGCAAGGAGCCCAGAATGGTTGAAATATGGAGATGGGAGGTAAGATGGGGAAGGAACCAGTGGTCAGATCCTTCAGTACCTTGTAGGCTGTATTAGTTACCTGCTGCTATGTAGAAGAATCGCACCAAAACCTAGTGTCTGAAAACAGTAATAATTCTGTTGTAAGACTGTAATACTTCTCACAATTCTGTGGGATCACTGAGTGATTTCTGCTGGACTTGCCTGGGGTGCATCATGAGCTGACACCAACTGGCAGCCCAGAGCTTAGGATCTACAATGTCCTCCCTTACTTGTCTGAGGTCCTGGTTCTGATCTGACATCACTGTCATTTTTATGTTGGCTTTCTTCACACAGTGGCAGAAGTATTCCAGGAAGATGAGAATAGGAACTTGAGGCCTCTTGAGATCTAGGGTCAGAGTTTGCTCACAGTCCTCTCTGACACATTTCAGTAATCAAAGGAAGTCACAAACACCCAACCCAGGTTCAAAGGCTAGGAAGAGACTCGACCTCTTGATGGGATTAGTAGTAAAGACTATTGTGGCCCTTGAGAAACAACCTCACAGGCTGTAGGGAAGGGTTAGAATTGCATGGTTAGAGTCATAAGAAGTGATGGCAAGATTTTGAGCAGAGAAGTCATTTGCATGGATTTCTTTTTCAAAGATGAATTTGGCTTCTGTATGATGAATAAATAAGAGACCAGTTGGGAGTCTAACACAGAAGGGCATTTTCTCTAGCATCCATAAACCTATAGGAAGATGTTGTTAGCTTTTAATAATAGTAATGGTCCTAATCCATGAGTTCCCTCCTGGTTCAGCTTGCAGCAAAGTACTATGAAATCAGTTGGAACATAAAATCAAAGCTTCCTTTCCCAGGAAAAGACCATGACCTAACATGTGCTATATTTTCACTTGCAATTATTTTTGGTTAAATTTAGTTTTCACATTGAAAAAATCAGAAGCTTTCACATAAATCTATATTCCTGGCTTCTCTTGAAAAATTAAGTTATCTTTAGAATACTGGATTTTTCACAGCCTTCCCCAGCGAGCCTACATCCGTCATTCCAGTCTTGCTTGAACTTTGACCCTTTATTGCAGCCTCTGGAGCACACAAACTTAATGGCCGCGGTGAGGCCAGAAATGCTCATCTCTGTGTTCTTTCTGGTTTGTTCTTTGCCTTTCTTTGTGGTTCTAGTTTTACTAGACAAAAAATACCTATGAAAATACCGTTTCTCCAACTGGATAAGGAAGTTTGTAGATATTACATCTTAAAAGGGTGGCAAAAGGCTTTACAAAAAAAAAAAATCTGTCATTCACCCAAAAGGCAGACTGGCCATTTTAGAATGAGGACCATGAGGGATCATCGGATGACAATGGGAGGACAAAGTTTCCTCCCCACTGGGGTACGTGGTGAGTGACCCCAGCTGAAGAGAAGCCATTAAGAAACTTAGTCATCCTACCTCGTGCTTTGTGACTTCAGATTCCACTCCTTAGCAAGTATCACATCTTTTAGCCTCTTATGAATATGGTATATAAAAAAAGACCTATTGCCTTATGTGTGCAGAGATGAGTTAGTCATACAGTGCAATAAATATTCCTGTTGAAAAACAACAATTTAAAACAAAAGCTGTCCATGTGGAGACTTACCTAGCTTCAGTGTTAACTTTAAAATGTAATTTGGGGGAAAACTCCAGAGTATGGTTTCACATGTCATCCTTAGATATATTTACATGGAATGTGTGCCACCTTGTTAAAACTTTATTTTTGAATTAAATGTGCATGCGTGCAACTCTGCATGTCACAAGATGGTTTGTGATGAGCAATTTCATTTCTTTGAGGCTTGTGTTAAAGAATTCAGAGAGCTATGTCACGCATCATGGAAAGGGAATGTGCAAAATAGCACATCTCTACTACTGTAGCCGAGGTGATTAATTGTCTATTTCTATACACTAGCACAGACGGGTGACCTGCTCCACACACCTACACACACGCAGAAGAATGTCTTTAGGTTTCTCGGGAAAATCACTCACTAGCACTTGAACTGTTTAAGCCCTACTGTTCACTAAAAAGAATAGTATGGTAAGAGGTAGTCAGTACTTATTCTGACAAAAACATTTCTATTCATATCCCTGTAAATGTTAGAATTAAAATATTGTCTATTTTTAATTGTATTTCTATAAATGAAAGGACTAATAGTTTGTGAATATCTGTCTCAGGATGTTTAACATGCCTTTGGACAGTATATACATATATACAAATGTGTGTGTGTACTTATATACATAAGTACATATGTGTTGGATTTTTTTTGTCTCTTACTTGGCTTATAATCAAACCATGATGCCCTGGAGACCTTACCCAGAGTTTTCCTTAAGTATATTCCTTGCCCTGCTAAATATGAATCTCAAAGGTTCTTCTGTATGCTGTTATCTGGCTCTTTTTCTAAGATACTGGTTACTGAATCTATTGATGTGTGATCAGTGGTTACTGTCTTGACTATAAGTCCTCCAGTAACTGCTACACTATGGCTGAGCGCACAGGAAGTGCCAAGGTGTATAAAAGGCTAATGCGATCATATTCCTTCAGTAGAGGGTTCCTGTATTCCTCCAGGGTATTAAACCAGGCTTCTCCTAACCCAGGTTTTAAAACTGGCCTCTACTTGATCTGCTCAATCCAAACCAGTCCCCCACCTGAGCATGCCTTCAGCCTTCCCGCTTGTTTAGAGTTTGGAATTCAGGTGGAGTCTATCTTCTCTCCTCAAATTTTCCTCATCTTTTAAGACTTGGCTTGTATCCCACACACCTTCTTTATAAGATCTGCCTCGGGACACCTGAGCTATATCTGAGGTGTCAGTTCAATGCACTGAGTAAAGCGCTGGTGCTCCAAAGATGGCAACACGTGGGTCCCGTCTTCAGGGAGCTTGTTGTCCCGTAAGAGAGACTGTGGTCACACTGTGTGTCTAGTGCTTTGACAAACCCCAGATGGTGATGTGCTCTCAAGGAGAGGCACTGACTGTAAAGTTGAGGTGACGTGAGGTGATGCTGTGGATGATCGGAGGCTGCTAGAGGAAGAGGGCATGTGGGGATGATCCGGATGAGATGCAGGATAGCGGGAGGCTTAGAGTAAAATGAGAATGAGCAAGACACAGTTCCCTGGACAAGCACAGATCCTAAAATGGGAGGAAAAAATGGTGAGAAGTACAACCCGACTGGTGAGCAGGAAGAAAACTGTAAGGATCCCAGTATGTGATATGAAGGAGTATGAGTTTTACCCTGAGTTAACAGAGAGCACAGAGGTGACAGAATTCAATCTGTAAGGTATCTTCCTGTTCTGAAATTCTGTAATTTTTTTTTTTACCTCAATGCTTAGATTTAAAACATATGCCAAAAACTAACTTGTTTAGCAGAGTGTTCTTCCTTATACCTGGATTATATCTTCTATAATAGGCTGTATAAAGCAGACGATTACAGATTGCTTATCAGTATCCTATTTTCTTTGAAAAGTTTACTCTGGGAGGCAAAAACTGTATCTTACCTCTTTTCATTCCTGCATCACCTACTACTATAAATATTTATTGAACGAGTGAATCAAAGCTCTGGAGTGAGGCCCCAGCCTGAATCTATGTTATACTACTGTTTCAGTAGTACCAAGATTTAAGAAGCTGCATTAAGACACATGTTCCTTCTTCTATTTTTTTATTTTTATTTTTTTTGCCACACAAATACTGACCAGAAGCCTATGAGGTACAGGGACTAAATCCTACAACACTGAAAATGACAGTTGAAGTCTCTCTCCTCTTGGGTTTTCTCTTCTACCTTCTTTCTTGGCTTTCTGCCCTTAGCCCTGTGATTAAAAAGGTTCAAGGAAATTACAAGATCCTTCCCCCACATCAATCATTAGAAATAATTTGAAAGGACCTGGAACCATACTTGAGATTCAGTTGCTCTTTATAGGACATGTTTTTATTGCTGCAAAGGTTTTTGGTATAGTGGAAGGAGCATGAAGTGCCATGTCAGACTGCGTTTGAATCTTCATTCTGCCATTAGTAGAAATGTGGTCTTGTGCAGTCTAACTTCTCTAAGTCGATTCATCCATTAGAAAAACTGAGCTCACTAGGTTAGCACATGGCATTTGTTGGGTGGGAAGCAGATGTTTCTCATTCTATTTTATGCCGGGACATTGACTTCTTTTTGGAAGCAGAGTGATGAGAAGAGTTTAGTTAGGCTGTTTGAGGCCCTCATCGTCTCAGATGTTGAGGTGGCCCCACGGAATCTCAGCCCTTACGCCACACCGCACAACAATGAGAAAACGCCAGCATGATCTGTCAAGGCAAGTGGATAGTAAAAATAGGAATTTTATCTCTCTTCTGCTGTGAGCTTTAAATGTCTTATATGAACCCTGAAAGGAAGGTATTAGTCATCTCCACTTCACAGATAGGAAAAACTGAGGCTCAGAGAAGCTAATTTGCCAAAAGTCATACTGAAGCTCAGGTCTGACTCAAAGTATATTCAAACGTCCAAGCCTTCTCCAAGAGCCACAACATATTGACACTCTGAATTACGAAAAAGTGAAGTGCTGCTGTCCATGTTCAAATCTACTGCTTGATTGTAAGAGATAAAAGGCAGAGACCTGTTTTTTAAAGTCTAAGAATATCAGAAAGAAATTTTGCCTTAATAGTTCTACTTAGAAGCACAAATCCTCACATTGTTTGTATAGTTTAAATTCTGACCAAGAAAACTTTTTGAACATTTGGGCTGAAGGGCGTTGCGCAGGACAGTGAAATATTAGCTTGGACACTTGATAAATCTCCCTAGAAATGCAAATTTAATTGGCTGAACTTAAGATACTATATGTTACAAATATTGTCCATTTTCAGGATTTTAAATATAATACATAAAAGGTAACATGTAGGTTCAAACTACTGGCTTTCATAATTGTCTCTCCTGATCTCAGCTTCTGATGATAAAAGCTGAGATTCCCACTATTTAAAATATTTTTAATGTTTATTTAGAGAGTGAGTGAGTGGAATAGGGACAGAGAGAAAGCAGAGACAGAGAATCCCAAGCAGTCTCCACTCTGCCAGCACAGAGCTCAGTGCGGAGCTTGAACTCCCAAACTGTGAAATGATGACCTGAGCTGAAATCAATAGATGCCTAACCAACTGGGCCCCCCCTCCCAGGTACCTGAGATTCCCACTCTTTGCAAAATGTATAAGGTAAATGAAACTGAAGCTTAGGATGCCATTAGTTGTTTTCCAGGAATCTTACTCATTTCCTAGTGATGCCTCCACTTTCCTTCTCCAGATCCCTATCCATGTCTGAGATTTCCAGTTCTCTACCATGTTTCTTCATATAAATTCATGATCTCAGATCTCACTCGGGTGTCCTCTCTGCTCACAATGCCACCTTCTGCTTTAATCTAGTGTGGAATTGACCTCACTGCTCAGTAAGAAGAAAGTAGTGTACCTTAAGTTATTTAATTCTTTGCAGATTATTTGCAACCAAAGGAGAAATTATATCATGGAGGAGTGAGAACTGGTATATCAGGCATCCTGAGCCTGGTGTGATTAAAAGTAAAAATATGTTTGAATAAGTAGGGAGATTCTTTATGAGGAAATTCTGTATTAAAAAGGAGAGATAAGGTAGAAATTGTTTAGTTGGTTTCACTAGCTTTTTGAGGAAGGAGAGGTGAAGAAGATAGATTTGTAAGGATCTACAAAGTGTGGATCAGTGATCTTGTTTGCAAATCTGAAATACACATTTTTTAATGTTTGTTTATTTTTGAGACAGTGCAAGCAGAGGAGGGTCAGAGAGAAAGAGCAAGAGAGAGAGAATCTGAAGCAGGCTCCAGGCTCTGAGCTGTCAGCACAGAGCCTCACACAGAAATTGAACTCACAAACCATGCATGAGATTATGACCTGAGCCAAAGTCAGTAGTCAGATGCTTAACCAGCTGAGCCACCCACGTCTCCCTGAAATAAACATTTTTAGTATCTTTTCAGCATAAACATTTTTGTAATAGCAATATTTTCTTAACTATAAAATGTAAAATTTTTCATGTGTCACAGGTGACTTCTGAGGCACCATGGAGAAGTAGGCAGGTCCCACAGCAGGTCAACTTCTGCTACATGTCAGCCCACTGCCCCATTTCTCCTTAATCCAGTACCTCTGACAGATAGAATTTTGCATATTGTGAACTTTAGTTACATTCAGCTACCAGCGTCCTTGTGTCTCATAACTGCCTACATCACCTGGTTTGTTTGGGCCCAGTTACTACAAAGTGTTTGTTGATTCTAGAGCGCAAGAGACCTGATCTTGAAGTCATCACCAGAACTCCAGGGCAATTTTATAGAGGTGGCAGCAGCTTTAAATGAGATGCAACTGCTTCGTCACAGCTGAGCCGGAAGCCAAGAAAATAACTGAGCCATCACTCCCTTAACATAGGAAAGGCATCACTTTTCATGCTCTCACCCAATTCTGCCTCTCCTTTGGAGTCTTCAAATACTTAAGAATGTAGGAGAAAATAAAAACAAAACTCCAGAAAACTGAACACCTTGCTAGTTGACTAGAGTCTTCTAAACTGCAGAGCACATGTGGCACACTGTCTCCAGTGCACTTTTCTGTTCATTGCTGCCTCCAATTCTGCTCTGCGTCGCATAAACTATGCAGGAAAGACCGACTCTCTGCAAGCTTTGACAGGCAGCCATTTACAGGGCCTCCCATGATGACTCTGGCTTCTGGATGCAGAAGAGTTTTCTGTCAGCAAGATTCATTTACATTCTAACTGACAAGGTTTTGGTCTCTGTGTCTTTGTTTTAAGCCGTGATGTCTGTTCGAATTAACAGTAAGTTCAGTTGTGCTTCTTTGGCCAAGGGTCACATTCTCATCTGGTGACTTACTCTGGATGCATTACAACAAAGGCCATGGCTGTTACTGAGCTTTTACAAGAAAATATCAGAATCTCCTTGGGTATAAAAATTAGTCCATTAATGGGTGTTTGTGAGCATTAAGTTCAATTCATTTACAGCCTTATCTATGTTCCTTTTTGTTTGTTTGTTTTTGTTATATTGAAAATTCTATACAACAAGAGTGTGGGCCCATTAGGAAGTGAATAAATAACTTATTTCTCTAAGAGACCATTCTTTGCAAGTTGTATGGTGATCTCGTTTGACCCACCAGTATGGAATCTGGGACTTTGGCTGACACCAGTGGGAAAATGCTTCTCTAGGCCAGGCTATAAGCCTATATAGCTCATGCAGGCTGCCATGTGAAGAGTGTTGGCCAGCAAGGGAGTGGTGGTATGGAGGAGATGGGAAGGAAGTTGAGCAGAGATTGAGTCCTGATGGCAACATTTGCCCCTTGCCTGAAGTTAAGCCATTCCTGGACCAGCCAGAGTGCCTTACCACTGTGAATTGATTCTTGTGCTTGTTTCATAAACATACATAAAGAGTGAATGTAAGATATGTAAATGATGTATAAATCCTCTTGTTTCATATGTCATAGTCTTTTTCTTTCTACATGCTTATCATAAAGATTTTAATTCCTGCCAAGTAACTTACCCAAAGGAGATGGATTTACAAAAGCTAGAAATAGTCCAATAAAATTTTAGAGAGGTTTTTTAATTAGCAATTCTTGACTCTGTTCAGGTCTAATTATTAGGAAGTTCTTCTGTAGAACTTTTTTTTTTAATCCATGATTTTATCTGCACTTGAAAAATCTACATAAGACATCACATGTGCATAACCCCTAACTCTACAACCATTGATTTGGGTTACTGAAACACTTGAATGTTTCTGTAAAAATGCAGAGATTACAAACAATTTTTGCCAGAATAAGTTGACAATAAGTTCACAGAGACATGTCTACTCAAATTAAAATTATATTTTTGAATATGCTTGGATGGACTCCAATATCCGACATGTCAGTGAAGAAATGAAAAAGAAGCCCATCCTTTCTGGGTGTTTGGAAATGCTTAATAGTTTTAAGTCAACTTTATTTTATTCAAACAAAGATGTTGACTTCAGGCATGAATTTTATTATTTTACCATTTTAGAGCTTTAGAGGAAAACCATATAGAAATCAGAATTGCCAATTCGTGTTTTTCTTTCTACAAGTGAAAGTAAGCGAAAAGTATGTAAGACAATATTTTTGTAAGTTTAATTGTTGTGAGCTACTAATTTTTGTGGAAAATGGCACTAAATAACACTTGCAAAATCTGTTTCAGGGTAAATCTAATTAAATGTGAGAAACTCTTGTAGGACTTACAAAGATTAGGGATGAAAGATAGGCAGAGAGGTTTATATTTAAAAATGCAAAATAAAGAATAAAATATTATGAAGAAAAAAAATCCAATTCTCTAACTATGATTCTGCATCTTAGGATACCCAATGTCTGACTGAATATCTTTAAGTTTAAAAAAAAAAAAAAACATAGCTGAACTTGAGCAATGCATCTGCCAGAAGTACCTCATGGTGTTCTCATTGATAACCTAGAATAATTTAAAATCTTTTGGATCAAGCTTACTAGGTGATAGTTAAGTTTACTATTCTCCAAGAGGCATTACTGATATTGTTAAAGATCAGCATTTTCAACAAGCAAAGTTTGAGGCAACATCATGGCCAGGGATTGGTCTTTTAAATTGGTGCGTCACCATTACTCAAAAGGCACCAGTCTTCCTTAAAATAACTAGTTAAAACTATACATACATATCAAACCAAAGAGGAGATAGAACTTTAGAATTTGTGTTTTTAGTATGTCTCAATATTTGGTGTTATGGAAAGATATCAACTGAATTTTCTCTTGGTTTTAATATTAAGATGGTTTAATAGGTTGTGACCTTTGGATTATTAACTATTAAAAAGGAGATTCTGGGGCACCTGGGTGGCTCAGTCGGTTAGGCCTCCGGCTTCGGCTCAGGTCAGATCTCATGTTCGTGGGTTCGAGCCCCGCGTCGGGCTCTGTGCTGACAGCTAGCTTGGAGCCTGGAGCCTGCTTCTGGTTCTGTGTCTCCTTCTCTCTCTGCCCCTCCCCCTCTCATATTCTGTCTCTCTCTGTATCAAAAATAAATAAAACATTAAAAAATTAAAAAGGAGATTCTACAATTAGTACCTATTCAGTATCACCTAAAGTTTTGAGTAGATTGTCACTGTCCTAAGACATGCCCTTTTTTCATCTTCATTTTTGAAATTCAACTGGTATCCAAAAGGGGCATAGTTAACCTTGGTTTTAATTTTTAATCTTTACCACTAATTAGACTTAAAAAAAAAAAAGTCCATATGTGAAGAATTCCAATTTGTGTGGTAACGTCCTGTAGTAGGCATATAAATATCACCCAGGCAAGTGTTTTTGTAGGGACTTCATGAGAGAGGGAAGGGCTTGGTGATGATGAGAGGGGCTTATTTTACAACCAGTTAGAGAAAGGGGATGCTTTCTGAAGTGACACAGCATTATAACTATTTCTAGGTGAACAACAGTCAGGAAAGAAACAAAAGCATGAGAGAAAGGAAGAGATGTTTCTCTATCTCTTATGAGGAAGTGAAGCAAGAATAGTCATTATTACTGCCCCCTTAGTTTCCATGGGGCCTAATAAATGCATGTAGGGCCTTCAGTATAGAATAGAAAAATCACTGGCACAGTCACCCATGGAAGAGCAGCAAGGTAACACTGCATCAGAAATCCTTTTTATAAAAGGGTGACGTCATTTTAGTTGTCTCCCCTCATGAAGAATCTGTAGATATACAGTATATTCTAGAAGAGGTTTAATTTACGTAATTTGTTGCCTTTCATAGTAATGAGTCATGTATAAATAGGTTTCATTATGATTTATTTCTATTTAAATGAGATCCATGAATGTTAGTTTGGACCTAGACAATGTTGATGTTTTTTCTGAGGACCCAAACTCTTCATTTGTTCTTTAAGTTAGAATTTAATGTCAAGCTTCCATTATCATTTAGAGTTGCTGGATGCCTCGAGTTTTCCCTCGCTTGCCTTCTGCCTGATACCCGTCTCCTAATACACATTGGCAAAACCCCCGTTCAACTCTGACACTTTCACATACATCCAATCTTGAAACTAATTTCCTTCTCAACTTGGCAGCAAGAAAGCCTGGGGTGAGAAATGGATGAAAAGGGCACAGAAAAATACCACTTAGATCATTTGCCGGTTTGCGATGATTACCTATAAACTAGTCTTTGAAATGTCAGATTCCTCTATTTTCTTGGAGCTTTCCTTAAAACTTTAGAGGATGACATGACATACTTTCCTGCCAAATTTAGAAAACACTGCTGTAAGTGCAGAACAATGACTTTTTCTACCAACAGATAATCTTCAAAGATGATTTTTAATTGGAAAATAGAATTTTTATTACTTGTTAAACCACAATTAGGAAGGATATGAATGTTTGCCAAAGGAAAGGAATGGAGAAGCTGCCATCTGGAAAACAGTTTTTCCTGTCTAAATATTAAACATTATTGATACAAATAATCATCTTGCACATCATGCCAAGGAACAAAATCAAAATTAATGTAGCTCATTCCTTTGCATCCTGAGAAAGTGGACTTTGAATACAGTTAAATTACACTTTAGAAGACTCATCTTATTAAAGTTGTTTCAAATTAAAAATGTATTATGTTTTGTCATACACAAAAAAATCACCTCTGACACCAGGAATAAACTTCAAGATTTTTAAGCAGTATGTTTTGGAAAGTTCCTTGCTTTTCTGAACAGACCATACAACTTCATTTTCCTGTACTCTATGATATGTGCTGAGTTTCCTGTACTGGATGGAATTTAAAAATTGAAGTTCCTGAGACCCATAACCATCACTTCTGCTTTTTCAGTAGATGAGGAATATGAATTATTGTATGGCCAGCCATTCATGTAGACATACCTGCACTGTTGCAGAAAGGGAAAAATGTTCCTATCAAACCTCATTGAAGTCTTGTTTAAAATCCTCTGCAATTGGCAACAGTGAGATACTTTGAAAAGATCTCCAACATTTGAGGCATGTGCATTGGGAGGGGGTGGTGGGGCTTATATATTACACTAGCAATAAGATTTATGAACCAATTTTAATTTTGAACTTGATCTTAATTGTTACAGCCTCAAAAATAAGTCTCGCTACTTGGCCCTTGATTTTAACAAGTCATTAATTAAACTGTCATATTGTTCTTCTCTTCTATTGGTTACATGGTGAAACTGGGGGAAGATGTATAGTTTCCAGAGTGATTTCCAGTCTATTTTCACATTTCCACCTCTGCTACTCTATAAATCTGATGGCTGTGGCAGGTCCATGGTGTAAGACATTAGTTATTAAAATCTGGTGTCTGAATGATTATGAAGCCTTCTTTTTTTATGTTTTTTATTTATTTTTGAGAGACAGAGAGTACGAGCAGGTGAGGGTCAGAGACAGAGGGAGATACAGAATCCAAAGCAGGCTCTAGGCTCCTAACTAGCTGTCAGCACAGAGCCCGAAGCCGGGCTCAAACCCCCGAACTGTGAGATCATGATCTGAGTCGAAGCCAGATGCTTAACCGACTGAACCACACAGGCACCCCAAAGCCTTCTTACTCAGATAGTGAGTTAATGTTTTTCTAAAAGTAATAGACTCAAAATTGGACTATCTAGAATGGAAATGAAGAATTGATAAAGATTTTTAAAGAATTTGCCAGTAAATGAATTAGTGATGGAGTTAGTTTAATTGAAGTGTGTAATAGGTGATTTTAGCATTGATTTCTGCATTTATGACAAAATAGTAGAAATTATTAAATGAGTCCTCTATTGATGAGTTTATTCCACACTCATGAAGGAAAAACTGAAACGAAGATGGCCTCATTTTTGAGCACTGCCGGGGGTCAGAGGACCTGGGTTGTACTTGTTCTGCAGACATTTACTGCCTCTTTAACCTTCTGAGGTTTTTGTTGTTGTTTGCGAATGCCTGTCAGTGCTGTTATTCCAAACACCTTTGCTCCGGATCAGCTTGTACCCTCTTCTTCTGAGTTTCAGCTTGATCCAGCCAACTAACTATGGTTATGATGACAAGAGTTGGAACCATCAAAGGTTCAATGAGTAAAATGTCTAGGACAGTAGAGCAAAGCATCTAAGATCTTAAGCTCCAGAAATAGGCCATGATTCAAATACCAAGGTGCCTTCTTTCAAACTAAGCGAACTTAGGTTGGGATTCTGAGAGCCTCAGTTTCCTCTTATTTGAGAGGAGGTATGGTGATATTAAAAACAAAAATGAATAACAGATAGTGTTGGTTATTAAGTGCCAGGCACTATGCTGGATTCTTCATCCATTAAAGTACTTATCCCAGAGGTCTGCTGGGAAGAGATAAATGAGATCAGAGGGTAGAGGAGGCACTTGATAAATTGTTAACCTTTTCCACCTCTCTAACTTGTGCTGTTGCTGCTGCTCTTCCTCCTCCTCCTCCTCTTCTTCCTCTGGATAATAGCTCTAACCTGAAATGGTCTTCTCAGTAGGGTTTCCAGATAAAGGACAGGGTACCCAGTAAAGAAAATTTCAGATAAACAATAAGTAGCCTCTTAGTGTAAGTATTGAATGGGATATACCTGTACTCTATTGCATGTTTGCATGAGACATACACTGAGAATTTATCTGAAATTGAAATTTAGCGGATTAACATTTACTCTCGTTTGCTAATCTAGTACCCCTGCTTCTCAGATATGTAATTTGTCTCAGTGGTGGAAGATGGAGGATTGTTAATATAATTGAGTCATCTGCACTGTTTAAAAATACATCTCGGAACATTTTATAAATCCGGGAGGGCAGTGGCATCCTCTGCATCCCCAGGGAGGAGTTCAGGAGTGCATCTCAATGGCTTATGACTATTCTATGTGTAGTATATTTCCCGGGTGAACAGAATGCCTTTTCAAGGATATTGATTCTATTCCTGGTTATCTGGGTCACTATTTTAATGTAGTAGTTTTATGTGGATGACTGTGCATAAATCAGGAACAATTAAAATTACTAAAGACACATAGAAGGATTTAAACAACTGTTCTGAATTCAAGCATTTGAGAGAAATTCTCAACTTTTTATGTGGAATCCAGATGTTTTGCCAAATAGAATCTTTTGATTATAAAATGTACCTCTTTTAAGGAAACTTAAGCCCTCTGCTAATTTCTAACCTCATAACCTGATAAACTTTAAACATAAGAATGATGTTTATACAAGTTATTCCTAATGTTTTTAAAGCCTCTTGAGTTTTTGGTCCACTCTTTTTCTAAATTATAATTCATATATTGCAAACAAATGTTTGATTCTCATAGTACAGCAGAAAACTACACAGGAGAGGGGGCCGATTTTCAAAATTGAGACACACTTCTACCCTTTCTTCCATATCACACAAGAAGGTAAGACATTCCTCACACACCATTTATAAGTTGTTCTCCTAAATGTCAGAGTTGAACATTAACATTACGTACGTACACCTACAAAATCACCCTTTCGAGCATTAATATCAGTCTAGGTGTGCATTGTTGAACATTGCCATGGGATTGCTGTTTTAATACTTCATTAATTTGTCAACTAGTTGTAAACCCAATGAACACTTGCTCTAAATAATGGTAAACTTAAAAATGAATGACAAACTTTTATATACTTCTTAATACTCTTGACAATATAACATGCTTTCCTTTTGAAAATTAGTAACATTTATGGCATTCTCCAATCAATTCCGTCTTTATTCAGTTGCATGAATGAGAGTACGGTCATGAAGTGGATTAGGTTGGCTTCTCATGACCCTCTCCCACATATCTACGACCTTGTTTCTCCTCCTTGACACTTTCTCAAATGTTTGTGGGAAGAATGCGTGAATGAATAATGAAGCAATCAGATGGCTACTGTAGAGACAGTAAGTATCAGAGTGACTGGCAATGCTTAGTGTTTACTCTTTTGCTGAGATAACTGTCCAGGATGAACTGAGGGAAAGAGTAAAATATTCATCATTGTAACCTCTTATGTCACCTCTAAGAACTGGCTGGGGGAAACCATTTTCTAAACAGTATAGGTTCTGTTTAGATTTTTCAAAGAAATGTCTTTGCTGCTATGTGAAGAAATTTCATAGCAGCAGTTATTATTCTGATGTTTGATATTTTATAGTTCACTAGAATGTCTCTAAACATTTGGGGGAATTATTAGCCAAAGAGCAAGAAAAACACCCTCTTCCTGTGAGACTCCGATTTAATGAAAGTTTTTTGTTTGCTTTGTTTTTACATTAGTCTTAAATAAGATAGGAAGTGAGAGACTGAGAATCTCAAGGGACATAGAGCGGTGAAAAATGTATTTTTCTTTTTTTGCTAGGACACTTATTTCTCCCAAGATAATAAGACACTTATCCTCAGTCCTCTGCTGATGTTACTGCTTTTATTTCAAAGAAAGAAGAGTGAAAATCCTCTTATTTCCCTCTCCCTTCTTGAGGAAGGGGTAGAAGGATAGAACAAGAAGGTTCAGCCATTGATGCAATCTCTGACACCTTGTCATCATTCCCAAGGTACAGGGTGGCAAAATATCTCTTCTGTCCCAGGAAACTGATAGTGATTATATCTAATTAATTTTTTTTTTCATTTGGGAGGCACTTAAAGATGTCATCTGTTCCTCTTTAACAGGAAAATGCTTGAAAGAGGACCATGTTTAATTTCTTGAGCCAGATAGGAAGTTAAAAATGTTGACTGAGCATCTAAAACTTTGATTCTGTTCTTGAAACATAGAACATATCTTTGGGTAATGGAGTGGCCCGGTCTGTACAGAATTCTGCCATAGTACTCTGATGATATTCATCAAGCCCCATTTTCCCAAAAACTTGTCACATAGCAAATAGTCAAAAGTCACTATAACTAAAATGCAGAATATTCCTGGAGATTCAAAGCACCTTGTCACTCACTATGGTACCTGGGCCATCATCATCACCTGGAAACTTACTAGAAATGCAGAAATTGGTTAGAAATATCCCAGACCTAGTGAATTACAAATTGCATTTTAACAAGATCCTAGTAATTTAAACTTTGAGAAACACTGTTAGCACAAACTGTATTTTACTAAAGCCTTGCAACCCACCCAGGAGGCCGATTATTGCTGTTATCCTTAGCATGGTTATATGGAAACTGAGGCATTAAGATGTTACTCAAAATAATCTGAAATTCATCAAGAATATAGCCTATATGAAATAGTTATATGAAGGATAATACAACGATTAAGAAAAAAGCAGCAGCATAATACACAAGTGGCTCAGATTCCTGGCCCTGGGGCCACACTTCCTGGGTCCAAATACTCACCAAGTATAAAATTGCCAAGTTGTTCAATATATGTGTCTTGTTTTCTCAATAGTAAAGTCTGGGTTTTGAAAGAATCTACCTCATGGTGTTGAGGGGGAGGATTAAATGAATAAATTTAAATAGAATAGGGCCCAGCATGTAGTACAAACTCCATATATGTTAGACAGGAGTGATGGCAGGAATCATAGTAATTATAATAGTAACATCTTTCCCAGCGCCTACCACAGGTTTCATCGGATTGAATCTTCTAAATAACCTTACTGTCCTCCCTGTCCTGTGGTGGAGCTGCTAAGAAGTAGTGATGCCTGAAGTCACACAGCTGGTGAATAGGATGCCAGCACTGAAACCTCAAGACCTGGCTCTATATAACGCTACTCTGAGTGCCTTAAATCTAGATCTTTTGAATGTAAGCTCTCTGTGTTTCCACAAAACTGGCTTGTCTCCAATCATAAATGAGAAGAGTATTTTCAGATGACTAAGAACTCATTAATAATAATTGATTCAGAATGCAATGATCAGACCTTTAGATCTTCCTCTGTTCCGCTTCAGGTCCTGTTCCTTCCCTCTTTGCCCTGGCCCTAGAGAATATCCAGTGATCCCCAGGTTTCAAATCAGCATTAAAACACTGTTGGAAGGTAATAGAATCTTGAGCTGAGAGTTCCAGCTTCCTAGGATTCTTCCTAACAAACAGCCTCTTAGCATGTCCCTTTCAGAGCATTTTGAGGGAAATTTGCATTTTGATAGAGAACTCCTGAAGATGAAAAACTTTACCGAATGAATGACTACCTACTGATAGGATATCAAGTACAAGAGAGAACTTCCTTTAATATAAAACACAAATAAGGAGGAATGAAGTTTTTCTGGAGAGCCTGTAGGCAAATGGTGTCCCAGGTAACAGCACACCTGCAAAAGACTATACAAAGCAGGGAAGTGGAACATGATAACCTATACATTTTAGGAGGTGGCAATTCTGATTGTTAATTGAACTTTGCCAGTGTTTCTCATAACTAAATATTCACAAATTCTCTGTGATAGCCTATTAAGTTGAAAATGCCGCCTCAACTAGTATGTGATTGAACGTGGATGGACTTAAGCATGATGTGAGTGTATGGCTAGGCGGGCAACATAGCTACTCCTTGCCATCTGAAAGGAGAGGTAGTCTGAATCGAGAGGGCAATACTCTAGGAACCTAATACCATCTCAGAATGATTGCCCAATTTTAGGAAATCTGGAATTATTTGCATAATGGAAACATACATATAGGTACCTTTTCTAATGTTTCATAATATGGACTTAGAGGTCTAGGGAAGTAATACATTTCATTGTTCTTAACAAATACATGTATAAAAAAGTACTGGGTATGTAGGAGGCTCACCTAAGAATTTATATATAGAGTGTTAGTAAAGTACAAAATTTTTGTCATGTTAAATTGAGGTCTTTGACAAACCTGAAATTCTAAGTCCTTGAATAAGATGGAGACATTATCTTTTGAATCTTGAAAAAGCCATCTATTGTTCAGATGCTTTGTCACTGGAAAGGATGAAAAATGGAATTAGGCTAGAGGCCTACATTTTATAACTACCCCTCTTTAGAACATCTGACGTTTCTCTCTCTTAGATGAGGCAAAAGACATACTATAGGTTGGTTAATAAGACATTTTAGCCTAAAATCAAAGAAATGAGTATGTGTGTGCCTTTAGGGGTCAATGTTCCAGAAGGGAATGCTCCCAAAAAGGTCTAGACGATTTGTAAGAACATCTGGCAACAAAAGAGAAAAAGAAAAGCTCCTAAGAAACCTGATTAAAAAGAAAATGAGATAATGGATCCAAGAGAATATGTAGTTAGTTGATGATTCATTTTCACACAATAGCTCAAAACTTGGAATAATGGAAAATCATGACTGTTTTGTTTTGTTTTGCTTTGCTTTATCTCAATGCATAATCTCATTTCTTTTGCAGGAGTAAGTGGGAAGGGATACAGAGGTGGCCACTGTAGGGGCCAAGGACAAACCACCCCAAGATGGGCCACTTTGGCATGAAGGTTATTTTGAGTTAAAAAGCAATTGAGATCTGGCAGATTCAGGAAAAGCTCTTGAGCACCCACTCAACTGCCTAAAAAGAATTTAGATGGAGAACCTGTTCCAGGAAGGGACTATAACCATAGATAAATTATATTATGTGCTATGAACTAGGTATGGAAAACAGGAAGGAAGCTAGCAAGATCTGCTTGCTGGATCAAAGTCTTCTATGTCCCGATGTGTCTGAGTGGCCTAGCAAACACGTGTTTACTAAACATATACACTTTCTGAATTTTCCCATGAACTGCTTTCCTTCTCTTTGAGGTCTCAACCCCCTACTACCCCTTTCTTCTCACTTCAGAGTGACATATATACCTCATTTTCAGTGACTGCATTTGGACTTTGCATCCATGCAGATTCCCTCTAAGTTTGCTATTATATTTGATTTTTTTCCCTGTTACTTTCTTTCATGTCAATTTTTTTAAGTTTGTTTATTTTGGGGGAGAAAGAGAAAGAAGTGGGTGAGGGGCAGAAAGAGGAGGACAGGAGATGCAAAGGAGACTGTGCACTGACAGAGTTTGATGTGGGACTCAAATCCAGGAACCTTGAGATCATGACTTGAGCTGAAGTCAGACCTTTGACTAAGCCCCCCAGGTGCCCGTGTTTAATATCAGTTAGGTTCTTAGTCTGGCTATAGGAGGACCTTAACAGGGGCAAGAAGTTCTGGTTCTACAACACTGTAGTTGTTAACTTTTAATGCATTTGGAATCTGTTATCCAAGCAAAAAGCTCTTTCTCACTCAAAAATGCTAGAAGGTTGTAGAGGGGACATTTGTGACTGGAAAATGACTTTATGCAAATACAGAGAAATACTAAACAGCCAGGTAATAAAATGGTAATTCATTGAACCAAGGTTTATTCAAGTCTGTTTTGTCAAGTGTATGATTTAAGGACATTTAAATAATACTTCTTGAGCAAAACATATTTAATCCTTTAACTTCATTTTTGGTGTTGCAACTTTATAATACTTATCATACTTATTAATGATCAAGAGAACATGGTAAAAAATACAGCTTACAAAAGCCAAAATATATTATCAGTTTAAAAAGCAGAAATAGTTTGGGAATATTTAGCTCCTCAAAATTGTATACTACCTTTGTAGTAAAAAAAAAAAACAAAACAAAAAAAAAAAACAACTAACCAAAATTGACCTAATTATATCACACTTAAAAAGGAAACTACAGGGTCATGATCCTGGGGTCATGACACTGAGCCCTGCCTGGAGCACTGTGCTGAGTGGAGCCTGCTCAGGAAGCTCTCTCCCCACCCCCCAGGTCCCCCTCTTCCACTCACTTTCCTGGCACAGACCTCTTCTAAAAGACTAGAGACTTGTAGTGCAGGAGTGAATGGAGGATGAACGTGTCGAAGAAAGTGTCAGAATCTTATTATTTAGGAAACTCAAATAAGGGAGCATATGTTGAAGCTAATAAGGATGATTTCCTATACCTTTTATGTTAATGGTAAACTCACTCAGTTTATTGGGAGACCTACAGAAAAATTAACAAGGAAAACAAAATAAGAAGAACTTTGCCAAGGTAGGTTTGAAAGATTCATGGCAATAGATATTAGCTTCTTCAGTTGGATTCCTAGTACAACTCAGTAAAATTCCATTTAATTATTCCTCTTTTAGAGTAAGCCCAACTGTGAGCAGCCACTAAATTCATGGCTTAAATTAAGAATGTTTGTGTGTTAGTGTAACATACTTCCATAAATATTCTATTGCTTAAAATAGCTCTAGAGCTGTGGAAACCCCAAGACTGACATTTAGTCCCACTGCTCAGCAAGGCACATTCTAAAAGTTAAATATAGGACCATCTACCTTAGAATTCAAAACTTATGGAACAGAGTACCACTTGTAGCAACTTGGGTTTGCTTGAAACCCAAACCAAAAAAATATATTAGTATATAATCTAAAATCCTCATATAGTTTGGTTTTATACAGAAATGTATAGCCTTTTATAGGGGAGTTTAATTTGGTGAATGCTAATAAAGTTTTTAATGCTCAGGTGTGCATGCGTGTGTGTATCTGCTTGCTTCTGATGTCAGAACTGGGACATCCATAGAATAGCCACTAGGTACAGTGCTTTACTGGTAAGAAATGAAAGGTCCTGTAAAGTCAAGCTACATGCCAAATCAAAAGACTTACCACTGAAAAAGAAATAACTATAAAGATCTCAGTTTTTATATTGATTACATTTTGACTCGGTAATGTTGTGTGTATTGGATTAAATAAACTATTACTCTAGTTTTATCAGTATCTTTTTACTTCTGAGGGTAGCTACTAAAAAGGCCAAAATTAACATAGGTGGCTCGCAGTCCATTTCTGCTAGGTAATGCTAACTTAGACCACAGAGATCCTTAAATAAGAAATTATTGGTTGCAAGGTTAGCTACTGGGACATTTTTTTTCCTCTCAGAGAAACAATGTTAGAGAAGTTTATGGCGTTCCTAAGAAAGTTGACAAGGACCTGCTTAGCCCTTACTGTACCTAAAGTACAATACTTCATGTCATTGCCATAGAACAACAGCTGATCAAGGTATTTATGCAAGAGAAAAATCCTAATTCTAGCTGGGACAGCAGTGGCACTCATTCCTGGGCTGGAAGTTTTTGACGATGGAGTTGTATGTAAATGTATGTGTGTATGGTCACACATGTGTGAGGCATGACTAGAAGAGTAATGCATGAATAAATAGTTGCATGTGGATTAATAAAAGAAGGCAGTTTCTACCTCTCTATGGAATTGATAAGAAAACAAGTTTTTGTACTATTTTTAAACACTATCAAGTCTAAGAAGCAATGGGTAGATTCTGTAAAATAAGATCTGGTGGAATTGTACTAGATCTCTTCCCCTTAATTTTTAAAAATTTAGGAGTCCTTTATACATTTAAAATTAAGTATGAATTTCTGGCTTGATGAAGAATTACTTAGAAACCATTTTTAAGTTAGCAATTATCTACTTAAGTTCTTTGACATCAGGAACATGGAGAAGCAAAATTTCAGGGAATTAGAAAATGCTAATTAGGCTGACTGGGAAAAAGTTAGACATAAGAAATTTACATTTCTCTGATTATCTGTATGTATAGTAATTAATATTTATTGAAAATCTCTAATCCAGTGGGAAAGCTTAAATCAGTTCTTAAGCTTTAATGTGCATCAGAAATATCTGTTTATTTAAACACTGGCTACTGGGTCCCATGTCCAGTTTCTGATTCATAGGTCTGCCATGGGGCCTGATAACTTGTATTACTAAATTTCTGAGGTGCTGGTATGGGCATGGCAACCACATTTTGTGAACTACTGGGTTGATATTTTTCCTTAGTGATCCAAAAGCATATCAGTAGAAGGTTTTCCTTTATATTCACCGATTTAACAAAGCACATAAAAGATAACAGAAAAAATTATGTAAACAAATATTTAAAACTGAGCATTACTACTTAAAATTGTTGCTTAAGGAATTCATCTCTCAAAACAATGTGTATGTAGTTTTTTATTAACAATCACCTCGTTGTCTTTAAAAGCTGCTGCTATTTCCAACAGAAAAATGATGCCAGAATAATTTTTCCTGCATTACATGGAACAAAATTATTTTTAAACATTCTAGGTAGAGAAAATACATGATCTTATCATCATGTGAAAGGGATTAAATTTCCTAAAGCGAAAAAAAAAAGTATGGGGTGCCTGGGTGCCTCAGTTGGTTAAGTGTCCGGCTTCCAGCTTCCGCTCAGGTCATGATCTCACGGGTTTGTGGGTTCGAGCCCCGTGTTGGGCTCTATGCTGACAGCTAGCTCAGAGCCTGGAGCCTGTCTTCAGATTCTGTGTCTACCTCTCTTTCTGACCCTCCCCTGCTCGCGCTGTCTCTCTCTGTCTCTCAAAAATAAATAAAAAACATAAAAATATTTTTAATAAAAAATGTGATTTATATCTATACCATTTTCTCAGTTCACAACCAAGACTAATGACACTTTGTTTCAGGACTTCATCACCACTTTAGCTCTTGAAATTAAGTTTTTTTGTGTTAGCTTAATAGTTCTAAGGTAAAATCATTTAAATCTCTAAAAAAAAAACCATGAAGGAAATAAACCTGTCATTTTCAAAAATCGAATTCATGAATGTTAGTGTTTTTGCATTTTATATGCATTCCCACTGAATAAAAATTTTTTTAGAATAAGATACTGTGAAGCCATTTTGCATTCTGTATATTTTAGCCTAAATATCATATTGACAGTCATTCCATTTGCATCTACTTGCGGTGTTCAGTATTCAGTACTTAACAGTTTCACTTCACAGTTGTCCACATCCAAGCCACCAACATCTGAACTCACTCTTATCCATCCAGTTATTCTGCGGTCTGAACTTAATCCATTTGCTCATACTTATTTTCTCAGTATAAACCTTGGTGAACTTGGTTTATAGACCTCAAAATCTGCCTTTTGTTTTTTCGCCACCAAGCCTCAGTCTGAAATTTCCTGCTTTCTTCTCATGATACACATCGTACTCACCTTTCTCTGCAAAGTCTTTACTTATTAAATTTACTCTCCTTGGACACTCGATATTAGACATATACTATTAGCTAATTTTTCCCATGTTAACAATAAATAACTACCATTTATGTTATTACTATTTACAAAAGCTTAAAATGAGTCATTGACCTACCGT
The DNA here is from genome assembly GCF_006229205.1 of Suricata suricatta. NCBI lineage: Eukaryota > Metazoa > Chordata > Mammalia > Carnivora > Herpestidae > Suricata > Suricata suricatta. The sequence goes on from NC_043704.1 coordinate 108,734,710, forward strand.
AATCATCCAAGGGATGTGTAGACACTATTACCATACCCGTGTTGATCTTGAAAATTCAAGTTCAGAGAGGTGAAGTAGCTTGCCCCATCAAATACCTATTAAGTAGCAGAGCTGAGATTTCATTCCAGATCTCTGTATCTGGCAAAGTCAAGTAGTACATAGAACCAACTGCCATCTTACATTGCATGTCAGCTTCCAGATTAAATATGGGTTATTATACTTTTTATAAAGTTTTATATTTAAGAGATATATGCTTCATAAATCTTAAGGCTCAAATAACTAAGCCTCGTATTTTGTTTATGAATCTAGTAATTTCATGTTAAAATTCACTTCAATAAATGCCAAATTAATAAACTGGGTAGATTAAATTCTCTGAGATAGTTAACATTTACAATAAAGTTTAAATTTCCTTAGCCGTTTCAAATTGTAGTCCCAGATGAATCTGACTTTAAGAACTTCCAACAACAGGATATATTAGTGTATCTATACCGCTATATTCTTCTAAGCATGTAAGCAACTCTTAGAAATCTAATGAAGCAAACTTCAAAATTCAATAACTCATGTTGTCCTGAATGTGTATCTAAACATGTTTAAAGGAATAAATAAGTCATTCTTTAAGTTGTACAGTATTTCATATATATTATTCCATGTCCTTAACCCCCTGCCCCAAATAGTCAGTTTATTGGTTGTTCATTTTTTCATCCTTACATTTTTGCACACTTGAATGAGTTAACAAGATTATATAGGTAGATAGCCACCTCGCAAAATAAAAAATAGGTTTGGCAGGCAGAATCACCATCTTGGCAGGACTGAAACCACTTATTGAAGATTCAGAACCATGATGGATTCAGTGATGCTTTAAAAACAGGGACTGGAAACAGAGGCTAGGGCAGCCTTTCAGGATTGTTTGCCCTGCGCTGGCACTAGTTGAGCTTGAACTCTTATTTTAGAAGTACAAATCTTCAAGTCCTCTGTGCTTCATTTTTCCATCTAGTGTATTATTGACTATCCTCCTCAATTTATTGAACCATAATATCTTGTATAGATCTTATTGAGTTATTCGAATTGAGATGTTACACTACCCAACAACATTGTAATTTTTTATTTTGAGGGAGAGCATGGGTACAAACATGGGAGGGTCAGAGAACAAGGGTAAGAGAATCCCAAGCAGGCACCATGCCATCACCATCAGCACAAAGCGTGAAGAGGGGATCAGTCTCATGAACCATGAGATCATGACCTGAGCTGAAATCAAGAGTCAGATACTTAACCAACAGAGTCACCTACGCACCTTCACACTGTAATCTTTTTTAATCCATTTTGTGAGATTTTTATCCTGAAGAGATATGCAGCCTTGGTGCTTCTTTACACGTGTTTAGAGACTCATTTCTGCCTTTGCTTTAGCATATCTCCTAGTATTTGCCATGATCTTGCACAAAACTCTTGCTTGGATTATCACAGCTTAACCAATGAAAGTCTCTTGAACTCCTTCATTGTTTTATGTAAGCAAAATGTCCTAGAACTATTTTTATTTTCATCACAGGGAGGGATGTAATATGCTTCTCTCCAAGGAGCTCTGATTGTAGTTAAGATTAGCATTAGAGGCCAACATTTGGGTGCTCAGGGGTAGCACCCAGTGAGGGCTGGTGCTAGACTCTAGATGCCAAGGATACTCCACGTTAGTAACAGAACTGAAGAAGGTAAATAATCTATAATTTGAACCTACATCAGCTTTTCTAAGCTTTACTCAAATCCTGTTTTAAGTTAAAATTACATTTATGCTGCTGCTTTTTGAGCTAGTCTTCTGTCCTTTTACCAAATTGAACATATTCTACTTACATGACACATGAAGCTACATGTTGATTTTAAATATTCTCTAGCCCTTCTTTGAGGTACACTGACTGAGGTCATGAATATCTTGCTGTGGCTGCAATCACTGTTTTCTCTCTTACAACTTTTATGTGTCTTAAGCATCATTCTGTAGGCATTATATTGACAAGATAATTAAAACAAAGGGTTTGTAAGTCTTTTGCTCTTAATAACTTATTACCCAAAGAAACAATTTTATAAATGGTTAGATTCCAAATATTCCACGAGAGTCTGCTTAACCCACATTGCAGCGTTGAAACCATAAGACTGTGTCCTGAGCCACTGGGATGGAGGGAAGAGATGGAAAAAGTTTTATTTTCCTTTTTCCAGGTATGGAAATGGTCTTGAACACAATTTTGAAAATCTAATACTGCTTTGGGTACTCTATTCAGTCTTTAATCATTCATTTGACAAGTATTCTTTAGTATCTGTTAGCCACTATATGAAATTGGGGACAGAAGAATTGAGAAATCCTACTCTTTACCCTCACAATTCCAGAATTGTCAGAGGCATAATTCAGACCAGTTGATATCCTTAAGCAGGTGAGAAGGACGGACACAGTGCGCATGCCCAAAATGTGGTGGAAGACAGAGTACTGATGTTTCATGTAAGATAATTGCCAAAAAGCAAAGAGGTGGGAGTGCAGGCCCCTGTATATGGCGTAATTGTAGCAGGAAGTAGTTCTTCTTCCATACAAAAGCTATCTATGTGCATTAAATGATTATTGGACTCTATTCCACTATTCTTTTTCAAAAAAATCCTTTTGCCTATATTGCATTCTCTTAAATTTTAGTGTTGTGTTTTAGTATCTGGTAGTTCAAACTCTTCACTTCATTCTTTTAGAATAGTGTCTTGAATATTCTTGATCTTTAGGTAAACTTTAAAAACATTTTTTTTAACGTTTATTTATTTTTCAAGAGAGAGACAAAACATGAGCAGGGGAGAGGCAGAGAGAGACGGAGACATAGAATCCAATGCAGGCTCAAGACTCTGAACTGTCAGCATAGAGCTGATGTGGGGCTAAAACCCATGAACCACAAGATCATGACCTGAGCCAAAGTCGGATGATTAACCAACTGAGCCACCCCAGGAGCCCCTATTCTTTAAAATTTTAAGATTAGTTTGTCATGTTACCATAATGCAATGTTGGAATTTTTATGGGAATTGCCTCTCTAGATCTATTGGTGGAGAATTGGTTTTCCAGTAATACAGAATTTTTCTATCTAGGTGATGCTCAAAATGGTTAAGCATTCAGTCATAGACATCAACACATCTATTCATGCCAGAACAATCAGAATTGATACTGCCTGTATGGAACTGACCTGAAGGCATACTGAATGAATATTTATCTTTGTTACTGTCTGTAGGTGATGAATTTTTAGTGTCCTTGAAAATAGCTTTTGTGTGTGCATAAGACTACTTAGATTTTTGCATTTATTTTCCATTTATTAAAAAGACTCATCTTTATTATGTAGCTACATCTTGTAAATATGATTTTATTTCTACACCCAGGAAATAACTAAGATACTTTTGATTAATGTGTGGCTCTTCTATAAACTTAACCAAGTCATATAAACATTCTAAGTTGTATATAGACTTTATATAGTCTATGTAAGTATTGACTGGTTAACAATAAAAAAACATGTCTAGTACTTCAGTAATTCATACAGATCTAATAAATAGGATTCTTTTATTTGCTACAATGTCACATATAGTCATTTCAAATTAAAGCCTTGAGACTTGAGCAACTGCTCATTAACACAATTGCATTGGAATCAGTATTGACTCGCTTACGCTGATAGACAAGCACAAATATATGAATATCAAATATATAAAAAATCCTTAATATTAAAATATTAAGATAATAGTTTTTAATTACCTAAATTTGTTAATTTTGAATTAATCAAGGATTTAAAAGGATTGATAACCATAAGGGAATTTGTTGAGATTATATCATAATCAGTGATAAAGATTATTTTCTTTTCTCATATTTTCCCTGTTTTTTTGTATCAAGATGACAGTAATCTCATAAAATCCAGGAAGGAAGATTATCTCTTTGTATTCCTTGGAAGGCTTTATGTAATACTAAAATTATCTGGGTTTTGTTTCTTTTTTTTCTTTTTTTTACTACTTGGGAGAAGTCACTTGTACAACTTCCTAGACATAGTACCTTTTTTCTAGGAAGATAATAAATTACTGAGTCACTTCCTTTAATGTTTTTAAAAATAATTCCATTTGGATTTGCTTCATCTTTAAATATTTCTTTACATTTTAATACTGACCGTTGTTTCTTTTCTCTTCCTTAGTCAGTATTTCCAGTTGATGATAAATATCAATTGTTTTCAAACTACCCACTACTCAATATGCTGTCCTCTTATTTTGTTGATTTCAGTGACTTCTGATACTAGTTTTATGCTTGGTGGTTATTCTTTTTCTCAATCTTTCTCAAATTTATAAGTTATATCTTTAGGTAATTAAATTTTAGTGTTTCTCCTTTGCAAACATAAGCCTTGTTGACTTTGAAAATAGCCAGTTGTTTTCCCAGCAAAAGAGCTTTCTTTGGGAATAGAAGACGGATTGCAATTTGAGACATGAAAGCTATGGCAAACCACAGCCCAGGTGAGTCTGGAGAACAAAGGAGAGGAAATGTTACTTTATGGAGAAAAAGATAGAAATTGAAGGGCTGTTTTGAATGGAAGTTTGTTGGATTAAACTGGGAGTTCGAAGTATAGTTGCTTTTCTTTGAGTTAGGACGATCTTTCATTGGCTGGGGCATTGCAGAGCAAGGAGAAGAAAATCTCCCTTCATGCTGAGTGGGTAGTAAAGTGCGCTGTTTCCTATTAGGAATGCAGGTTATGTCTCTTCCTGGTGAGTCTGCAAAGGGCTGCAACAAGGGGTACATTGTGAGAATGTTCTCTTCTGGCCTCCTGACTCCAATTTAAATGAGGGTTCCTTTATTCAGTTTCATAGCCTTTACAGCTATACATTTTTGTATAAGCACCTCTTTAGTTTCAGTCCCATAGTTTCTGAAATTATTTAGCATTATTCCCTATTAAAAATTCTCTTGATACGCGAATTATTTGGAAATATATAGGTATATATCTGTACTTGTTGTCTGTGACTCAGATTCTATCTGAACTCCACTATGGTTGGAGATCATGGTCTGTATTCTTCTCTAATTCTTTAAAATATATTGACAAATGAGGCATCTGGGTAACGCAGTTGGTTAAGTGACCTGACTCGTGATTTCAGCTCAGGCCATGATCTCACGGTATGTGAGGTTGAGACCTGTCAGCACCAAGCCTGCTTGGGATTCTTTCCCTCTGTCTGTCCCTCTCCTGCTCATGTGCATGTGTGTGTGTGCCCACCCTCTCTCTCTCTCAAAATACATAAACTTGAAAAAAAAATGACAACTGTTTTATAGCCTAGTATATGGTCATTTTTCATAGGTGTTCCATACCTGATCAAAAATGTTCTCTAATTATTGGAAACAAAATTCTCCATGTGTTCACTAGAATAGAACTGTAAAAGAGGATTAGTTATTTATTCTGGAGAAAGTAAAAAAACTTATTTTTTATCCTGACTGTAAGTAAGCATGAGGTTTCTGAATAAGAGATGGATCATCTACTTACCTAGCAATCTTTGTGCTACTTCCCCATGCCTCATTTCCCTTTTGGGGCAATATGGTGGGTGGATATATCACCTTATATATTAGAGTAGGGGCTCTTCAGAAGAGAACTTGAAACTATGAATCTTGGAGCTTATATAGGGATGAGTTTAGAGGTGGCTTTCCTCCTCTACTGAAGAGGGAGAGAAACTTTTCCTCTCTAGGAAGGGAAGCTGGGGGAAGTCACTATGTTACAACCCTTTGCAATAAGAACAAAGAAATGGCTCCAGGAGAGAGAAACTTATAAATATTTCCTGAACAGTCACTATCTTTAAGGCTTGATTTCTATTTACTCACCTTTAACCCAGGAAGCAAAAGATGTTTACTCAACAACTATGACATGCAGAAATATGGAAATATTACTTTCCCAACAGAAAACTCTGCCCTCTCTTCATACCTGCCTTAGAAACCTCAGCGGAGGTGGGAAAGTAGCCCCAAATGCAAGTCGCTGTTACTGTTCAAAAGGGGTGCCTTGGGAACGCAGCCATAATTAACTTGAAGGCTTCAAACTGATCTCTCTTATTTCCAACTACTCCACAGCATGTGGTCATTTTGGCGTCTGCTCTGCTCTGCAGGTATGAGCCGGGATGGTAGTGAGGCACTCCCTCTACATTTTGGAAGCAGTAAGACAGCACTCTCCTGACTCTACTTCCACTTAAACCATTTTCTGCTAAAATATCTTAAAATTTTAGGTAGTAAGTAGAACCTTGAAAAATAAAAACAAAGTTCTGTGATTCAACTGACTTTATGCAAAGCTAAAATACATGAACTGCTTAAATGTTTGAGATGATAAAGGCTGATTTTACATTAGCATTTCTTTGAATGACATCTTTTTAATGTGTCTCTCCCCCACTTCTGGAAAAAGAGAATAAGCACAAACTCAATAGAAACCGAATTCAAAGGCATAAAGATAGACAATAAAACAGGAAGATTCAGTGAATAATGACCAAGACAATGAAGCTATAAGTCAGTGAATAAAAATAAATTCTCTCTGAAAACAATAAGAAACCAAACACCATTTTATTACATTGACAAAATGGCATTTCTTTCCTAATCTGCATTTCATGATAATCCCAATAGAGATGCAAAAAGAAGCCTTCCAAGCAACATAGGTATAACTCTAAGAGATCCCACCCAACCAGATTTTTTAATCCCATTTCATATGATTTTTAAAAATTTAAAAGACAGTTTAAGTGTTTTTAAAGTTTTAACTTTTTCCATTAATATTTAAAATAACAGTTTAACATCAAGATTTTTAATGTTCATTTTTTAAATACAGGAGGATTCAATTATATTTCAAAAAGTACAGCAGCTTAACAGCTTCTATTTTTCTCTTGGAAATTGCAATCCAACAATAGTTCTGTTGAAAGATCTAGTTGGTTGTTAGAAATATACGGACAGTCTATTCACTTGAGTTATCAATCAGGTACGCCTGATGTTTTTTGGTCAGACTTACATATTGAGACCTAATACTGGATTTTGGTACAAGGGCTGGATGATTTCTCAAAGGTTTTATCTGAATTACAACATTTTTCTCAAAACTTGGTAAAATTTATTACTGTTTTTATGTGTACGCAATTTTAGTTTAGACCCAGAAGATGTCTAATTAAGCAGATACATATAATTGAGGCATTAGGCAATAGGTCAGTCTATATGTATTTGGGAATGACACCAGTAAGACCTTGAGGATGCCTTAGATTATGCTTTATGAAAATTCTGTAAAACTTGATGTGGAACATATTCACTCCCCTCTTCTTTTTGCCAGTCACAACAGAATCCTCTTTGATTTCCCTTTTTATTTCCATTAGATTATGTGAAGTTAAGATAATTGATCACTATGTGTTCTACTTCAAAGGAAAACCTGTGACTGTCGACAGAATAGATACTAAGGCATTCCAACTTGGTTGATGTAATAATGTTTTAATTAGTATATAATATATAATCATGTCCTTCATATATATTCAAACATATATACAGATTTAAGCTATTAACACATCTTGGCAAAACAATCTTTCCGGAGTCATTGGACTAAAAATGTTCTTCAGACTTCGAGCCTGCATGAGAATCATCTGGAGGGCTTGTACAGATTGCTTACAGAATATTATTTTAGCCAAATTTTATGTGAGAAAGGGACAGCAAATACACCTGTGTAAAATTTTGGAATCATCTGTGTAAAATGGAAATCAGATGCTAATAAAAATCTCTGATTACATATGCCAGGGAGTCAGGATTTACTCTGTAGTAATTACACATACCGAGTAGGAGTTGGTATGTTTTCCCATTGACACGGGTGTTTTTACTTGAGAAGTATGCACCTGTCACTGTTGTTAAACTCTGATGAATCTTGAGAAATGTTTTCCTTCCATTCCATTTTGATTGACTTGGTACCCATAAGAACACGTGGATATGATTTTGAATTGATGAGCTGATTGCTCTGTCAGTGATCTTCCTAATTGGCCTCATTCTTTCAAATCTTTTCCTCTATGTCTTGAGCAGTGATGGATCGTTGAGATATATCTGATAAGGTTCTTTTTATCCTAGTATTCTTTTGAGGGAGAAGTATGGAAGATTAAACGCATAGATGAGTTTTCAAAATATTAAGATAATTTTTAAAATTATCAGTACCCATTGTCCTTTTAAAAAGATAATTAGCTTCATAAAAATGTGCTGTCCTTTACTTATAACATGTTAGAAATGTGATGGAAAGAGCTGAACAAGATTAATGAGAAAAAATTGAAAACAATGAATTGCAAAATCTTCCATTGGTATGTGCATGTAATCCCTGTTTTCTTCATACTTCAGCTTAAAATCACTCTAGTAATGACCCTGTTAGAAATATTTCTGGAAGAAGCAATTAAGAAAGCCTGTTATTGAGCAGGGACTTTAACATGAGAGCCATAATCTCTGAGGGGCGGGGAAGAAACATTCTTTGTTTAACATCAGATAAAGTGATGGCCTCAGAAGTAGAAGGGGCATAAGACAGAAGGAATCAGGACAGATAGGAAACATTTTTTGGAGAGAGGTTTGTTGATTTTGCCATGGTGAGGTTGTGAACAAGGTACCTCTGCACCTCTCTATGTCTGAGTGTGTGTGTGTGTGTGTGTGTGTGTGTAGTATAATATAAATCTCAGACACATACATTGAAAAAAATAGACAAGGATGTGAGGGCGAACTGGCTGTGGCATCTGTCACCCCTTTCGTCGTCAGGGTTGATACAGCTGATCTGGCTGGCTAGCCAAGTGACCCCTTCCTCCCTCACCACCCCATGAAGATCCCTCCTGCAGCTATATGCAAGGCCAAAGAGGATGACCTTCACTGACAGAGGAAGTCTGTTCTTCTGTTAAGTGTCTGTCAAGAGCTGCAGTCCCTGCTACAACTTCCAAACAAGCTCTCAAGGCCCATTTATAGGATAATGTAGGGTCGTCACGCTCCCCAAACACCAGAGATCTATAGCTGAGGTGCTCAACGTGGTAGTCTGCCTTTCTTAAAAACATTTAAAAAAAAAAAAGAAAAAGATGAGGTGGGGGGTCGTACACCTGGGTGGCTCAGGCAGTTAAGCGTCTAACTTTGGTTCAGGTCATGATCTTGTGGTTGATGGATTCCAGCCCCGCTTCGGGCTGTGTGCTGACAGCTCAGAGTCTGGAGCCTGCTTTGGATTCTGTGTCTCCCTCTCTCTGTCCGCTCCTCCCCCAATTTGCACAGGCGGTTGCTTGCTCCCATGCGCTCGCTCGCGCTCTCTCTCTCTCTCTCTCTCTCTCTCTTTCAAATAAATAAATGTTAGAAAATTTTTTTTAAATAGGTAAAGTGACTCCTTGAGGTCCCTCTACTTGAAGTCAAGCCAGTCTACTTGCTGTCTTCTGCCAGGCTAGTTAGTTTCTAGTTCTGTGGCTGCATGTCCAGAATGCCCTCCTCTTTCCAAACTGCTATGCACAGAGTAATTTTTAAATAAGATCTAAGAAATGTTAACCATACTGAAAAAAGACTGTTAACTAAAGGATATAACTTAAAACTTCTGTTTGATGAATGACAGTAGGAGCAAAGTTAAAAGACACGCCGTAGGCTGGGAAAATCCACGAAGAGAAGAAAAACAAACTAATAAAAAATGGAGAAAGGAAAGGAACAGAGAGTTCCCAGAACAGCTAACTGAGAAGCATCTAAAAAGGTGCTTAACTTAACTAAGAAATGAAGAAAAAGAGTGAGACTTCAGTTCACAGTATACAATGGGCAAAATTGACTATACCAAAAATAGCTGAGGACGGGAAGAAATAGTTTTGTGTATCAGTACAAACAGATTGGAGGGCAGTTTGACAGCTGGTAAAGTTATAGATGGAGACAATAACAGTTTAACTTTTAGATATCTATTCTTGAGAATACTTTATACTGTGCAGAAGGATGTTCATTTAGCAAAGTCACGAACAACTGGACTGCTCTTCAAGCATAGAGATAGATTAACCTAAAACTTAAACCTTTGAAGTGTTTGAAATCCAAGTGTATCAACATCTATAACTACCAAAACCAGAGAAAAATAGGGAAAAAACTCAATTACATGTACTGCATGATACTATTTGTGCAAAGTTCTGAAACTCCCAAAATACATTTTTTTAGTAATAGAAAACACATGCAATCCAAGGGCATAGTCATGTACAGAAATGATACACAGTAGCTTTGCAATAGTGTTTACCTCTGGGGAGGGAAGGAGGGAGGAAGAGAGACATGGGCATTAGCTGAAATGATAACATTTCATCTTTTTAAAAAATCTAAAAACTTTCAAAGTAAATATTTAACCTTGTTGAGTATCTTATGGATACATTATTCTATAGTAGGTTGATAATGTTTCAGTTAAAGATTTTTTAAAAGATAGAAATCTAAAACTAGTTTTAGTTTTAGTTGATTGTATATACAGATATGTATAAACACAGGTATCTACATACATGTGTAGGTTTCTAAGCATATATCTATAGATATCTTTGTATAACTCTGAGGCTTTATAATTTGTTTTTTATTTAGGTGGGTTTTTTTTTTTAGATTAACTTGGCCATGAAAGTAGGTTGAGGGTGAGGTTTCTGGTTCTCTTATGTCCTCTTCAGTGGACACTGAGGTGCACTGGGCATCTTGCATGCATGTAATAATTATTAACTAACTGTACAAAATGTAGTCATTAAACTGGAAATCCTCATATGCTAAACAAATTGGTAACACAGGTTTACAAACTTGCCTGTTGCCAAAGAAGCAAATGTGTTTCTGTAAAGTTTCTTTTTTAACTTTCCCTTTTTGATCCTGTCCTTGATTCTTTCTCCCCTTCCCTAAATCACTGTCTCCTTCTGCCCCTCAAACATTCTTCCAAGTCCATCAAAATCAAGTAAATCAGAGTTTCATTACAAAGATGAGTTATTACAACTCCCAAAACCTTTCAGTTCTACCCTCCAGCTTAAGAAGTTAAAACTCTTGGGATAAGAATAGAGGAAACCCGTAAATGTTGAACCAGAAGCATGTCAGATCCCTGATTAGAGAGGTCTTTGCCAGAGATCGTGGGTAGGAAAAAATAACCCAACAAAATAAACATCTCATTATCTAGGTGTAGAAGCTAAACAACTTGAAGGACTATGAAGGAAAAATAATTTTTGAGAAAAATGACTAGAGAAGGTCACAGCTGTCTGTATGGAAAGAACTTCTTGCTGGTAAATTTTCAGAGCTTCCAATAAATCTATCCATGTTTGGAGATCTATGTTTTACTTTAAATGGTTGATGCATTATTTTCTGTGAAGTAGGCCAAAGACATTTGGGAGAGTAAGAATCACTTTGATAATTGTATGGTGTTGCTGGACTCCATCCCCATAAAAACTCAGAGACACACAAATTTTACATGTAATTTTAGGTAGGCTATAGACCAGTTGAAGCTTATCAGTGGAACCCTTATGATTCCACAGACTGCAGGTTAACATACTTGTCCTAAACAATTTGAGTAAGAACTTTTTAAAAAATAACCTAAATATATGTTCTTTCTAGATAAGTACCTAGAAGATTTAAATAAATTGTTGGTCATTTACTTGAAAAGATTATATGACACTATCATTTCTGCAGATAGTCCTATAGTCATAAATTGTAGAAGTTCCTACAAACAAATTTCTATAGATAATTGTACAAAATTTATATTGTTTCAACTAGATTTCTGATTTTAAAACTTTATTTCTATTTACTTATTAAGACAGTTATGCCCAAGTAGAAACACAGTGCATTGAATTCTTTTTAGGCTCATTGCCTGAATTTACTTCAACTTGGGATTCATAATGATTGGCAATATTGAATTTGAATGAAGCCAATGCAGAGGAAAATTACTGGATTTTACTAATAAAGTTACTATTTCCTTGGTGGGGTCCCTAATTAATGCAACTATATTATTTGTAGTAAAAGCAATTGACCCTACCCAGACTTTAGCATCATTGGTACCCTCTTCTTGCTCTTCATCTTCTAGAGAGCATCTTGCTTACTCTGACTTCTCCTAGCTCCCTCATCTATGCAGGAGTTCCCCTGAAACTGTTTTTCTCTTCTACATGCCTTTCTGGCTTCCCTTTCATATAAATGCAGATCTTTGACTCCTGGTCACTTATTCAAGCAGTCTATCGATCAGTTCTCCTGACTTGTTATTTCTAACAAGAGCCCTTGACCAGTGAATGACTGAGATTCATATATGCTTATGTATTTCCTTGTGCTTATACATGTAGTACATATGATTTAGAAGCCTAGATCTTAGGGTATTAAAATAAACATAGCAACATTACAATAAAAATGAAGAAATTTAAGCATGGGAAAGAGATATGGACCATATGGTTGGCATCTATAAGTGACAGAAGTCTATATAAAAGAGAACATGAAGAGGCAGAAGGAAACTTAGTGCTAAAATGGGTATAAAAACTTAAATTCCTGCTTGCCACTTTCTTCTATCCTTTGATGATTATTTTTACTTACATTATCATGTCTTTCTGTAGAAGTTGTCACCTATCAGTTATTGACCATTTATATGTTAAATGTGTTTGGGCCCTTATTTAATCATTACCTTAATTCTATGAGATAAGTAACTATAAAACTGCCACTCATCTATGCTCCATGGTCAGAGAATCTATCCATGTCGAAACTATGGTTTGAACTCACCACAGAATTCATGCTCATATTTGCTGAACTTTGTTATTTCTCTCACTGGAAATCAATTTCAATAGTTGTACTTTCACTTCCTTTTCCTGTTCTCCATGTGGTTTGACTTCTGACAAAATCTTATCCCATCTTACGTATTTGAATTCCATCTATACCTTGACAATCCCAAGATCACTTCTCCAGCCTCAGTCCCACTCCTCCTCGAGGTCTAGACTGCTGTCCTAATAATTCCAATTAGATTTCTAGTAGGCATTTCAAATTGATTATATAAAAACAAAAAACAACCTCTGGGTACCCCCCCCCCAAACCAGCTTCTTCTGCAGATTTTATTACCTGATAAAATTGTGAATCTGTTCATATAATTGTTCAGCCCAAAATGTTAGAATCCTCCTTGACCAAGTTTCTTTTTATATACTTTGAAATAGTATTTACAAATATGCCGGAGTCCAGCTCCAGCAGGTCCAGGGTTCCCTAAAGGATGGACGGTGTCAGTGAGAGACGGTGAGAGGACCTCTAGTTTTTTTCTGATCACGAAGCAGTCATATCTGCTTCATCTGATTCTCTAGCTTTATTTATGGTGAAAAGTACAAGGGGCAGAAAGAGCAGCAAATGATTTCTCGTAGATAATTTTTACAATTTTCTAGGACATGGAGTCTGCAGAAGTTACAATTCTAGAAGTAATGATTGTCATAAAAAACTTAGCTACAGGCACTGATGCTATTATATAAGAAGGGAAGGTATTTTATAAAACCAAGATACACAAAACCTCAGGTAGAGCCTTAAAGAAGCGACCTTTAACCAAGAGGCAAACAGCATTGTTTTGTAAGGTCAGTTTTTTTTATGAGTAAGGGTCATTAGGCTGTTTATAACTCTAAGAGAAAGTTCCCAGAAAAACAGGATTCCCAGGAGACAAAATGCCTGCTCTCACAGTCCCAAAGACGATTGATACATTTTATTGCAGTAGTTTGCAACAGCATTCAGGCCCAGAAAGTAGTCAGTTATCAGTTAATTGCTCAGCTAGTAGGAAAATTATATGTTGCTTTCCTGAGTCGCATTAGGGTGTATCTAATTTACTCATCTTTTCCCTGACCAGGTGCAACCACGCCTCAGGGACAGGGCAGGGGGACAGGCTGCTCCTGACACTAATCAGCAAAGCACTCTGAGGTTTGGTGCCCGGGCAGAAATGAAAGTTCCAAGAGGATAGATTTTGGTAGATCTCTGGGGGCAAGAGATGGTGCAAACTTGCTGTACCCTCACCAGGAATTTTCACTCAACCAGTGAGTTCAGTAGCTCCGAACGCAAATATATCTAGAATTTTACTACTTCGCACCACCATTGCTACTGCTACTGGTCCCAGCCGCTACAGTCCTTTACATGGCTGATTATAATGGCCTCTGAATCCATGTCTCTGCTATCAGTTTTGCCCAAATATGCTATACAGAGGAAATCTTCTAAAACAAGTCCTATCCCTGCTATTTAAAAATGCCTCTAAAACAAAATGCACAGGTAATTCATTTCTCTCAGACTTGGACCCTGGTATCATATTTTCTCATTTACTCATTCCTCTTTGCTTTCCTGCTCTTAGACTTGCTTGGATCTCAGAGTTTTAGCATTTCCTTCCTCTATCTTGAGTAATCTTTCTCCAAATATCAGTAGAGCCAGTTTTTCTTTTTCGTTTACAACTCTGTTCAAATGTCAAATTTTTCCTAACACATTAAAATAGCAAACCCTCTCCTCAAACTCAGACACACCCCCTCCCGCTCCCACGGACTCGGACATGCTATATATAACTATAAATTTTATAAATATGTAGAATGAAATACTATATATAAAAATATAAATTATATAAAATATAAATGTTCATAAATATACACATGTAAATATATATTAAATATATGTTAAGTATAACTAGAATATAAATGTTTTATAAATATTTATGAGTATATATTCATAAATATATTTATAAGTATAATACATATTAATAAAATAATTAACATAAATAAATGTATTTATATAAAATATATAATATACACACACATATATGTATACACACACACGTAAACTCCATGGTAGTGGGGATTTTGTTTGGCACACCTTAACCTCTCCAGTTCCCAGGACCATGCCTGGCCCATGAGATTGGTTGAATCAATGAATTCGAATTTCCGGTACCTGCATGAGATGGCCCATGTAGCCGACTTCTCCCCAGGGGCATGTGTTGCTGTATATTTTTATTAACCCTGAACAGTGATTGACCATAGAAAGCAATTCTTCAGATGAAGGGAAGAAATTGAGATAAATATATGAAATATCTGTTATTTTTGACCAAATATTCATAAGAATGAAGGGTGGGGAAAATT
Organism: Suricata suricatta; assembly: GCF_006229205.1. Taxonomy (NCBI): domain Eukaryota; kingdom Metazoa; phylum Chordata; class Mammalia; order Carnivora; family Herpestidae; genus Suricata; species Suricata suricatta. The sequence continues at coordinate 108,749,752 of NC_043704.1, forward strand.
GAAGCACACGATGCTTTTTCAAAATTCAGCCATGCTCCCTTCCATCACTGCTAGTTCTACCTGCTGCCATTGTCACACTGCTGCTCTGGGCTGTCCAGGCTTCTTGCTCTCCAACATGCCAATAGATGATTCAGGCGGCTACAACCAGAGACTGCTCTGGAAAGAAATCTCTATTTCACTTTCTCCCAGAGCTTTCTCTCTTGTATTGTAAAAAGGGTCCTCAAGGAGAGTATTAAAGGGAATTAAGAAAACTGAGTACAAATGATACCCACTCCTTAATTCTCATTCTGTGGTAAGGGACGACCAGCTACATTTTTCATACTTTAAGACCCCCAATTTTTATAGTTGTGAAGAGGGAGTGAGGTTGATCAATCAAGAGGAGAACTAATACCTGCAAAGTGAGGTTCTCTTGGGGGAGAAAAGAAGTGTGATGTTGGTAAGAGATCATACTGCTAATACTTATCTTAGAAATTTGAGTAACTCTTTAAAAGAATATTGACTTCTTACCATACACCAAGGCTTGTTCTAGGCAAAAGATCAACTTCCTGCCTCATGGAGCTAACATTTTAGTAGGGGAGATAAAAAACAGTTATTCCAATAATGGATTCAATTTGAAATAAATCCCATTAGGGCATGCAAGGGTAAATATTAGCTTTATCAGTAAATTATGTTGTCAAACTTGTTTAATATATAATTCTGAATAAAAAGAGATTTGGAATAACTTAAAATTGACAATAAATAGATATTCAATATGATACATGTGAAATGAATTAAATTCTCAGATCAATAACACATTTATGAAATATCAGCACAAGGCACAAGGTGAAATCTATACACATTGTGCTGTTAGAAAAGCACATCATGATTATAAACATTGCTTCCTCAAAGGGGTCTTTTTTAGCCAAATTTCTAAAGCCATTTACTTCCATTATTTTCTATCACAGCACTCAAATTCAATCCATATGCTAATCACAATATCTAATCTATCATGTATATATAATTTGTTTATGATATGTCATATACGTACATATAAAATGTACTATCAATTTTTCGTACTGCTTGCCTCTTGATTATCTGCTCCTGTATTAGTGTCCACTTCTCAAAGGCAAGAGCATTGGCTCTCTAGTTCTCCTTTGACTTTCCATCAATTCTGAAGAACAGGGCTTGGCATGTAGTTGGCATTTAATATTTTTTCAATAGGCAAATTACAATAAAACCTAAAGCGAGCTATCCTGTCGTATTCCTACTATGTATATATTTTGCTGTGTGTGTATCAAGCATTGAATGCCTAGTTCAAGTTACTTTTTTCCTAGAAAACACAGTGTACAAAAAATTCCACAGCATCTATCTGAGTAAACGGTTGTCTCCCATGCTTAAACAGTCCTATAGATTAATCAGTACCTTTACAGCATTTGTTGGTACAAGTAACTGCTTACGTTCAAATAGTTCATAAGTCAAATAAAATCTCCCTTTAAAAAATTATATCCACAGTTTTTAAAAGCAACTTCTATATATATCAGCATTTGTTTTCATTGCAAAAGCAGCTTGAAGCTGTTTATCAGTGAACCCTTAATATAAACAAGGACACAAAAATTAGAGGAATGAGTCATAACTCTGTTTTGCTTTTTATATGGAACATATATTTTAGATGTGAAACAGACAACCAGAAAAACATAAGAGGAAAGATCCACTTGAAAATGGATCAGCGACATGAGATTCTTACTCTGGGTGTTGGTATTAAACAAGGCCATGGGCACTCCTGACCTTCTGTTCCTGAGTAAATGGCAGGTTCAGAAGGATGCGCCTTCCCAGGTGTGCCCTTGAGAAAGCATTGTCAAGCTGCATGCCGCCACACAGCTGTTAGATCCCGGAGCTAACAGGATCTAACAAGCAATGTTAGCCTGGGATTCACAAGGTATGCCAAGTACACGTGGCGCAGAGGTTTTGTGACGTTACCTCGATAAATTGAGGGAAGGTACAGGAAAATACCAATTTTAGGTACCTAAATATATAGACTGAATATACCTTATAAGCTCAATTTGGATTAGTTAACAAGGAATTATTTCTTTCCAGAAATAGTGTATAAAACCTTATATAGGAAGGTTTTCAGTTTCTATTTAAAGAAGTAGATACACACTCCTATTATAAAACAAGATTATATTTGCATAAGATTCCTGAATCACCCCTATTCTATAAAGTTTTCATCAATAAAATATAGCTGTACCATCTCCTAATGCCAAAGATGTAATCATGTTCTAAAGCATTTGTATCATTTTGTGCCCATTTTCCTGAAGGCAAACCTTTGTGTTAAAAAAATAAATCACAACAACAATAATAAAAACAAAGAGCGAGGGTGCCTGGGTGAGTCAGTTGGTTAAGCATCTGACTTCGGCTCAGGTCATGATCTCATGGTTGGTGAGTTCAAGAGTTGCATCAGGCTTGCTGCTGTCCGTACAGCCCTTTTAGGATCCTCTGTCCTCCCCTACCCCGCCTCTTCCCCTAACTCAAAAATTAATAAACATAAAAAAAAACCTTAGAAAAATATTCATAGCAGCTTTTTTAGGATAGCGATTCTGATGAGTTCAAATATTCATCATTTGTAGAACAGATGCGTAAATTATGATTTATTCAAAGAATTTGGATGCTCTGCATCAGTAACAATGAAGCTCAGCTCATCCATAAATTTTGAAGTAAAAGTCACCGAAAATGATATGTTAAAAAAAATCATGTGGGTAAAGTGCAAAAAGAGATAAAACTAAACAATCTATGGCCTAGAAATATCTAAACATTTGATTATACTGTAAAGAAAAAAAAGCAAGAGAATGAGTAGCACATATTTAGGATAGTGGTTCCCTAGGAGGCAAGAGAGGATTTAAGTCAGAGAGGGGCAATCAGAAGGCTCCTCTGACTGTAGAAATGTCCTATTTGTTATGCTCAATGGTAAATACATAGATGTTTATTCCATTACTATTCTTTAAACTGTACCTTTATTTTATATTCCTTGGAATATATGCTGTAACTTACAATATGGAGTAAACAAGAAAAAAAGAACTCTAGTGAGAGTAATATGAAACATAAAAAAAGACACTACTTATAACTTTAATTATGAACAGAGTGGCTTTAGTTCCTCTTTCTCTTTGTGGTATAATACAAGTGAACAGTTAAGAAACAAGTGAGAATGATTTTTTCTGGAACATACTGTTTCATAGATGTGTGTCCTGTGACAGTTATGTCATTTGTTAATCTTTGCTAGGTTTTTTGGCAGGCTAGCGTGTAACCAGAGAGAGGATTTGATTTTAAATTCCTCTATAACTGCAGCAGTGTGTAAGTTTTCAGAGTTTTCATTCCATTTATTTAAAGAAAGCATGTAAGTTACTACCAATGTGTACAAATCACTTGAATCATAGACTTGCATAATATTTCCCAGCATCAGAAAAGATGAACAAATTCTAGCCTGTATGTTAAGCTCTTGAGAGTAGAAAACAGTGTAGCTATTTCTTTATATATATGTGTGTATATATGTGTGTATACATATATATACATATATATATATACACGTATATATATATAAAATTTTTTAATGTTGTTTCTTTTTGAGATAAAGCATAAGTGGGGAAGGGGCAGAGACAGGAAGGCACAGAACCTGAAACAGGCTCCGAGCTGTCAGCAGAGTCTGATGCAGGGCTTGAACCCACGAACTGTGAAATAATGGCCTGAGATGAAGTCCGACGTTTAACAGAATGAGCCACCCAGGCACCCCTGTAGTTATTTCTTAAATTACTTAGAATATCCTTTGACTAAGCTGAGTAATTGTTTCTAAATGATTAGAGATTAAAGTGTACTTTATTTTTGATCTGTTCTATTAGCATTTAAAGTAGACTTAGTTTCACAGCTTGTCGGAATCTCAGGAACCTTTATGTACATTGCCATTTCACTCAGCAGAAAGCATCCTCTGTGGAGAACAAAGCTCTAGAAATTAGCTTGGGAAATCACAGGATGATTTAGGCACAACATATCTAATATATATAGCACAGTATTTATACATACTAGGTTATCAATAAATAGTAGTGGAGTTGAATGGAATATATTTGGAATTTACACCTAAATAAGCACAAGTTTCCTTTAAACTCTGGATGAACTTATAAAAATTTCAGGTAGAGAGGATGGTATATCAGTTGACATGCCTCCATTTCAAATTCCTCCTTGCATGTTCCAAGTGAATAAAAATGCTTCTGCCTGCTATAGTCCTACATCATTCGAACTATCTGCTTAACTCTTAAATCTCAAACTGCAGATAGAGTCCTAGAAAAAATAAAATCTGTGATCCTAAACAATTAGGACTCTGTGTGATACCCCTGTGTAGTGCTTTTCAAAACACAAGTTACTTTAAAACTCACATGTCCCATCGGCGATGTCTTTGTCTCTTTGCTCATAAAAGCTCATCAACCTAGCACACCCTGTCTTTTATATACCATTCTCAGAGTTGTTTTTTAAAATTTTTTAAAATTTATTTTTGAGAGAGAGACAAAGCGTGAGCAGGGGAGGGTCAGAGAGAGAGGCAGACACAGAATCGGAAGCAGGCTCCAGGCTCTGAGCTAGCTGTCAGCACAGAGCCTGACGTGGGGCTCGAACCCATGAACAGTGAGATCATGACCTGAGCCGAAGCCAGACACTCAACTGACTGAGCCACCCAGGTGCCTCTCTCAGAGTTTTTTATATGTCCAGTTAACTGTTCCTACACCCTTTAACATAGCTAAGGGCACTTCTATATATTGGCATTGGGGAAATCAAACATGTACAGAGAGGTAGAATTTTCAAGAAAGTAGTTTATCAGTAGGCTCTGGCCTCTGCCTCCCTCTGTCTCCACCTCCTACCAGTTACGTATGTTCTCTAGACTTTTTTTTTTTTCCTATTCAAACAGATAGCCTTTATTTTCTTTTTTCAGTCTTTGTCCTTGCTGTTCTTCTGCTGGGCTGGTCCATTTTTTTTTTTAATATACTAGGACTCTCCACACAAAAATATACACACACATATATTTTCACACAATTTTTTTCAGAACCTGCTTATATACATGTGTGCATGTATAGATAGATGAAAGATTTATTGTAAGGGATTGGCTCACGTGATCATAGAGGGTAAGTCCAAAGATATGCACTTAGCAAGCTGGCCACCCATTAGAGCTGATGGTGTAATTCTGGTCTGAGTCTCAAGGCCTGAGAACCAGGAAAGCCAGTGGTATGAATTCCAGTTTAAGAGCTGGTGGGTTCAAGACCCTAGAAAAGCCAGTGTTCAGTTCGAGTTTAAAGGCAGGAAAAGACTGATGTCGTAGCTGAAACAGGCAGAAGGAGTTCCCTCTTAGCCTTTTCATTCTAGGAGGACTTGAGAGGACTGGGTGAGGCCCACCCACGTTAAGGAGCGCCATCTGCTTCACTCAGCAACTGAAGTGCTTTTGTGACATTTTTTGTACCGTTCACATTCATTTTTTTTCTAACAGAAATGTAAGTGACACATAGCCAACATAACATTGTATTGGTTTTAGGTATACAGTGGAATGACTTGATATATATGAAGGCATGCATATGATCACCACTGTAAGTTTAGTTATTATCCATCATGCACATGGTTACAGTTCTTTTTTCTTGGGAAGAGAACTTAAGATCTACTCTCCTAGCAATTTTAAATATACAACATAGTATCCATAATGATAGTGATCATGCTGTACATAATGTTACCAGGACTTATAACTAGAAGTTGCGATCTAACTGAAATGTTAATCTATCCAGAAACACCCTTCTATACCCACCTAGAATAATGTTGAACCAAGAGTCTGGGCACCCTAGGACCTAGTCAGGTTGACACCTAAGTTTAACCATCACAACACCTCAGGGAAACACGTCCTCCATGAAGCCCTCTCCGTCTCTCCAGCCCAATACAGCCATTGCCTTCCTCTGAGATGGTTAGGAGAACATTTTCCTGCTTTGTATCCTTCAGAACCCTTACTATATGAAATTATTCTGTTTAAAAATAAAGCATATTGATGTAGAAAATGCTAATGACACACAATGCTATGTAGGAAAAAGGATGCGTAAATACATTAAAAATCAAAATGGTAATCATTTTATGTATATATAGAAGCAGAGAAGACTGGAGAAAATATCAGAGTGTTTTATCTTTATGGTATTCTGGGTGATTTTTATTTTTATATATTTTTCTGTATTTTCCATAGTTTACTAGAATAACTATGAAAAATAAGTTTTTAAAAGATAGTTTATTTCATTTGTGTCTTTAAAATGACCTTTCTTATACATGTGTTTGTCTACAGTACCACTTAGGAAGCTCATAATAAGAGGTTAATCATCAGGTTAAAAAATATGGGAAATAATCTAGATTTTATTAGGATAACTTTTTGGAAATAAGAGGTGTAAAAGACACAATTATAGTATCACTTAGTACTTAGTACTGAAGCAATTTGTGAGTATATTAGAGGGAATTGAAAATTATACATACATGAATCATCAAAATATTTACAAAGGTATCTAACAATTCTTTTGCTCTGTCTAAGTATGGCTCTCTGTAATTTTATGAGCCAACATGTATTTTAAAATACTAATCAACTAGAATAATCATATTTAGTAATTGAATGGGTAGAAAAATAAGGATAGTAAAATTAATTTAAAAAAACCTACAACCTAAAAAGATGATAAAAATCTATAAGTAGGAACATCAAAAAAGGATGAGTCAAGGCCCCCAAAATGAATTTCAAGATGATTTCTAAATTAGTTGAAAGCTTAAAACATTCTTATACCTAAATAATGCATAGTATATTTTCAGCCATGAGAATGATCCTTTGACTTTCAAGACACTTATTTATGAATCCAAGTATTTCAGTTTTATTTAACAAAGAGCAAAATGATTACTTTTAGATATTGTTCCTCAAAATGACCTACTGGCATTTCTAATTTAAATTTTAGTCAAGCTGATTTCCAGATCTTTTAGACCTGTACTTTCTGGCTCATGGTTTAGAGCAAATGGAAGAGGGCCAACATGTATTGGTGGATGAGTTTCAAAGCGTTCCATTCATTCTTTGACCATAAGGCAGCTGTTCAGCCTGGCCTCCACTGTCCTGAGCAGGTAATGGGCATAGAGGAGAAATTAATGTGATCCACCTTGAGACAGGCTAAGGGTGTTGAGATGGAAAAAAAGAGATGTCCAAACTGACAAGTCAACAGGCAGAAAGACAGAAGCTGATGCTGGTGGAGAGAGAACTGAGGAGAGGGAAGAGAGGAAGCTAGGCACCTGTTGAGCAACCTAAGAGATAGGGATAGAAGATGGTAAAAGGGGATTTTGTGACAGTTTGTTGAGTGGCATGAATCATCTCCTGTGGTAATTTCCAAGAGAATTCAATGACAATTTGAGTTTCTTACCATGTAGTTTTTCAAATGTTGTATTTTGCTCCTTTGAATGGGATACCATGTAGGAAATGGGCCAGAAAGACCACCTTTGTGGGGCAGGACGAGAGCTGTGACCTCTATTTCACAAAAACTTGTATTGAGTTGCATAGTTTTAAGCACTAGGCTGATAATCTAGCATACAAATAAAATTATAAAATGCTACCATCTTTACATGTAAACACAGCTCAAATCTGATTACTTTGCATCCCTTCTAGATGGCTACAAAGCCTTGACCACTCTCCTTGATACCCATTTGCTCTATTATATCATAGCCAAAGTGCTTCTTTTAAAATGTAAATCATATTATATCATTTCTCTCATGCGATAACCCTCCAGTGGCTTCTTATCCAACTCCATAAAATTCTCACCAGGAATTCTAAAGTCCTCCACATGCTGCTTCCTTGGGACTTCATTGTTTTCTCTTTTGTTTGCTTTTACAATGAACTCTAAAACTGGTCCCTGCCCCCATCATTCTCTCAATCTATACTTTTTTCTTCATAATAGTTATCAGTGGCTGAAGTTCTGTCTTTACGTATTTAATCCTTATCTATATCCCCTTCTAGCATGTGAACTCCATAAAGTTAGGAACTTTGGTCTGCACTCACCTCTAGCCCCACTGCCACATCAGTGTCTTTTGTAACTAAGTTAAGATGAATGAGAGATGAATGCATTTCTAAGAAAACTTCCCGTCCATGGAAGTTCACAATGCCTACCATGTGTTAGGCACTGTGATGGTTACCAGGACTATAAAAATAAGGTACAAAGGGCCCTCACTCTTAGAAAAGCCAGAAATTAAATAAAAGGTTAAATAATCACAACTAATTACATGTGTAAGCTAGTAAGAATCTACGAAAAACAACTTAAATTGAACCAAATTAAGCTCTCCCTTTAAATCTCAAGGATATATTTAAACAAAGCAGACTGATTTTTCTATAGCATTTGCCATTTTTCTCTTTAGTGTTCTCTTTTCGGAAGGAAAAGAATAAATATACAGTGGTAAGATCAGGGCAAAAATAGGTTAGAATCCTGGAGTATGCGGAAAAGTTGAGGCAGAAAGTTTGTGAAAGGAGAAGGAGAGCATGAGGAAAGAGGACTCATTGTCATGTGTAGATGGGTAGCTCTTCAACGCACCATTCTCTCTATGCTCCACGGAAACAGGTCAAAGACCTGGATTTATGCAGTCCCCCACTGCTACCCCCCACAAATGGCTGTGGTTTGAAATGCTCTAATAACCCCAAAATAATGACTTAATAACTTATTACATCTTATTTATTGTTTATCAAATGACTTGGAAGGTCTAACAGTCTTGGTGAAGATAAGTCATTCCCACATAACTTTTAAAATTTCAAACATTCACACAAAACATTTGTATGTTTTTATGTAGCCACTGTTCCTCTGAACATCCCTCTCACTCCTCAAATTTTATTCTGAATAGAGAAACAAGGGATTAACCTCATTGGACATACTTCTCCTCTACTTTGCCTATTATCAGATGGTTTACAAAAATGTAACCAGTTCTCAGAATATTTTTCCTACTTAATGTTTAAAATTACTTCTGCATTTTAACATGTTTCTTTTTTAAAGATATTTAATGAGGCTCTGGTAAGAACTATATAACTCAGAATTCTTAAGTGAAAGTTTGAATTAGATAGATAAACATACACTTAAGAAAAATAATACTTTATACAATATGCACTGTGGGTTTTTTGCATTATTTTTTAAAGTACTTTATCTAAGTTTGACAACTCCTCCTAAGTAAATTCCAGAAGTTAAATGTTTCTTAGGCAGTATCTGGGCCCTGCTCTTGATCTGCTTCTGGTTCTGCAGAAGAAAGAGCTCAGCTAGGAAGCATCTTCCTATCATTACTTGGGTCTTGCTGCAATCCTGCAACCCCCTCCAAATTTACTTTCCCTTTATCCATTTTCTTTTGGTAATAACTTATCCTGCCTGTGCATCTCCACTTTCTGGAAGTTGCTTATGCTCTGCTTATCTAGCCATTCTCTGGCAAGTCTCCTGCATGCGGTCACAACACACTTGTGCATTTCCTCATCTGGTTAGACTCAGCACCACGGACCCCCTTCTTACCATTAAAGTCACATGCATCTATGACCCCTGCCATGAAGCTTCCAAAAACATCACCAGTCAGGGAGGTCTCACTTTCTGCACAGGATTAGGGACAATTTTATCTTTTTCTGATGTAGTTTCCTCCAGGATCCCATTAGAACATGTTTACTATGCATTTATCAAGAATTTACCATGTGCCATGCTCTATTCTGTCTCTATTCATCCTTACAATAATCCTCTGAAGCAAATACTATTATTAGCATTTAAAAATAGTTTGTTTTTCAATAATTCTGGCTAGAACTGACCAGAGTAAAATTTGGGGTTACCAGAGTAACCCCAAATGTCCTGCATAACTGATTTTGGAAACAAATTGACAAGACTTAGCATTTCTTACACATTTGTGTAAATTTCAACTATAAAAATTTTCAGATATACTTTTTGAGAAATCTAAAGATTTGAAATAATGACCTCCCCAAATTTTGTGGTCCCTCTTTATTCAACATGTTATCCAATGGCATAGTAAAATAAGCTCTCATTAATTTAAAAGGCACACATTTCAAAAAAAGGTAGAAGTCGTTTTTAAAATAGTTTATTTGCAAGTTAGTTTCCACATAACACCCAGTGCTCTTCTGCATTAGTGCCCTCCTCCATTTCATCACCCCTTTCCTATTTTCCTCTCCCTCTTCAGCCTTCAGTTTGTTTTCAGTATTCAAGAGTCTCTCATGATTTTACACCCTCCCTCTCCCCAACTATTTTCCCCCCCTTACCTCCCCATGGTCCTCTATTAAGTTTCTGCTGTTAGACTTATGAGTGAAAACATATGGTATCTGTCCTTCTCTGCCTGACTTATTGCACATAGCATGACACCCTTGAGGTCCATTCATGATGTCATGAATGGCCAGATTTCATTCTTTCTCACTGCCATGTGGTATTCCATTGTATAGATAAACCACATTTTCTTAATTCATTCATCAGGTGATGGACATTTAGGCTCTTTCCATGATTTGGCTATTGTAGAAAGTGCTACTGTGAACATTGGGGTACATATGCCCCTATGCATCAGCACTTCTGTGTCCCTTGGGTAAATCCCTAGCAGTGCTATTGCTGGGTCAAAGGGGAGTTCTACTGATAGTTTTTTGAGGAACCTCCACACTGTTTTCCAGAGCTGCTATACCAGTTTACATTCCCACCAACAGTGTAAGAGGGTTCCTGTTTCTTCGCATCCTCACCAGCATCTACAGTCTCCTGATTTGTTCATTTTAGCCATTCTGACTGGCATGAGATGGTATCTCAGTGTGGTTTTGATTTGTATTTTCCTGATGATGAGTGATGTTGAGCATCGTTTCATGCCTGTAGGCCATCTGGATGTCCTCTTTGGAGAAGTGTCTGTTCATATCTTCTGCCCATTTCTTCACTGGGTTATTTGTTGTACGCTCTTTTATACACCAGTAATGAAGCAACAGAAAGAGAAATCAAGAAACTGATCCCATTCACAATTGTACCAAAAAACCATAAAATACCTAGGAATAAACCTAACCAAAGATGTAAAAGACCTGTACGATGAAAACTATAGAGAACTTATAAAAGAAATTGAAGAAGACACAAAGAAATGTAAAAACATTCCATGCTCATGGATTGGAACAATAAACGTTATTAAAATGTCATTATTACCCAAAGAATTCTACACATTCAGTGCAATCCCAAGCAAAATTGCACCAGCGTTCTTCTCAAAGCTAGAACAAAGTATCCTAAAATTTGTATGGAACCACAAAAGACCCCGAATAGCCAAAGTAATATTGAAGAAGAAAACCAAAACGGGAGGTATCACAATCCCAGACTTTAGCCTCTACTACAAAGCTGTCATCATCAAGGCAGTATGGTACAAAACAGACACATAGACCAATGGAATAGAATAGAGAATTCAGAACTGGACCCACAAATGTATGGCCAATTAATTTTTGACAAAACAGGAAAATGGAAAAAAGAGCCTTTTTAACAGGTGGTGCTGGGAGAGCTGAACAACATGTAGAAGAATGAAACTAGACCACTTTCTTATAGCATACAAAAATAAATTCAAAATGGATGAAGGACCAAATGTGAGACAGGAAACTATCAAAACCCTTGAGGAGAAAGCAGGAAAGCACCTCCTTGACCTCAACCGCAGCAATTTCCTACTTGACACATCCTCAAAGGCAAGGGAAATTAAAGCAAAACTGAACCCTTGGGACTTCATCAAGATAAAAAGCTTCTGTACTGCAAAGGAAACAATCAAGAAAACTAATAGGCAACCGACAGGATGGGAAAAGAAAGTTGCAAATGACATATCAGATAAAGGGCTAGTATCCAAAATCCACAAGGAACTCACCAAACTCCACACCCAAAAAACAGGTAGAACTTCTTTTAACATGTTGAAGCAAATGACTAAGAAAGCAAATGTAAATACATATGTAATGTTAAGCGTTTGTACAGCTTGATTCATTGGAATGCAAATAACACGTGATTTTTATTTATTAGGAAAAAATATAAAATCAACTAAATCACGTGAAGTAATCCTAGTCTGGGTGTGTGAATCCAACAGCGGAACTGGGGGAATGGCTGAAAGTTTAAAAATTAATCCTTTAATGTACTAATACTAAAAGTTTTTGCCTTAATTAACTAGAACTGAGTTTTCACTACAGCAGTGATTAAGCTTACAGTTATAATAAAAATTAAATGAATTTGCAGGTAATGTAAAAATGTTTTGATATAGTAAGTGTTATTATTTTCTCTATTTTAATTGCGTTTCCTCTTTCAAACAGTAATGAACAGTAAAGATACAGAGCACTTACTTTCCTCTGGGAAGGGCTGACACTGCAAAAGCAGCAGGTGAGGCAAATTCTTGACTTTTGGAACTAAAAACCAACTACCAGACATGAAATAATATATAAGGATAAATGATCAGTTCAAGCCTCTTTTTACTATTATTAAGACTAAGTCAAGTTTGCTAAATGAAACATATAGAAGAGAGACGAAAAACAGAGTTAGATGTTGGTCAGCAAGCATACTGCTTCTTGTCCCCCATTTTTGGACAGATGCAGGTCTGGTGATGTAGAAGGTAATACAAACTTTGCATGGGTTGAGCCCTTTGACTCATCAATCAAGTACGTGCCAAGGTCAGGGTCAGCCTTTCGGCATTCCCTTAAGCTTACCCAAACTTGGCTTAGCATTCCCTTAAGCCAAGAATCAGAGGAGAAACGACTGTGGAGTGTCCATCATAACAGCCTGAAGCAGACTCAGAAGTTGCTGTGCAGCCCAGGATGGTGGGAAGACTAGCAGAATCTTCTACATGGTCAGGAGTAACATGGATACAGTGATGGCAACCAGTAAGGACCAGGAAGGTGCAAATGTGATATCTGTGGAATAGTTGTAAATTATTATGGGTGAGAAAGGGTCACGTTTGTAATCCTTGTCTGGGAGAACTGGGCTACCCATTGGTAAATGGTCTGGTTCTGTACATTTTCCCAGGAAGGCAGTTAAGTGAGAAAGGAGAATTATTAACTCCTGCTGCCAACTCCTCTTCCAATGTTCCCAGAATTCTAATTCTGTTGAGAGTTAACCAAAGGGATCTCAAGATTCCAGACACCACTAAAACCCCTAAGGTTTCAGAGAGCTAGTCATAGCTGAATGAAAGCACACACCTTATTTTCTACCACAGAGAAGGTTAGAAATCAACACACTAAAAAAGTAAAATTACATGAAACTAAAAATCAGGTTTTATTGGACAAATCACAACATACTGGCATGTCCAACTGAGTGGGTTATTTATTCCTAGTGAGGAGTAGATGGATGACTAAAACAACTGCATATGTATGTGTCTGACCAAGATCAAGATGCTCAGTATGCTGATGATACATGTAGAGAGAGGATATCATGAAGTAACTGATTTTATTGAATCTATCTGTCTTAAAGTAATAAAAGTCTATTATCTAGTAAATAGTTCATGAGAACTGGGATTGATTTAAAGATGTTGTCAGTTGCCTTAAAAAATCATTTAGAAGTAAAGAGTTATAAATCACAGAAGGTCAACTTCCCTGTTGTCCTAGGCCACTTACAAGTCATGTGCAGCCATTTGGTGCTCAGTGTTTTGTTTCTAGTGCTGTGCCTTCAAACTACCTAGAACAGATTTAAAGTAAAGAAACGGACAAGCAAATAATCTAAGAAATTGAGGTGAATAAATTTATATAGATTACAGACATCTTAGTTATATAAAGGAATATCATTGAATTAAAAATTCACACACATGTGTAAGCCTAGCACTTTGGTATACATTGATGCAGCTACAACAAGAGATAAGATAATACTTGTGAAACTTGGAACTAGAAGGAGTAGAAAAATCAATGAAGAGTTGGAAAACAGTATGATAAAGGTTTTCTACAACTGTGCTCCAGAATGACGATTCAGAAGGATAACGTGATCAGATACACATGCTCAGAAATTCACCCAGTAATTGATGCAGTATTGAACTTGAAGGAGAACAATTGTTGCCACAGGTAGAACTACAGCAGTTGATACTTGTACACGTGAGAGACTTTGGTAGTTGTAGTGAAGGGAAGAGGCTACGTGTGAGAATGATTCCAGAAGTAGCACCCTGGTAATTTACTTAGCTTGAAATGGAGGAGTCTGAGAAAATGCATAAGATTAAGGCATGGGCCACTGGGCAGTGTGGAGGAAGATGGTAAGGTTTCTTTTAGAGATGTCGAATAGAAGTCTGCAGGATACCCCAAGGAAGCTGTCCAGGAAAAAGTCATATATATGGGTTTAGAATTCAGCTTTACGTTTTGGTAAATAGGTAGTAATTTGGGAGCATTTTGCAGTTTGAGATTAGGATATGAGTTTAATTATATTCTGTGGGCTAAATATAGAATGAGTGTATTCCAGGGTTTAGGAGCCTGAGCATCAGAACCAGAACTCCTAGGTTCTAAACCCAGCTCCAAGACTTACTAGGAACATTCCTGAACCCCTCCGTGGATGGTTTTTGTCCTCTATAAAATGGAGATTGCTATATTACCTACCATACTGCTTGGCTGGGAGAATTAAGTGATTGCATACATGTAAAATTCTTACTGCTTAATAAATATTAGCTATTAATGTTAAACAGCATGAAAGTGCCATTTTGAAAGTCAAATAGTCAAATACTAAGAATTTCATATGATTTAATTTTACATCTGTCAAAGCCCAAATCTAGTATTTTTCTGCTTCCCTAATTTGGCCCCATTTGAAGTAAACCTATCTAATCTACCTTTAATGATTTAGATAGGTACCACAAGTCATCTGGGACTATGATTGGCTTAATGATGTAGTTTTTGGAGTAAAATTTAAAACTTCGGTCAGACTTTGCCTATAATCTCCAAATTTATTTCAATGGCCGAAGCAGAATAGTGCCTTATTTATTTCCACTAAGAAAAAACAACCAAAAAACTTGACAACCATTACTGAAATAAATGTTTTGTTAAAACACAGTTGTACAGTGAAGATAATCATTAATATCAGCACCTTTGGAAAGGATTCAGATATGCTGTCACTGAGGGAAAAACAATCTCACTTTACCACCTAATCTCTGGGATAGAAAGCAAAATAATTATGGAATTGCAATTCAGGTCTTTATTCACCCACTTACCATCTGCTTCCTTGAGGCCATATTCTAAGTAATTGAATCAAAAGATGAAAAATATGAACCCAACATAGAAAGATCAAGCTGTCTTGAAACAGTACACATTGCAATATTATATTAAAGGGTGAAAGTAAATTTGTGTCCTGGTAGTATTTATGTAAATCTGAATATTGTGATGAAGTCATTTCAAATACTTTGTGAAATAAAACACTGAGATTTGAGTTTCTATACAGAGTAGAGATCATATAAAATCAAAATCGGGAAGCCAATCCAAATCCTGTGTGTGTCATCAGATACATGTGGCAGTTGGAATTCTAGCTCAAAGGCCAACATATGCTGATAGGTGTTTAAAATGAATTATTGGGACCTCATCAAGATAAAAAGCTTCTGCACTGCAAAGGAGATAATCAAAAAAACTAATAGGCAACCAACAGAATGGGAAAAGATAGTGGCAAATGGCATATCAGATAAAGGGCTAGTATCCAAAATCTACAAGGAACTCACCAAACTCCACACCCAAAAAACAAATAACCCAGTGAAGAAATGGGCAGAAGACATAAACAGACACTTCTCCAAAGAGGACATCCAGATGGCCTACAGGCACATGAAACGATGCTCAACATCATTCAACAACACACTGAGATACCATGTCACGCCAGTCAGAGTCGCTAAAATGAACAAATCAAGAGACTATAGATGCTGGCGAGGATGTGGAGAAACAGGCACCCTCCTAGACTGTTGGTGGGAATGTAAACTGGTGCAGCCACTCTGGAAAACAGTGTAGAGGTTCCTCAAAAAACTATCCGTAGAACTCTCTTATGACCCAGCAATAGCACTGCTAGGGATTTACCCAAGGGATACAGAAGTGCTGATGCATAGGAGCACACGTGCCCAATGTTCATAGCAGCAATGTCAACAATAGCCAAATCATGGAAAGAGCCTAAATGCCCATCACCTGATGAGTGGATCAAGAAGATGTGGTATATACTCACAACAGAGTACTACATGGCAATGAG
The DNA here is from genome assembly GCF_006229205.1 of Suricata suricatta. Classification (NCBI taxonomy): domain Eukaryota; kingdom Metazoa; phylum Chordata; class Mammalia; order Carnivora; family Herpestidae; genus Suricata; species Suricata suricatta. The sequence goes on from NC_043704.1 coordinate 108,765,933, forward strand.
AAAGAATGAAATCTGGCCATTTGTAGCAAAGTGGATGGACCTCGAGGGTGTCATGCTAAGTGAAATAAGTCAGGCAGAGAAGGACAGATACCGTATGTTTTCACTCATAGGTCTAACAGGAGAAGCCTAACAGAGGACCATAGGAAGGGGAAGGGGGAAAGAGAATTGGGGAGAGAGAGGGACACAAATCATGAGAGACTATTGAATACTGAAAACGAACCGAGGGCAGGAGGGGGAGGGGGAGATGGTGATGGTCATGGAGGGTGGGCCCTTGTGGGGAGAAGCACTGGGTGTTATATGGAAACCAATTTGACAACTATTATATAAAATAAATAAAAAGATATATACAATAAAGTAGATTAAAATAAAGTAAAATAACCTAAAAATTACCGTAAATAAAAGCTTTTTAAATAAAACTGGGAAAAAAGTAAAATAAAATACCAGAGAGGGGGACCTGGGTGGCTAAGTAGGTTAAGCATCCGACTTCAGGTCATGATCTTATGGCTTGTAAGTTCGAGCCCCAGGCTCTGTGCTGACAGTTCAGAGCCTGGAGCCTGCATCAGATTCGGTGTCTCCACCTCTCTCTGCCCCTCCCCAACTCATGCTCTGTTTCTGTCTGTCTGTCTGTCTGTCTCTCTCAAAAATAAACATTACACAAATACACACACATACACAGAAAAGACCTGTGTGGTCAGACTGGATTTTAATGGAAGGGGATTGGACAGTATTTGCACACAACATGAAAAGTAAATGTTAGAATATGTGTATAATACTTAAAGATAGTTGACTTCTGAAAATAAATCAAGGATAGATGTTATTTGACACTGAATATAATGAAAGAATATTTTGGAAAAATAACATTTTCCTACTGACTCATCTTAAGTATTTGATAATTCTGATCCCTTCTATTTTAAATTTCTTAACAGTCTTTACTGAATGTTGCTTTTTCCTTTAAAGGCAGTGGCTTCATTGTATTTATCATGTGATTAGGAATGTATTTTTGTGATTTGTTTTTGTTAAATTATCTAGCCTTCTTTTTAATTTTTAAAAATATTTATTTTTGAGAGAGAGCATGTGTACATGTGTGGGGGAAGAGACAGAGAAAGAGGAGAGAGAGAATCCCCAAGCAGGCTCTGGGCCGCCAGTACAGAGCCGGATGTGGATGTGATATGGGGCTTTCCCACAACCGTGAGATCATGACTGCAGCTGAAATCAAGAGGGTTGCGTACGTAGTTGAGCCACACGAGAACTTCTCTAGCAAAGTACAGAAATTTATAATTAAAAAGTAAATGCTGAACTGAAAAAATCTTGTTCATAAGAGGAAAAAGTGTTCTTTGTTATACTAGTGTCAGGTAAAGATTAAAATGTCAGTTGCAAAGTAATTCTATGAATTCTCGGTTATGAGTTTTAATTGTCACTGTTTCACTAATTTGCAAGGTTTAGTTACATGTATTTATGGATATCGTTTGTATTAAAAATGTCCCTATCATGTATTTAAAAATGTTTAAAGACAAGTAGCCTTCTAAAACTTCTGTATGGCCCGTTTTAATTTATATAACTCTTTACCAACAGTTAATGGCTACTTCTCTAACTGGGGTGAAGTCTAATGATGGTCTTTGTCCTCCCTTAAGAAAGGATAGTGGGGTGCCTGTGTGGCTCAGTCGGTTAAGCCTCCGACTTTGGCTCAGGTCATGATCTCACATTCCTGGGTTCAAGCCCCGCGTCGGGCTCTGTGCTGACAGCTCAGAGCCTGGAGCCTGCTTCCGATTCTGTGCCTCCCTCTCTCTCTGCCCTTCCCAGCTCATGCTCTGAATCTCTCTGTCTCAAAAACATTAAAAAAAAAAAAAAGAATTTAAAAAAAAAATACAAAAAGAAGAAAGGATAGCTACAAAATCTCTGTGGTAAATGTCACGTTTTGAAGAGAAGGTTTTGATTCATTCTTATTACAGTTAAGAACTAGAACAGAAGGGCTGCTATGAATGCCATTATTTAACATTGTCCTGAAGGTCAAAGACAATGTAATAGCCCAAAGAAAACAAACACAAGAAATATAAAATGTATCCATTAGGATTAGCCTGGATGGCATATACAGGAAGGCCTGAATACCTTTAAAAAGGTGGTTTCTCATACTTAAAAAAAATAAGAGAAAATTAGAGGTGGTCAGGGATAGTCGATCAGGACCAGGGTAGCAGTTTTGCAGCGATCAGAGATCCAGACTTTCTCTTTCTGCTCCTTCAATGTGCATATTGCCTCATAATCCAAGGTGTAACTGCTGAAGTCCCAGCCATTGCATTTTTATCCCAGGCAGCAGGAAGGAAAAAGTGGAAGAAAGCACTCACCTCTTCCCATTGAAATATCCATCCCCAAAGTCCCACACAAGGCTTTGCTTAAATCTCATTGGCCAAAACAAAGTCACCTATGCACAGTTAGTTGCAAAATTGCCTGGGAAATGTAGTCTTTTAGAAGAGTGGCAATGTGCCTGTTGAAAATTGTCATTAGGATTAGACACCTCTGGCAGAGAAAGGGAGGCAAATGTTCCATTCCTTTTCAATGCTATGATTGTCTACATAGAGAATTACAAAAGTACTCTGGTGTATTTTCAAAACTAAGAAGAGACTTCGTCAAGGTGTCTATATATAGGATCACCATGGGGTCATTTGCTACATAAGCAGTTAGAATAGTAAAAACTGATACCATTCATAAAGACAAATTACACTACATCTAGAAATAGCTATTGAGATACATACTTTTGTGGAATATTATAAATATTGAAGAACTAAAAATAGCCTAAAATGGTGATATATCTTCATGAATAAGAAAATTCACCATTATAACGAATTCTATTCCTACTAAATGTATCTATAAATTTAAAACAAATTCAATAAAAGTCTCAACAGTGTTTGCACTATTGCATGAAAAATTGAAATACTCTTAAAATGCACTTGGGAGAATGAATGGCAAAGAACATCCAAGAAAATGTTGAAGAAAATGAAGAGTGGTATTTACCTAATAGATATCAGGAATTACTATGGTATTAAAACCTTATAAAAGTTATACATTGAGGTGCCTGGGTAGCTCAGTCGGTTGAGCTTCTGACTTCAGCTCAGGTCATGATCTCACGGTTCGTGGGTTCGAGCCCCAGGTCGGGCTCTGTGCTGACAGCTCAGAGCCTGGAGCCTGTCTTCAGATTCTGTGTCTCTTTCTCTGCCCCTCCCCTATTCATGCTTTATCTCTCTCTGTTTCTCTAAAATAAATGTAAAAAATAAATAAAAGTTATACATTGAGTCATTAGTGAATTGAGTCATTAGTAGTCACTAGTGAATAGAAACAGACATTTATACAAACGGAATCTGGGAAATACAACATAGTTAATGTTATAAATCAGTTAAAAAAAATGATGCTGGGGCAAATGATTATCCAAACAGAAAACGCAAAGCTGTTCTATGCTTTCTAGTCTAAATAAAGTAGATTAAAAATATAAAATTAGAAGCAAACCCTAATGTTTTAGAAAAAAGATTGAGGAGACTATCTCTAGTATACTAGGACAAGGAAAATTTTATTAATGGCACACAAAGCATTAGCCAGGAAGAAAAAAAGCTGATAAATTGGACTACACTGATTTTTAAAAACTAAGTACAAAAGAAAAATCACAGTTAAAAGTGAGCAATAGAGTAGCAGACACTAACGGTGAACATTAATAACTACAAATATATAGGAAAATGGCTATCAACCTAGTAGAAAAATGTATTTGAACAGATTGTGAATAATTTGCCAAAGAGAATTATATGAAAATGTGTTTTCCTTTTTTACTAATCAAGAAAGGGCAAATGAAACAATGCTAACATTTCAAACCCATCAGAATTTGACCCAAAATTAAGTATTTTCCTGATTGTTAGGAAAGCCATGAGGAAAAAGACTTCTGTCCTGCTATTAAGAGTGTAGATTTGTGCAAACATTTGAGTCCTCTGACAATAGCTAATAAAGGTGAACTTATTCCGTAACCCACTTCTAGATCTGTATATATCCGGATATAAGTTCGTGTCTAAGTATACACTCTACAGATTATCTTGTTTGTGTGCACATGAAACTCTATGAAATGATTTATTGAAGAATGTTAATAAAAGTGAAAAAATGCTAATGTCTTTCACTGGAAGACTAGTTAAATAAATGGTTGCATATTCCACATTTATGAAATCAAATACTTGGTTGTAAGTGTCAAAATGAATGAAGTGGATGTAGTGGCACAGTAGTATATACATATAAATACATATAAAGTAAGTACATATAAATAAAATTTACTGAAGTTTAAAAACCTACATAACAGTTCTATACAGTCTTAAGGTACATAATGAAATTATAAAGAGTTCTAAGGTTACACAGACCTAGGTGTAAATTTCCACTTCTTTCACATACTTATGAGATCTTTAAACACTTAATCTTTTGCAAGCTTTCCATTTCTAAAATGGATGATGGCCTATGGTTTAGATGACATTGTGTAATCTAAGTGAAGCACGTGGCGCGTCTGCCGCGTAGCAAAACTGAATGTGCGGTAGCTGTCATTACTTCCTGCCATACGTGTATTTGAGGTCACTGTGGTATCTAAGAATGATCTAGACTGGGTCCTAACTCAAAAAGCTTTGCCATGGGGCTCTTCCAACCAGTTTCCAAACACTTCAAGCAAAGTCAGGGAGGGTAGAATTGTTTGAACATGCAAACCTCGGGAAATAATCAGCGGAAACGTATCAGATGATTACATGGCATAGTTCCTCTCCTGCAAACATATCCTTTCAGAAGGAAGTTAGTCATTTTATTTGAGGTAAGAAGAAAGGCTATGGGAGTTTGTCACAACTGCTGAAGCAGACAAAGGTCCTTGTTCAAAATATAGTCATATCAAGGGTTAGGGCTTCAACCAAAAAATTTAGGGGTGGACACAATTTGCTCAATACCAGATTATAAACTGAGGCAGGGAACGTCTGTTTTTGCACCCTATTATACATCGCATAACTTGAATACCATAAACTCCCCCTCAATTAGCCCCATTTTAAAGACAAGGAAATCTGGACTCTGATTAATGAATTTACTCAAGGTTCAAACTGAGAATCAAACTTAAGCCTGTCTGATTCTAAAAGCCCTAAGGGGCGCCTGGGTGGCTCAGTTAGTTGAGCATCTTGATCTCTGCTCGGGTCATGATCCCAGGATGATGGGATCAAGCCCCATGTCAGGTACCATGCTGAGCATGGAGTTGGCTGAAGAGTCCCTCCTCCCTCCTCCCCCTTCCCTCCTGCCTCCCCCTCTCCCTGCAACGCTTGTGTGTGCTCTGCCTCTCCTGTCCCCCCACACTGGTGCCTACGCTCTCCCCCTCTCCCCCCACCCACGTGTGCTCCCTCTCCCTCTTCCTCCTTCAAATAGAAAAAAATCAATGAAAATAATTAACTTCAAGAAGCAGAATATACCTCTGTTCTCTGCCACACATCTTCCCTCTCTAACAAGGTGACTAGTTACACCATCAGTTTAAAATTTCCCTTGATAATTTACTGAACTGAATAAATATGAAGGTAATATTTCACAAGGGTTAAAAATATTAAAGGCCTGTAAGAAATGGCAGGTATTTTTAAAAATGGTTATAAACCATCTAAATATAGAAAACTGGAGATTGTTCAGAAAAGTGTTTAATAGGAAACTTCTTTTTACAGAAATACAGTTGAAAGAGGCAGGGATGAAAGTGCAAACGTGAAGGTGCCTGTGGATCTCAGTAAGCAGAGAATATCCAGACTTGAGGCTGAATCGATGTTTTTACCTTGCAAAGCAAACACTGTATTTCTCTTGGATGAAAGCTCAGCAGGAGCCTGGAGAGGGCAACCGAACATGTAGGGAAATAGAGTGAATACAGTTTGGATTCTGATTTGCTTCTGCAGATTAGAGACCTGAAGTTGCACTCCCCAGTGATTTCTCTGCTCCTGCAGAGGCTTCAGACACGCTACAGGCCTCTCTAAATCCAACAAGGTCAACTCCCACTCAAAAGACTGTGAATCCCTTTAGGGTAGAAACCATACCACTCATCTTTGTTTCTTAAAGCCTACGCCAACTCAAGGTATCTAGTAAGTGTTCAACAAATGAGTGAGTGGATAAATAAGCCCCTAATCCAAGTTTATTTCATCTTCCAAACTTGCGGACTACTTATCCTTCTGTGTAATATGTATCCAGAGAACTTCACATCTATGTAGCTAGGCCACTCTTTTACTTTTTGGAAGAATTTGAGAAAGATTGATATTAATGTTTCTTTAAATGTTTGGTGGAATTTACCAATGAAGCTAATCTGGTTCTGGGCTTTTCTTCACTGGGTGATTTTTGATTACTGATTCAATCTCCCGACTAATAGTTGATCTCTCATATTTTCTCTGTCTTCTTGATTCAGTCTTGGTAGATTATGTTTCCAAAGTTTCATCCTTCTAGGCTATCCAGTTTGTTGGCATATAATTGTTCACAGTAGCTATTACAATTTTATGAATTTCTGTAGTATCATTTGTTAATATTGCCACTTTATAGTTTTGATGATTTGGATCATCTCTCTTATTTTTCTTGGATAGTCTAGATAAAGGCTTATAATTTTTTTTTATCTTTTCAAAGAACCAACTCTTAGTCTTGTTAATATTTTCTATTTTCTTATTGTTGCTCTACTATTTTTCTGCCATAATCTTTATTATTTATTTCCTTCTACTTTACTTTGGGATATTCCCCTTTTTCTAGTTTCTGAGATAAAATTTTAGGTTACTTAAGATCTTTCCATTTTCTTGATGTATGGGTTTATTTAGCTATAAAATTTCCTCTTACGACTGCTTTTGCTGCATCCCATAAGTCTTGATACATTGTTTCCATATTTGCTTGTCTCAAGATACTTTGTAAATTTTCCATTTATTTTTTGATCCATTGGTTGTTCAGAAACTGGCTAATTTTTTAAATGTTTTATTATTTTTTATTTTTAAAAAATAGTTTATTGTCAAACTGGTTTCCATATAATACCCAGTGCTCTTCCCCACAAGTGCCCTCCTCCACTGTCACCACTTTTTTTCCTCCTCCACCTCCGCCATCAATCCTTGGTTCGTTTTCAGTATTCAATAGTCTCTCATGATTTGTGTCCCTCTCTCTCCCCAATTCTCTTTCCCCCTTCCCCTCCCTATGGTCCTCTGTTAGGTTTCTCCTGTTAGACCTATGAGTGAAAACATATGGTATCTGTCCTTCTCTGCCTGACTTATTTCACTTAGCATGACACCCTCGAGGTCCATCCACTTTGCTACAAATGGCCAGATTTCATTCTTTCTCATTGCCATGTAGTACTCCATTGTGTATATATACCACATCTTCTTGATCCATTCATCAGGTGATGGACATTTAGGCTCTTTCCATGATTTGGCTATTGTTGAAAGTGCTGCTATAAACATTGGGGTACATGTGCCCCTATCCATCAACACTCCTGTATCCCTTGGGCAAATCCCTAGCAGTTCTATTGCTGGGTCATAGGGGAGTTCTATGGATATTTTTTTGAGGAACCTCCACACTGTTTTCCAGAGTGGCTGCACCAGTTTACATTCCCACCAACAGTCTAGGAGGGTGCCTATTTCTCCACATCCTCGCCAGCATCTATAGTCTCTTGATTTATTCATTTTAGCCACTCTGACCAGTGTGAGCTGGTATCTCAGTGTGGTTTTGATTTGTATTTTCCTGATGATGAGTGATGTTGAGCATCGTTTCATGGGCCTGTAGGCCATCTGGGTGTCCTCTTTGGAGAAGTGTCTATTTATGTCTTCTGCCCATTTCTTCACTGGATTATTTGTTTTTCAGATGTGGAGTTTGGTGAGTTCCTTGTGTATTTTGGATACTAGCACTTTATTCAATGTGCCATTTGCCACTATCTTTTCCCATTCTGTTGGTTGCCTACTAGTTTTTTTATTATCTCCTTTGCAGTGCAGAAGCTTTTTATTTGATGAGGTCCCAAGAGTTCATTTTTGCTTTCATTTCCCTTGCCTTTGGGGATGTGTCGAGTAGGAAATTGCTGTAGTTGAGGTCAAGGAGGTTGTTTCCTACTTTCTCCTCGAGGGTTTTGATGGTTTTCTGTCTCACATTCAGGTCCTTCAGCCATTTTGAGTTGATATTTGTGCATGGTGTAAGAGAGTGGTCTAGTTTCATTCTTCTGCATGTTGCTGTCCAGTTCTCCCAGAACCACCTGCTAAAGAGGCAGTCTTTTTTCCATCAGATATTCTTTCCTGCTTTGTCAAAAATTAATTGGCTTTACATTTGTGGGCCCAGTTCTGGGTTCTCTATACTAGTGCATTGGTCTGTGTGTGTTTTTGTGCCAATACCATACTGTCTTGATGATGACAGCTTTGTAGTAGAGGCTAAAGTCTGGGATTGTGATGCCTCCCATTTTGGTTTTCTTCCTCAATATTACTTTGGCTATTCGGAGTCTTCTGTGGTACCATACGAATTTGAGGATAGCTTGTTCTAGCTTTGAGAAGAATGCTGGTGCAATTTTGATGGGGATTGCATTGAATGTGTAGATTGCTTTGGGCAGTATTGACATTTTCACAATGTTTATTCCAATCCATGAGCATGGAATGTTTTTCCATATCTTGGTGTATTCTTCAATTTCTTTCATAAATTTTCTATAGTTTTCATCATATAGGTCTTTTACATCCTTGGTTAGGTTTACTCCTAGGTATTTTATGGTTTTTTGTGCAATTGTGAACGGAATCAGTTTCTTGATTTCATTTCTGCTGCTTCATTATTGGTGTATAGGAATGCAAAGGATGTCTGTACATTGATTTTGTACCCTGCAACATTACTGAATTCATTGATCAGTTCTAGAAGGCCTCTGGTGGAGTTCATCGGGTTTTCCATGTAGAGTATCATGTCATCTGCAAAAAGTGAAAGTTTGACTTCTTCTTTGCCAAATCTGATGCCTTTTATTTCCTTTTGTGTTCTGATTTCTGATGCTAGGACTTCCCGCAGTATGTTAAACAACAGTGGTGAGAGTGGGCACCCCTGTCGTGTTCCTGATCTCAGGGGGAAGAATCTCAGTTTTTCCCCATTGAGGATGATATTAGCTGTGGGCTTTTCATAAACTGCTTTTATAATGTTTAGGTAAGTTCCTTCTATTCTGGCTTTCTCAAGGGTTTTTATTAAGAAAGGGTGCTGTATTTTGTCAAATAATTTTTCTGCATCTATCGACAGGATCATACGGTTTTTATCCTTTCTTTCATTAATGTGATGGATCACATTGATGGATTTGCGAATATTGAACCAGCCCTGTAACCCAGGAATGAATCCCACTTGATCATGATGGATAATTTTTTTTATATGCTGTTGAATTCAATTTTCCAGTATCTTGTTGAATATTTTTACATCTGTATTCATTAAGGATATTGGTCTGTAGTTCTCTTTTTGCTGGGTCTCTGTCTGGTTTGGGTATCAAGGTGATGCTGGCTTCATAGAATGTGTTTGGAAGTTTTCCTTCTATTTCTATTTTTTGGAATAGTTTGAGAAGAATGGGTATGAGCTCTGCTTTAAATGTCTGGTAGAATTCCTCTGGGAATCCATCTGGCATTGGGCTCTTATT
>NC_043704.1:108775645-108864233 GCF_006229205.1 Suricata suricatta
TGTGTGTGTGTGTATACACACACACACACACACATATATATATATATATATATATATATGTATGTATACACACACACACACACCATACTCCATTGTATATATATACCACATCTTCTTGAACCCAGTCATCAGGTGATGGACATAATGCACACTTTCAGATCACAATGCTATGAAACTTGAAATTAACCACTGGTAAAAGTCTGGAAAACCTCCAAAAATGTGGAGGTTAAAAACCACCCAACTAAAGAATAATTGGGCTAATCTGGGAATTAGAGAAGAAATTAAAAAATATATGGAAACAAATGAAAATGAAAATACAACAATGCAGAATCTCTGGGATGTAGCAAAGGCAGTCCTAAGAGGAAAGTATATTGAAATCCAGGCCTATTTCAACAAACTAGAAAAAGAGCAAAATCAAAATCTAACAGAGCACCTAATGGAACTAGCAGGGGAGAAGCAAGAGCACCCCAAACCAGCAGAAGAAAAGAAATAATAAAAATCAGGGCAGAAATAAACAATATAGAATCCAAAAAAACAGTCGAGCAGATCAGTGAAACCAAGAGTTCGTTCTTTGAAAAAATAAACAAAATTGATAAACTTCTAGCCAGGCTCCTTACAAAGAAAAGAGAGAGCACCCAGATAGACAAAATCATGAATGAAAGTGTATCTATTACAACCAATCCCTTAGAAATACAAGCAATCTTTAGAGATTACTATGAAAAATTATATGCCAACAAACTGGACAATCTAGAAGAAATGGACAAATTCCTAAATGCACATGCACTACCAAAATTCAAATGGGAAGAGATAGAAAGCATGAATAAACCTACAACCAGTGAAGAAATAAAATTCATTATCAAAAATCTCCCTATTATTTTTTAATAATTGACAACTGTGAGAGACATTGGCATAGTAGACTAGGTAGCCCAGTGGGGTTTATTACTTTTTAATGGAATATGAGTACTGATTTGACCAATACATTATTGTAGAAGGAACACTGTACCAGTTTGGGGCCTAAACATTAAGGGAATGGCAGTTTTTAGTTTGGCATCTTGGAGGCTTAAATTGCCCTATACGATGTTTCATTAACCTGAGACTAATCTGTAACAAGAGAGTTAAAACTAGCATGTAGATAGAGAGGCTTCATAGAGAAAAACCAGAAGCCCTAGATGTGTCAATTTCACTTATATGAGCTACACCAGCTGAGGTCCCAGACATGGCAACCCTTTGCTACTTTGTCTTGCCTGAATTCCAGACCTATCAAGTCATGAGTTTATTAAATGTTGGTGCTTTTATGCTACTAAATTTTTAGATGGTTTCTTATGCAACAACAGATAATTAAAACAACCTTTAATGTTTATGGGTATTAAAACCCATATTTAAACACTGAAGCCTCAGACCTTTAACCATTTTTTATCTGTACTCATTTCCTGGAGAAGTTTCCTTCAGCCTTAAAGCTTTAAATGTCATCCTTATACTATGTTTCACTAACTTCTATCTGTAGCTCTTACTGTATACCCAGTAGTTTCCTTGAAATCTCCATTTTAATGTCTAATAGGCATCTCAAACTTAGCACATTCAAATTTAAGTCCTAACTTTCTTCACGAACCCATATTTCTAATAGTGTTTGCCATCTGGGTGAATGGTACCCAGACACAATAAATCTCTCAAATCATCATCATAGAGGTAACCTTTGATTTCTCTTTTTCTCCCACACCTTACATCATACCATCGATAAGCACTGTTGACTCTACCTTAAAAACATATTCCAAGATGAGTGATACTGTAAAATGCTGACGAAGTCATGTACTTTCCTGCACTCAACCTGCCAGTGGCTTTTCATCATGCTTCTAGAAGAATCTAAAACCTTTACCATGACCCTATATAATCTAGTTCCGGGTGACTTCTCCAACCTCACAGCCTTTTTGTTTCCTCCCTTATTCACTCTGTCCCCACATTGGCCTTCTTATTGGGTTCAGGCATCCTGAAAGAATTCCTATCTCAGGGTTGGAACTCTTTTTTCTTGTGTTTTCCCATGGCTGTCTCCTGAAATTCATTCAAGTCTTGGTGAAAATGTCATGTTCTCAAAAGGTTCTCTCTGTTAGCCACATCTTCCATAGGAACCCTACTCTCCCTTCAAGTTGCTTTATTTTTCATCATTGCACTTTTTACCACCTGCAGCTACATGTTGCCAACATTTATTTATTTACTTGTCTATGCCAGTGCCAGTATTATGTAAACCCTTTGAAGCCAGGTTCTTTAATTTGTTCACTCTTGTACCCTCCTCCCCTGCCCCATACTGGAACAGTGCCTGGGGATGCTACACATTAATTGACTGATAAGCTCCTTAAGATTAGAGACTATTTTATTCATCTTTAAATTCTGCCACCCACTGCCATGAATATTTCTGGATACAAATTAGATAGTCCAGGAATATTTGTGAACATGTTGAAATTAAGTCTGGAAGTGATTCGTAACAGCTTCTGAAGCAGTCTTCTTTTGATTAAACTCTTTAATCAGGTAGTTTGTGAAAGTAAATATCCATAATTTATGGGTAGCAAAGGTTCTGGTTTCCATCTTCCAAAGTATCCAGCAAAGCTGAATGTTTGTTGCTGTTGCTGACAGGCTCCTGGAGAAAGGGTTACTTGATTTGTTTTGGTAAGTGTGCAAAAATTGTGATATTTAACTACCTTTGATTACCTTTTTTGTAGTCATTTGGGAAGATACAGGAGCCGTGCATACAAGTATTCTGAGTGATTCCTTACATTTTAGATACAACCTGGGCTGTAATAGAACAATGGGGAGGGGGTTGTATTCTCTTGAGACACAGTTTCTGCACCTCATCTAATCGGTAAGGCAACAGCAAGGCGTGTTTATATTCCAGACTACATAATGTCCTGGAGAAAAGATGTATATTTTAAAAATGAACAAAAAACCTGAACTTCTCAAACATGAGCAGGCTTTCGACATGCCTCTTTTGAGCCATATGTATGTTTTTATCTTATTTTCAGATGAAATAAAATCTCTTGTTCTCGGGATTTCTTAGTGCTCTAGAGACCCGGGCATTCTCCTGATACGCCTGTGCTAGCAGAAGCACGTCAGCATGTCTGGTCTTTACTTTTCAGATAGAGTTGTCTATCTTAACCACTCTCTTTCCTCTTTTGTATTTCCATTTTACTACAATATTAAGCACTGCTGAAGTAGAAATGGTAATTTTTCATATACCCCTTGTATGTGCTCCCTTTATTTTGCCAAATAAATTAATCACTTTTGCTTTGGGGTTGTTAATCCTTCCATGTAAGTATGCCTTAATGTTTTTTTCCTCTCAGAGGTAGAAATATGGTGTGCTTTTCTAAATAAAGCCCCTTCTTGGCTGTTCATTGTGCCCTTTCCCTGAGGTGTATAATTGGCTTCTTCAATCATATATCTTGAAATATACACCACCAACTGAGTCAGGAAAATGTAGCGTTGCTAAGTTTAAATGCAGCAATTCCATGCATTCGAATAAAATATTACACTGAGAAGACGTATTATCTTAGTCTGCCAGAAAGCATTTTAGTGTTTCAGACAACAAATTGCTCCTGGTACATTTTCTACTCCAACATATTCCAGAACTGAGTAAAAATAAAAGGTACCATTCTGACTGCTGTCACTAACAATTTGCTTCTTTTTATGGCACATTTTAGATTTTCTTAATGTGGGTGTTGTAATTTCACAAAGAACGTTTCATCTCAGTGTCTGGGTGTACCTTACCTATCATGTTTCTGCAGTTATGAAAATGAACAGATGCCAAGCATAAAAGCTCATATTTTTGAATCCATGGATTATACTGAATTATGACTAACAGTTCTCTGAACTGTGTTAAGAGCAGGTATCTTGGAACTAGATTGTTCAGAGTCACATTCCACTCTGCCACCTTCTAGGTTCGGGTAAATTATGTAACTACCTTGTGCCTCAGTTTCCTCTTGAAATAGACATGATAATGGAGCCCTATGGAGCCATGTGCTGAGGTTTACAAAAATATGTGTACAAGATAGTTTTTATTTCTTAAAACTAATTTTCAGGGTATGTCTGTGGCTTGCTTGGTTAAGCATCTAACTTCCGCTCAGGTCATGATCTCACGGTTCGTGGGTTTGAGCCCCACATTGGGCTCTGTGCTGACAGCTCAGAGCCTGGAGCCTGCTTTGGACTCTGCCCTGCCTCTGCTCATGCTCTGTCTCTCTCTCTCTCTCAAAAATAACTAAACATCAAAAAAATTAAAAAAACTAATTTTCTATCCAATATATAATATTAGATCCTTACTATGTATCCGAGATTGTATTAGGTACTCAGAGATACAACTGTGGTCATGATAGATGGTCTGCCTACTTTCTAGAAAATCTGATTAAATTTTAAAACTCTATAAAAGGTACAAGACTGGTTCCCTAATCACTTCTTAGCACTACAACTGCTGCTGTCTTGTTCCATCATCTCTTGCCTCCAAACTAGCCCCCCACTTCTGCCTTTGGCCCTACAATCTATTCTCAGTGTAGCAGCCAAACAAACCCTTTTCAAATGGTAAATCTGATCATGTCCTTTTCCTTTTGAAACAAGGCAGAGTCTCCCTTTTCACACAGGGTAGAAGCTGAATTCCTTACGCAGGCTTGCAAGATCTAGCATGACCTGCCCATTCTTCTCTGATTCCTTCTCCTGCTTCTTCATATTTCACTTCATGTGTCCCCACCCTAGTGGTCTCTGTGCTGTGTCTCAGTTCCACCACATGCTCAGCTCAGGGCCTGTGGCCTGGGTGATCATTCCTCCTGAGACCCTCTTCTTCCAGAAAGTCATATGACTGATGTCCTAACTCCTTCAAATGTTTTGCAAAAATAGCATCATCTTAATGAAGCCTACCCTGAGTGCTCTTACTCTTTTCCCATAATGCTTAGCATCTCCCAGCATAAAATATAGTTTATATATATATATCTCTTATTTTCTGCCTCCCCCATTCTCATCAGATTATAAGCTTCACAAGAGAAGGAATTTGTTTTGTTTACAGACATATCCCAACAACACAGAACAATGCTTGACACTTAGTACTTAGGCACTCAGTAAGTACTTGTTTAAATCAAAATATTCAAATATGCTAAGTCATATGGCTTAAGTTCAATGATAGGTTCTTTTCAAAATAAATGGGCAGGAAGAAAGAAGGAAGAAGGAACTTTATACATTCATTCTAGAGTCTATATGTTTAGGTAGATTTTTTAAGCCTATATTTTAAATACTTTCAAGTTGGTATTTATCCAGTATGGGATGATTTCATACTCTGGAAACACTGAATTCAGTAAATAATACATTGGTTAAAATAATATTTTTAGAAAGGAAGCAAGGGAGGAAGGAAAGATGTGACTCAAATAATGAGACCGATTGGCTTGAGTCAGTAGCGAGTTGGCAATTTCAGTGCTCTGGACAGTGGAAACAGGACACTCACTGGCTAATATCACATGAAGATTACTTTGAGCACTGACATTTACTTTGATATGTAAAACTCAGTATGTTTTCAAAATCTCAATAAATGTCATTTTTCCATACATAAAAACCAATTATATAATTGTCATGCAAACTTACCAACTCAAGGTTGATAATAAATGTTTTAAGGCTTACATTTTTGGATTGGAGACCAAAGAGATGAAGCATAGTATAGCAGAAGAAGCACACACTTAAACCATGTAGACCTGAGGTCATTTCCCACTTAACTCTTTATACTGTATGATGTTGAATAATGACCTTAAGTTCTCTAATATGACCACAAAAATTCCCATTCCACAATAAAAAAAAAATCACTGGCAGAATGAAAAGAAATAAATTGCATATAGCAACCAGCAATCATGGTCAGCTCAGGAAACTCCTAACTAAGCCATTAATACCTACCAAGTATTGGGTAGAGGACTTTACTCACATCATCACAATTAGCCCTTATAATAAGCCCATGAGATAGGCAGCAGTATTATGTTTGTCTTGTGGATAAGGAAATTGGAGCTGAGGGAAGCTAAGGAAAACAAGGGCCCATTCACTTCACCTTTTTCCCCAATTTTTTTTAAACCTTCATTAGATTTTTATTAGCTTCAGGAGTACTATGCGAATAGCCTATCAGTGCATCTATGTTTTTCTTTAACAAAAAATAAAATTGAAGAAAGCTGTTCAGTAAATTCAATAGAAATCTAATCCACAAATGTTCTGTTTTAATTTTTCTCACTGTGCATTTTGTGTTTTTAATGTTTATAACATGAGCTTCCCAATTTATATCTTCAACTTTGCGTCAGTCGGTTACTTTGCATTTTGGTGCATATCTCTCTAGCCCTGCAGACCTGGAAGTTACTCACCACTCCACTGGAGATGTATTATGGAATCAAAGCAATGATAAAACTCACTAAATTATTTTGGAAAGGAGTGTGACAGTGTTTCGTCCATTCTGCAAAAGAATCAGAAGTCAAGAGAAGTGGCTTCTCTCAACATAAAAAATCGTTGAAAATCTGCCTGTATAAGCAAAGAAACTCTTTCTCTGTTGTTTGATGATGAGAGTGTGTGTGCTTTGAAGGTAGACCAGGTGTCTCAGAATAATGGTCAAGTGTTCATCCTAAAGGTATCTTTGAAATGATCTGGTCCAAACTCCTTTTATAGATGAGAACATGAGGTTCAGAGAACCGACCTGTCATTCCTAAGACCAACCAATCAGTAAGTGATAGACGAGAAATAAAGTCAGAGCTCTGGCCACCCACCTACCGACTCTTGTTTAACATTTCTCAATAAGACGTAAGCCTACATTTCTTGGGGACCAGGACGAATGGAGACAAGCATGATGGACCATGTCAAACTTCTGAAATACCAAATAAGGCCATTTTTCATTTTAGGGGAAAGGAAAAAAATACATTAAAGGAGTGGGATTGCCCTGAGAAACACCTGTTGACTCTGACAAGCACAGGTAAGATATTTAAAATTTAAAGGACACAGAAAACTCAGGGACTGGTGTTTGAGAATTCGCCTGAAGGTGAAAGGTGCCTGGATGTGGGCCCTGTAAAGAGCAAAAAGTGAGCCCAGAAGGAGTTAACACCTTGCTATTTAAAGATTTTCCAAATAGAATCAAATGCTTTTAGTCCCTTTCATCTGTGAATCTTGGTGGAAAGGGACTGGGGGCTTTCTTGTCCAACCTTAAAGGCGTAGCATGCGTGATGTCCTCCCCTTCATAGCACATAACAATCATGGATTAAAGAAATGGCCAATCATTGCCTCTAACACTCAGTGGCCTGTGTTGGTAATCACAGCTGTTTGTTAGGGGGCTTCATTGCATCTTCCTCACATTTGCCCTTCTGCCTCTTCTCCAGAAGAAAAAAAAACCAAACCCTGATGCAGAGGCGATGGCTGTAACTTCTCTGTGGGGTGCCCTCAGGCTATCCTCATTTTGCCCCCAATCAGTTTCTTCCAGAGGAGTCAGAAGAAATTACAGGCTGCCGTAGGGTTCGTGAGTCTGTAAATACTCTTTCAAGAAACTCCAATGTCTCAAAACCCAAATTTTAAAATAATAAGTTGTGGGTGGGTGTGAAAAATAATTATTTTCCTAGAATATTTTCCAGATGACTCATGTAAAATTGTTTTCTGACGTGATGGTGTGTAAATAAGAATACCAAGCCCATCAAATTAAGCAAGAACCCCATATCTGCATTTTTAATAAGCACCCTGGGACTCTAGTTCAGTTACTCTGTCCTTAATGTATTTAAAATATATGATCCAGTACACACATTTAATGAGGTGCTTTACTCCTTTCTCTTTGCCATTTTGTAGCATCAAATCTTGCTCTCTAAAATGCACCTCCTTGACAACACTACAGTTGAAGCTTTAAGAACTCATCATTAGCTGTTTGGGTTTAGAAAAATCAAATGTACAAATGCAAGATTAATTATACCAAGTAAGAATAAACTTGTATTATAGTTACTATTAAAATGGTTGTCAGGGACAATTGACCTGAAGAGTTAGGATATTATAAATGAAACCTGACAAATGGTCTCTTGAGAAAACACAAGAGCAACAGAAGGAGAAATGTGGGCTTATGTGGCCGTAAAATCAAAGTGAGATTTCCTGAATGTCAAGTCAACAAAGCAGGCAGTAACATTTTTATGGTGGACACATAATCAGACCAACCTGCATATTATCTGGAATGATATAATTTCCTTTGAACATTGAGTTCTTTGGGCCAAATTTATAGGTCAATAAATGCCACATGTGAATACTTTGTATGTTATTAAAGGATTTTAAAAATAAGATCAGTAACATTCCCATGTCAAAATCATTGATTTTGTTGTTCATACTATTCTGATATTACTGATATCACTCATTGCTTCTAAAAGCTGCTTTTTATATTTATCCTGAGCATGTTAAATAATTTAGGGAATTTTTAAATCTTAGACTATACTGAAATTTTTCATAACTCATAGCTTGTGCTTCATATATACAAGTCACTCTCAAAGAATGTGGGAACAGGTGAAATCAAACTTGTCTTGAGTTCTTCGGGGAGACAGAGATAGGAATTAATTCCAAGCTATGTTTTTTTTTTTATTAACAACGATAATACATACAAAAATTCCATGAAAAACAGGACAGTGCAGTTGACCTTAATTCTAAGCAAAATTCCACAGCAGATTTTTCAAAAAATGATTTTTTTTTGCTTGTTCTATAAAGAAAAATTGCTCAGTGGTACCTAGGTGTCTGAGTCAATTAAGCATTTGACTCTTGATTGTGGCTCGGGTCATGATTTCATGGTTTGTGAGTGTGAGCCCTTTGTGGAACCCAGACTCAGGGTCTGCTTGGCATTCTCTCCCCCTCTCCCTCCACCCTTGCCCTGCTTCCTTGTGTGTGTACATGAGCATGCATGCACATGTGTGCACTCCCAAAATAAACTTAAAAAGCCTAGGATAAGGCAGAGAGCACACCAAAACCCATCTTTTGGGTTTTTCGTTTTTGTTTTTCTTGCTAGGATTACTAGGGTTGTAATCAAGGAAGAACGGAGCTGAAGGGATCTTGATTTCATCTTGAAAACATCACTCATTCATCTGAACATGACAGGATTGTGAGCTAGTAATGGCAGACCTGGGTAGATTCACAACTGAACAGAAGTTTGTGAATGCCAGCTAGTCAGTGAATGCCAGTTAGGAAGGAGTCTCTAGACATGGCCTGCTGGACTGTGCCTTTGGCTTTTTCCAGAATGATCTAATTACCTGATTAGCAAATCACAGAAAATGGAAATGGAGATCTTAGCCACCCATTGTCAGAATTTGAGACCAAAAATTTTTAACAGAAATAAAAGTCAAGATTTAATCTGAAACTGAAGGATATGTATAAAAACTATTTTGAAGCCAAAAAGACATCTAAACAAAAGTAGGATGGAAATATCATTTACTAGCACAGTGTGCACAAAGGGCACAATGGTTTTGCTCTGTGGTTTCATAAAAGTTAATGGTGTCCTAGGCTACATTAGCAGAAGTATAAGGGAAGTCATTGCCTAGTTTTACCTAATTATTTGGAATCTCACTTATTATACTTTGATTAAGGCTGGGAAGCAGATATCAAACCTGAGTATATCAAATAAGAACAGCTAAGGTGGTAGGTAAAACCCAAACTGTTTCACACTATGGACACCTGAAGTAAATGGGAATGCTCACGTCAAAGTGATTCTGTGTCACACAATAAATGTGGATTTCAACTCTTCTCAGTATACTAGACGTGTACTGAACTAGGACTCAAGGGGGCACTCAATGGGGTGGATTCCAGTTCTACAGAAGGTAGCATTTTTAAATGATTCAATGTATGTGAGAAGGGCAAGTAAAGGAGATCAAGCAAAGTTTGGTCTGGAGATGGTGGAGACAATGGTACTTAACTGAAGCAGCACATCAAGTAAGGTTCTAGATTAGAAGTGGGCTTTGTGCAGCCCTCAGGTTCAAGTGTGCCTTCAAAGGTAGTAGAGGATAGGAGCTGCTGCTTGAGTAGATGCTAGGGCTTACAAACTGGTTCTGTTTGTTTGGGTTTGGATTTCTTGTAAGGACTTCTAAACTAAAAGTTTCGGTGTCCAAAAATCAAAGGGAAAGAGAAAAGAAAGAAGGAAAAAAAATCCCAAAAGATAATTTAAGTTCTCTTCTTTAAGTCTCTATCAGCCTAGGATTCTATGTTATTGGAACAGCTGAGATTTGTTTGAAAGGTGTTAAAAATACCTGAAAAAGTTACTTTCTCCTTAGTTTCATAAAATTGTATCACCAAGTTTATGCATGTATCTGTGCCCCCAACACTCCCATGTCTGCCCTCATATACTCTCTCTAGTACATAAATGGGTGCATGCTAAGTGTTTTTGTATTTCTGAAAGAGAGAGAGAGAAAGATAATGAGTGGGGGAGGGGGGAAGGCCAGAAGTGGGGGGGGACAGAGGATCCAAAGACACTTCTGGTCTGACAGCAGAGAGACCAGTGTGGGTCTCAAACTCCTCACAAGCTTTGAGATCATGACCTGAGCCGAAGTTGGATTCTCAACTGACTGAGCCACCAGGCACCCCCACAAGAGGGGGGCATTTTAAGAGTTCTCTCAGTGCTACACTGTGGATATTCTTTGCTGGTTTGTCTCATATATCCACACATGACTCTGATCTTTCTCCTAGTGTAAAAACTAATAAAAATAGTTTACTATGTAATTCAAAGATCCAAGTACACTTTACGTACAATTAATCTGGGTATCAAGTACCCAGTTACCCTTCTGGCAATCAGGAAAATGTCTTTCCTTCATTCATCAGTGTGATTCCCAGTTCCCAGCTGTAGAGTCTACCTAAGGAGGGACTCAGAAGAACACAAAGCTCTGAGTAAACTCTGAGGTCAAGACTGTGTATACACATTGCTGTGTTTCAAAGCTAACTTCTATATTTAATTACATGTGTTGTGACATTCTGTCTGTAATTAAATGATGAAAGAAATAAATTATACAGATTTTACAGTAGGATTATAAAAAAAAGAACTGGTTGAGAGTGCCTAAATTCCCATTTTTTTAAACTAATGTTTACTGAGCACCTTCAGTGTGTCAGGCATGGTTCTAGGCACAAGGGACACCACAGTAAACCTTGAGTTTGTGAGATTTACATTCTAGTAGGGAAACGTAGACAATGTACAGATAAGCTGTCAGTGGTGGTAAATGCTATTAAAGATAGAGCAGCATCAACAGAAGAGCGAGGCAGATATTTGCTGTAGATGAATGAAAATACAAGGTTTATGCGGCAAAGAGGGCCTCGGTGTGGATGCTCATAAAGAAAACAATAGGCGGCCCATTTTCCTCATGTTGAGGTCTCAGAGGTTCTGTGTGGTGCAAGTATTCTCCACTAGCTGTAGCGCCTCTCTCCTTGCTGTGCTATGGTTTGTTTGGTTTCCTTTTGCCTTCCTCAAAATGTCCAGGGTTCTGCAGGATTGTGTCACTTGCAACTTTTCTCCCCTTGGTTGATCTGCTAAAGACAGAATTCTAGAATAGTTTCACTTCTGTGTTTTTTATCTTTTCTTTTCAGCCCAAATGCATACTTCTTTTCCAATGTATATACACTTTTTCTACTTAGGTACATTTACTCCCCTATTTTCATTTTTCATAAGTATATTAACTGTGTTCCTGGCATATTACTTTCTTCCTCTGCATAATATTATAATAAACATAAAGAAAGCCTCTGCTTCCTCAAGAGAGGGTTGGAGGTCCAATTTGTGTTTTCATATTTTAACTATTTTTTTAATGATATGTCCAAGAAAAGCTCTGTTTTCCATAGGAAAAAATATATTAGTTTGGATTTTTCAAGTAAACTTTTCAAACAAATGTTATATTTTATCAATTAATCAGAGAGGTTATGTCATTGGAAGACCATTGTATAAATATAAAAAATGTATAAATGATAGCATTGCTTAAGCTATAAAATAGAATCTTGGAAAGATTTGTATTAGACAAATACAACATTTTAATTTTATTATTTATTTTGAGAGAGAAAGAGAGGATGCACAAATGGGGAAGGGTCAGAGAGAGCAGGAGAGAGAGAACCCCAAGCAGGCTTCACTCTCAGTGCAGAACCTGATGCACGGCCTGATCCCATGACCATGAGATCATGACCAGCCCTGACACCAAGAGTTGGACATTTAATCCACTGAGCCATCCAGGAGCCCCAATAACCTCTCTTTCTTTCCCTATTTCCCCTATTGTTAAATACTTAAGACTATAGTGTCTCTATCCCACAAGTAGAATTTATTTTGACTTTTATGCATCTGGAAATGGTGAAGGGAAAAAGTGATGATTTGGAAGCCTTTCCTTAGAGGTTAGAGGACCTTTGATAATATTTTAAAGCATGATCCAGCAATGTTTTATACAGAGTAGCGTTAAAGATCCCATTTGGTAAAACTTATAACAGTCTTATAGAATGTGTTTGGTCGTGCTTAGCTTATTACACCTATCTAAATATTTTATGATTCCAGATCCATTCTTCTGCATTCCTGTGGAAATACCTTTGGAAGTTTAACATATCAAATCACAAAAATTGTGTCCATTAGAAAAATACATCACAATTTATAGTGTGTACTGTGCACTCACAAATATCACTATCACATCTCTCATTTTGCAGCTTCAGTATAGCTGAATTTGGGAACAAAAAGTAGTTGACATATAAAAAGAGTCTAAAGGTTAAAAACCACTTGAGGCAACATAGATGGAAGAGTTCTGAAAAAAGAAAATAAAACAAATTAAAAATAAGGCCTTCAGGTTAGGCCTGGCAGCGTCATTACGGTAATTCACTGTCAATTCAGGCAGCGGAGTGAAGGCTTCCATGGCGCGCTCCCTGACACCTGTCAGTCCAGGATCAGGGCTGTGGGTGTCTCAGAGACCAGGTAACTGTGGAAGTGGCCAGGGTTAGGCAACAGTAATGTGGATTCTGGTGAACTGGAGACCACCTGCCCTGCCCAAAGGCATCAAATTAAAAATACTGGGACACCTGGGTGTCTCAGTCAATCAAGCATCTAACTCTTGATCTCAGCTTGGGTCATGATCTTGCAGTTTAAATTCCAGCCCCAAGTCAGGCTCTGTGCTGACAGTGCAGAGCGGAGCCTTCCTGGAATTCCTCTCTTTCTCTCTGTCCCCACCCACCCGTCTCTCAAAATAAATAAATTTAAATAACATTGAAGCATGATGATAACTGTAGTATCTCTTTTAGCTCTAACATTGTGTGCTTTTGTATTGAATTCTCAGGATCCACATGTATTTATTCAGTACCTGAGGTATAAAACTCATAACTTGTGAGGGACAACATAAAACAGTGAATAATGGTTTCTGCCTTTGAAGCATATAATTTAGCTAAAGAAATAAAACAGGTGAAGGAGATGAGAAGGCTAGTTCTTCAAGTGACACAAGGAAGACATTCTAATTATTTTAAAAAAGTAGCCTTGCCTCCTCTAAAAAAACCTTGGGTGTGCTGTCATCACATGCTGTAGGCACTTGCGAAAGGGAAATAACCTGTAGCAAAAGGGGCTAAGGAAAGACCATTGAGGAGGTAAAGCTTAGATCCAAGATTCAGATGTGAGATCTGGACCAGGGCAGAGTGGTGTGTGCTCACAAGCTGGGAGCTTAACTTCAGGAGACCTGCTCTAAGCAGGCACTGTTAAGGAATCTGGCTGTTTTTGTGTCTTAGGCTTTTGTTAATGGAAGATTCTTGTTGTGAAAGTTACTAGTAAAATTGTCACTTAGGCGCTCAGTGTTTTTGATACAGTCTGATACTATCCAAACATTTGGTCATGGTATGTACATTTCAATGTTGAAGCTAGAAACTTTTGCACAGACTTACTTAGCAAATAAACATGTTCATTTGATCACAACAAAATAAATTTATTGCCATTGTATTTGCATTTTTATCCTACTAAGCATCTGTTTTCTCTATATCGTTGTCTCTGGTTACAATCTTTTTCTTCAGCAAAACATCTTTCAGCATTGTCCCCAGATGCTAGGAAATGTGGAATGATGAGGCAAGATGTATCTAGATAAATGGCCTAATAATGACTAACTGGCATTATGCTTTTAAATTTGTAAGAATTTTTACATGTATTTTAAATACTTCTTTAAAGAATTACATAGTACACATTGCTTTATCTTTCATTTTACAATAAAGAAAAGATAAAAAAAAAAAGATTTAAAAGAGAAGCCTTTTCCATGTCTATTAAGTATAATTGACACCATGATGCACACAGTAGGATGCAACTATAGAAACCATTATTAGACCTAGAAGACCTCGTGGTCTGTCATGGCGTGTCTTCAATAACTATTAATAGAGCACACACAGTGTACCAGACACTATTCTAATTTATGAGCATATGAGAGTAAACGACAGACACGGTTATTCATTTCTACACTCTACAAAGATAGTTTGCCCAGGGACGACCAATCTAGAACTCCGATCTTCAGATTTCCAGGCTGTGTTCTTTCCACTAGAATGATTGTATCCACATATATACTTGGTTGAATATTTTTTACAGTAGTTAAGGAATCTACTCTGATCCAGGGTGGGTAAAAAAAATGTTTATAGCATAAAGTGAGATCTCTGAAATATGTGTTGAATGTACATGAAATCACCAAGATGTTTATGACAGGAATAAATTGCAGCTGCCAACAAGGAATCTTATTTTGCTCTCATGCTTGTGTGACCAAAGAACTATATACTCAGTTATAGTTTGCTCTGTCTCTAATTTGTGAGCACCATGTTACAGAAAGATGTACTGCAAGAATAAAGAGGACCATTTACTGAGCAATAGAAAAGTTTAATAAAGGGGACTTCTCCATATGTATATATATCTATGTATATGTAGGGAGAAGCTCACTATATGTGTATATGTGCAAAAATCTTTTACGACAGTGATTCTGGATACATCCTTATCCTTCCACTATGATAATATAATGGGAGGCAAGCATTCAAAAATAAATGACAAAACCATCTTAAATAGAACTAAGGTTCACTTAGAGATTATTTCTGCTGACTAAGCATGTGGAAAAGATACTTTATTACTTCAATTACTCCAGCAAGAGCACACCTGGTGCTAGATGCCTGGTTCAAGAACTTCAGTGCATTAGCTTAGCAGTTAGGTTATTAATCACGAGTGTCAACTCCTTTCTGCTAATTAACCTTAATTGAGCTCTCTGTTATGGAAGTACCATTACCAATGAAACAACTTAGCAAGGATATCAAAATAACAGAGCATGGTAAAACTCAGGATTAACATTACCTCCTTTACTTGAATACTGATGCCTAATGCACTTTGCTATAATACAAAATCTTATATCTTCTATCAAAGTTTAAGAAAATACATAGAGAAAAAATTGGTGGACTATGTATAAAATTTGCATAATAAAATGATTTAGAAAGCATTTTGAAAACAAATGTGTTTGCATTGAATATTTATTTAAAAGCAAGTAGAATATAGCATTTTTTTAAAAAATGAGTTTTAAAGAATCAAAGATTAAAATCTCATACTATCCATTAGTTAATGTGACTGTAAACTTAGTCATGCTTGAAACTAAATCTTTATTTCATTTATGTTCAGTATTACTTCCAGTATTGCCACAAAATGTCCATTAGAATAGAATTCTTTATTAATCTGCTCAGAGAAATGCAGGCCAATTAATTCCAAATTTGATAACCACCAAGCACTTCAAATGTTCAATAGGTTATTTATTAAAAAGCAAATCAAAAAGAAATAAGCTTTACAGCCAATGAACAGAATGCTTGGATTTAAAAATGGCCAGAAGGCTATTGGTATTAATAAGCTTGTCAAATTTATTTTCAGACATGCATGGAGGAGTTCATACTATTTTTCTGTTCATGTCACAGTGTCTGTCAAGAGGAGTGCTCAGATACCTTGGGGAAAGCTTTCTGAGTGCAAGTATTTGAAAATAAAAAAAGGCAAAGACAGACATTTAGCAGATTCACAAGGGAGGAGAAACCCCTGAAGAATCTTGAGGGAAAATTAAAGCAGCAACAATGGAAGTGTTAGGAAAAGGTTTAACCATTGATATAAATTTGGGCAAGAACAATAAATACAAATATTGGTGATAAAAGTACTAAAAACTCAAAATCAGCGTAAATAAAGATTTACATAGTATGAATGAGGCACCCCAGGCCATGAGTGAATATCTTGTGGACCATTCCTTTGTGCTATATTTAAAGAAGTAGAATGTAAACATCCAGAAAGTGGCCCAATTTCATTGGATAGTTATACAGATTGTTAACATTTGACCACAGGGTCTTAATAGAGTCTGAAGGGAAAAAAAGTCCCCACTCCTCTAAATGCCAAAAACCTGTGTTTAAATAATCGTGCAACTGCAGATAGATTAAGTTCTGATCCCTCACTGGCGCTATCCAATAGAACTTTCTGTGATGATGGAAATGTTCTGTATCTGTGCTGTCCAATGAGGTAGCCGCTAGCCACAAATGTCTGTTGAGCACTTGACATCTGGGTAGTACAACTGAGGAAATGCATTTTAAATTTTTGTCTTTGTTTTAAATCACCACATATGACTTCTGTTGGACAGTGCAGAGCAGCCTTAGGTGATTTCTTTTATGACTTAGCAGGTGTAATAGATCTGGTTTGACCATGGTTCTCTCAGTTGCAAGAGAGAGAAAACTCAAAATGTAAACAATAAGAACGCATTGGCACATTTTAACTAAAAAGTCTGGATGTGGGCAGTGTCAGGCACAGTTCATGCAGGGCTATTTTTTCCCCAGTATTCTTCTTTATTTCTGTGGTTTGGGCTATGTCCTCATGCTAGTTTTCATGATGGTCATGTCTGGCTGTTGGAAGCAACAGGAGTTACATGCTCCTTATTCAGATCTAATAGGAGAGGGGGAGAAAGAGCATTGCCTCCCACAAACACTTAAAGAGCCTGAGCCGTGCCCTGGAGAAAAGTCAACATGTAGAGGCAGGAGACAGCTGTGTATTGCTTGGCTTATACTTGCTTTCCTGCCCATCCCCCAATGAATTAACTTAGGCAAATGGAAGATTTTTGGTCAATGTTGCAACTACAAGTTGGATTGGGGGAATGATTTCTCAAAGAAAAATCTAGAAGTTATTAGGATGTAGAAAGATAGGGAGTGAATGCTGAGTAGGCAACCGATGATTTTCATCCAGTTATCTCAAAGAATTATCATCAATGATGTAATGTGGATAAAGCACCGAACAGTGAGCATGTTATAGCTCTCCTTGTCCACACACTCCACCTTCTCTATACTCCCTAGGCAACTATCTTAACCCTCTAGTGTCTTTTCGCGTGAGAAAAGGGTTCCTTCTAGCACTAAAAATCTGTTGCTAATACCTACTGATGATATGTCAACTCAGGGCATAGGAATAGGTGTATAAAAGGAGAGTTTATTTGCATTAGGAGGATGCAAAGTGCTAAGAAAGTGCTGTTGGATTCTCTGTAAACCTGTGCAAGTGGCCTCGTGATCATCTTTCAATGAACCGAGAAATGAAGATACAGCGGTGCTTGTGTCTCAACTCCAGCGCCTCCTAGACCCAGCGCTGTTTCTACCACCCTTGAAGAGATGAGCAGATAATAAAATCCAGTGATACCTAAGCATTGGCTGAAGAGCATGAGAGACTTATCTGAGGCTCACTCTTGAAAACTAACATCGAATTTGCTAGGCTGGGACTCAAGCAACCCTCTCCCTTTTCTTAAGCAATTTTAATGTGTATTATGGTTGAGAAGCACTAAAATGATTTGCAGATAAACAAGAAGTGGAATCAAAAGACTATACCGCACTATTTCGTGTCAAGTAGCGGGTCGTAAATAAATGGCTGGAAGGTAAAATAGCAACATAACTAATATTAGCACTATGTGAATAGTTTTTTTCAAAAATATGCCCCCAAATACATTTTTTTTTATCTGAAGAGGAAACACTCAACTGTTTTCTCACTCTCAAGATTTTAAAGTCCATGAATTCTATGAGAGATAAAGATTGATGCCTTTCACTATCAAAACTAAGGTAAGAAATTTTGGAAGAAAATAAAACTGTAACATATTAAAACCAAATTAGAAGATAAAAGCAGATTTGACAATTAGAAAGTCAAGTCAGTAACACAGGAAGTGTTTAGAAAGAGCGGAGAAGACAGGAAAAACATCCAGTGAAAGCTATTAGAAAAGTAGAGATTGGAAGACAAAGAGAAGTCATGTGTTCTAAAGAAACAAATTACATGATAGTTGAACGGAGCATTCTGAAGAAACAAATTACATGATAGTTGAAGCTGATTTCATGAAATGAAAGAAAGCATGAATCTTTCAGGTTTAATTGGCCCACCATGTCTCAGAAAAAATAAATGATTTTAAAAATAGTGAAAATGAATCCTATCCTTGTGAATTTAACGTATTTCAAACACAACCAAAAAAATCTTACAGCTTATGAATACCCTTTTTCTATTTCCATTCACCTAAGCTGATGCCTTGTAACAAATAGGTATCTGATGAATATTTGTTAAATAGATCTTTCATTAAAATAACTGACATATCATTAAAGATAATGATGCATTTTTTTGAAAACTGAATGTCATCCATAAATGTAGAAATTTTATTTTCACATTTATGTTTAATACATTTTCAAATAGTATACATTCATGTATACATATTTAGTGTGCTATATCCACATGCAGTGCTCACCCATGTACTTTTTTGTAAATATTACTTTTAAGGTGTAATCTATCTAGAGAAGAAAAACTAGGGCACCTGGGTGGCTCAGTCGATTAAGCTTCTGACTTTGGCTCAGGCCATTATCTCGTGGTTCTTGGGTTCCAGCCCCACATTGGGCTCTGTGCTGACCACTGAGAGCCTGATGCCTGGTTGGGATTATGTGTCTCCTTCTCTCTCTCTCTCTCTCTCTGCCCCTCCCCCACCCCCTCTATCTCAAATATAAACATTAAATTTTTTAAAGGAAAACAATACATAATTATGATTAAATTCTATAATCAGAGAAAAAAAGTTTTGCATAGTTTTTATTAATCTAACAAGTACTATTTCTACTTTACTAAAAATTCAAAGGAGTTAACTCTCATTTTTTTCCTTCAATTTACCATAATAGACTCTGTTCTGCTATTCTGAGGTTTACCTTGTGTTCTTTTTTCAAACTTCTTGAGCACTCACTTTGATTCTAAGCTTGTTTCTTCAATGTAGACCTTCAGTCTCACCTCACAGGTTTTGATATGGAATATTTATACTGTTATTTATCATGATTTGCAGTAGCAGTTGCCTTGATTCAATAATAGATTAGAGGAGAGGTTGTTTTAATTCCAAATATTTCTACATGTATAAGTCTGTGGTCTGAGGATTCAGTCTCTATTTGCAACAACTGCAAATCATAGAAGAGCTGGTAAAGAGTAGATTCAACATTAACAATTTATTATCTCAAGAAGTTCAGAAGACCCCAATGCGTTTTCCCTCTGATTTCACATATACTCATCAATTACTAAGAAATAGAAATTGGATTATCATTAACTCAGATTCATCATGGTTTATACCATAATGTTAAAGATTGGATTTTGATTCCCCAGCAAGAAGGGTGGACTGCTGCGTGTGGACAACCAGCAGTATCTGCCTTACCAATAAGAAGCAAGAGACCAATAGATAGATTTATTCTCATTATAAATAATCTTAGTACATATTACATAATAGATGTGATTGTTTTATAGACAAAAATAAAAATGTTATACATAATGTACATAAAATTTCATAATGTTACTTTTGGTTCCTCCAAATTCATTTTGATCTTTTGATCTACTCTGAAGAGTTCAGAAAAGAGTGTTAAAGGTATTTTTTTCTTTTTATCATCCTGAAATATTTTCTTTATTCTTTTTTGTTGTATGATCTTTGTTTGCTAAGGTACACCTCATTCCAAGTAATTTGGAGTATATTTATACTATTGTTTTACTGCTGCTTTTATGCATCAAAATGACCTACTTCCATTCAGTTTTCTCAATTTATTAGCTTTCAAAGCAACAAAGAATCTGTTGATTCTCCTCCATGGAAATTCAAAATAGAAGCCATGCATGAGCAAATGATTCAAACTGGTGACTGAATGGAGAAAACAGCCACTCCCATCTATTTTTCACAGGAGAGTAAATGTCCAAAGTCTTTTGGAAGGCAATGATTTGGCAATTTAGGAAGTATTCATACTCAGTGGTTTAACAATTCTACTTCTAAGAATCTAAAAGAAATCCAGAAATGCAAAAAGATGTTTTACATTGGTGATTCCATTACAGAAAACCTTGTGTGTCATGATAGAAAAACAGAGAAACAATATAGATGCACATCCACTTGGAGATTATATATAATTATATATAATATATCATTTATTTATATAAAGGTATATGTTTTGATAAAAATAATAAATCTTAAAACAGTGAGGAAAACCACTATGTGTTGATAGGTTCTGAAATGAAGTTAAAACGAGTCTAAATGAGTAATGTGTGATTTTATTTATGTTAAAGTGTGTTCAAATGATGTCTAAATGAATAGAGAATATTTGGAAACATACACTCAATAGTGTCATCCATCATTAGTTTTGGGGAAAGGAGTAGAAATAAGGGAATAAGGAAAGGAGTAAGAGAAAATAGTATTTTATTAGATATTCTTGTTTAAATGTTTACCATGAAAATATATTCACACAAATAATTTTTAAAAATGGTTTTTAAAATCCATCTGGAAAAATTAACATGAAAAATAAAATAGCCTAGACAATTCTAAAAATGAAGAGCAATAGGGTGGAAAGGATTTACCTTAATACATATTAAAATAATCTTGACAGAGATCATTTTGTAAAAGATTTCATCATTACCTCATACTATACACCTAAGTTAATTCTAGATTTGTCAAAAATTTAATTGTAATGACAAAGCCGGAAAATCAATAGAGGGAAATACATCTTGCTTAGATACTTTGGGTTTGGAATGGCCTCTCTCAACATAAAATGTAAGCCAAGAACGAGAACAACAACAAATATTAAATGGTTTGACTACATAAAAATTAAAACATTATGTATGGATAAAGACTATAAAAAACAGAAAACAAATTTAAAAGCATTTACAACATGAGTAATAAAATATTAATAGCCTCATATACAAAGAGTGCTTACCAAGTAATGGGTAAAAGATAAATGTGCCAAAGGAAAGGGCAAATAGCATGTTGGTACATAAGGCTATTCTTCCTGTCTTGGAAATTATAAATTGCAAGATTTTCCATAGTTGATTCCAAAAAGCTTGTGACACAGAAACCACCAATGATGTTGTGATATTATTTTTATCAACCCTCCAGTATAGATTTTCATCCTTTTTTTCAAGAGGAAATTAAACTTCAGAAGCCTTTGACTTAACAGACATTTGCCCTTCCTTCCACAAAGCTTACCTTAGCGACTGAATTTGTTTCAAGAGAAAAGCAAAATCTGGCATTAATTTAAACAAACATTGCCAGTTGCTATTTTCATATTTCCTCTGTTCGCTGTAGATAGCTTACATTGGAAAGTTGAAGACAAACATTTTTTTCCTTGCTGATGAGTTCCTGTATTTGGCAAGCATGAATGCGGCTCTGGGATTCTGGGGACCCGTCAAATTTCATTTTACTCATTCCCATTTGGATAGACATTTCACAGAAAAAAGTCTACCTCTGTTCAAAACATTCATTTATTGTTTCAGCAAAATAACTCATGAAACTTGCTTTTGATAACTGGTAAAGTTGGTCAAATGTTCTTAGCAAGTCAACAACTCCGTGAAAGCATAGAACTCAAGCCTCTGTTTTGAAACGTTTGCTGGAAGTAGTCAGGGATTACCACTCAAGCATTTACGATAGTGAGAAATACTTTAATCAGTACAAGAGATAAGCCCTGGCAGAAAGAAATGATAATTTGAGAGACACTTATTGAGTTCATACTGTGTGCCAAATTCTCTTCCAAATAGTATGGGACAAAACTCCCAGCAGGTGTGGAACCTTATTTCAGTGAAGAGAAACAGACCATATAGACAGGGAAGCTTATGGGCAAGGAAGATGTCAAATGGTGTTACGTGCTCTGGAATTGTACTGAGGCCCAAGGGGAAAACCTCAGTTCTTCGTCAGTAGCATCTATTGCATTTATCCTTCACAATAAAATAATATACATACCTTTATGTATATATGTATGCATATGTATGTGCATACATACATGCATATTTATACATTCATACATATTTTATCGTGTGCTGAGAATTTTAATACCTTATATGTATTTATTTGATCCTCATACTAATCCTAAATTGATAGATGTAGATCTCAGTGTAGATAGATGCTTGTTTTATTGCCCATTCAGAGAATAAATCATGTACTGCTATTTGTGTTTTCCCTTTATTTCTTTGTTCTTCTTTTACTGTAATCTCCACCCCTTCCACCCTACATTAAACAGCCTTTTTCCTCACACTCCTTCAATTTCCAGCAACTAGTAGTGTCAACCTTGGGGTGATGGACACCAAGTTAACTTTCTATCTACTTACATAATATGTAAATATTAATGTTTATGGAGATGAGTACATCAGCATGTAAATAATAATAGAATTTGATGGCTTTATTTTTCTGTCAGTTTGTATAGGACAGTCTCATTCATTTCTAAGAGTTGCTTCATTTTCATCGAATGAATGAAAGGTATTTATCAAATTGCCTCCATGGAGTGGAAACTTACAGCTCTTAAAATATTGCTCTGAATACAGCACCTTCGGAAAACTTCTTGGCGTTTAAGTCTTTGCACATATGTGGACATATTTCTATGAGCGATCTTCCTACACATGGAATTATTAGAAAAGATGGAAGACCATTTGCATTTTACACAGACTCTGAAGTTCCCTTTCAAAAGGTTTTATCAACTTACAGTCCTACTGACATTTCTCCATATCCTTGGCAACATTTAGAAACATAAACCCTTTCCATTGCCCTTTTGAAAATGAATGTTTGCATTTCAGTATTTTCCATGTGTGTATATGCTCATCTACGTTGTTCATCTGTGAACTGTTCATATTTTTAACCTATATTTCTATTGAGAATTGTTTGTAATGACTTGACAGAGTTCTTTATGTATTTTGGAACTTCATCCTGAGTGTTTAATGCAAATATATATTTTTAATTTTTATTTTTAACAGCAAGCAACAGCTGTGTAATATTTACTCTGAGCCAAGCACCATCTTACGTGCTATGCTTTATATACTAACTTATCTATTGCTCACAACAGTCCTGCGAGGAAGGTGTTATGATTAGCTCCATCGCGCAAATAGGAAACTGCAGCCTGGAGCTATTCCATGCTTCACCTAGAGCCCATATAATCAACTAATAGAACCCTGTTGGAGCTGTAATTCCAGAGTCAACTTTCAAGCGCTTAGTCATTCTCTCATGATATCTGCTAGAAAGTTCAAAAACTGTATGTAGACTGAATTAATTTCTTTTTATTCCTTTACAGCATCCAGTTTTCATAGGCTGGATGGACTAAGAAGTCCTTCACCACACAAAAGTTTTGAACATAGTTTTAAAACTCTGGGTTATTTTATGCTTAGCCCTTTAAATGATCTAGTATCTGGCAAATGAGGGCAAGTCTGTAGATGACATTGTTTTTTCCAAGTCGATTGCTAGTTCTAAACCATTTGAGGAGGCTCTTTTTTCTAACGAAAAGTTTATCTTACTTACATGGGTCTACTTTTTTCTGTACTTTGGCTTTTCTTTGACTATTCTTGCCTTAGAACTGTATCGTTTTTATTATGCTAGTTGATACTGTGCTAGAAAGCTTCTAAGGGAAGACCCCTTCCTGTAAGAATTTTAAAAATTTCTTACCTATCCTTATGCCCTTTTTTTTTCCTCTTTTCAATGAACTTTCAATACAGCCCATGACACTTCTTTTATGAAACTTCCCATTCCAATTTTGGGAGTAATGCAGTGACTAGACAGACTAGTTTGGAAAGAGCTGTTATATGGGGTCTTTCTAATCAAGAACCTGGTATAAACTTTTTTTGTTTTGCATCTGTTCTCCTTCCGTAAATATTGATAAAATTTATTAATGTAGGTTTTTCACATTTTATTCCTTAGCATCTTTGGTTTTGTTATTTTAATAGATGTTTTATGATGATCAGAAAAAATTTTCCTTACCATTATACTTTCAAAACTGGATATTGCAGCTATTTGTAAGAACTATATGTCTCACTTTCTTATTACTACTAGGAGCCTTTGATTTAATTATTTTGGATTTTCTGGGTGAATTGTTGTATAAAAATAATGACAGTTTTATCTTTTCCTTTCAAAACTTTATGCAATATTGTTTTATCTTTGTTTTATTGTATTAATTAGAATCTCAAGTGATATCATTGAAGGGCACCAATTATACTAAATGTCTTTGTCACATTTCTGACCTTAGTCGAAATAGCTCTAAGTTATCAAAATAATTAGAAACCAAATGTCAGTGCACAAGTTTTAAAATACATGAAAGTTAAGCCTCTTATTTCTTCTAGATTTCTAGAAAATATCCTTTATCGAATGGAGGAAGTTTCATAAATATATGAAGCTTTATTAGACAGATTAATTGAAGTATATACATTGTTTATTTTTATCAAATGCCTATTCATCAAATTTGATTACCCTATATATATTTTTAATATCTTAATGTTGTAAATTATAGCCTATTTTTTTTAATTTTTTTAATGTTTTTTAAATTTATTTTTGAGAGACAGAGAGAGCGCAAGCAGGGAAGGGTCAGAAAAAGAGGGAGATACAAATTCCGAAGCAGGCTCCGGGCTTTGAGCTGGCTGTCAGCACAGAGCCCAACACGGGACTCAATCCCATGAATCATCAGATCATGACCTGAGCCACCCAGGCACCCCTATAGTCTATTTCTTAATGTTGAATTATATCCATTCTTGGAATAAACTCTTTTTTAATGCATTATGTAAAAAAATTAAAACCTAACTAGATTGAATTTTTTGGATTTTTTGGATTTTTTTTGCCTTTATGTTTATCTGTGAGGTTGTAACATTGTTTTCCATTTTTATATATTTTGTGGAAATACTTTTAGACCTCAGTTATGTAGAAATGAGTTTAAATACCCTTTCGATCACAGGATAGTATTGGCAAGGGTCTTTACAGAGCCCATATTTCACTTCTCAGTTTTAGTTAAGAATGTATTTAGTTGAAAATATATTCTCCTATCCCATAGTCAAAAATTATATTTTTTGTGTATCCATGAGTATTTATAAAATGAAGAGTTAACAGAATGTTTTTTAAAACTTAAGTGTTTTCTAGGTCTCTTTGATATCTTATTAAAACTCATGTTACTAGGGTGCCTGGGTGACTCAGTCTGCTAAGAGGCTGACTCTTGATTTCAGCTCAGGTCATGATCTCATGGTTCCCATGTTAGAACCCAGCTTGGGCTCTGTGTTCATAGCACTGAGCCTCCTCTGGATCCTCTGTCTCCCTCTCTCTGCCTCACCCCAACTTGTGCATATGCTCGCTCTCTCAAAAATAAATGTTGATTTTTTAAAAATCATGTTGTGAATGATAATTTATGTGACTTTTTGCACAACGTACTGTTTTTGAGGATCTGCCCATCCAGTCTAAGTCATTTCTTCTAGTGTTTCATAGCATTACATTATTTTCATTCACTATTTTTTACTTTGTTCTAAAACTGATGAAAATCTATATACCATTTCCATCTATTTACACTCTGAACAGTGTTTCAGTGAACATACCTACCTACCTATTCAAGAATGTCTATAGGATGTATATTTAAGAGTTGATTTCCTGGTGTATTATTTATATACTGCTAGTGTATAACAAATGTTTAATAGTTTAAAACAACAAACTTTTGGGGCACCTGGGTGGCTCAGTTGGTTAATAAGCATCTGATTTTGGCTCAGGTCATGATCTCATGGTTCATAAGTTCGAGCCCTGCCTTGGGCTCTGTGCTGACAGGTAGCTCAGAGCCTAGAGCTTCTCTTTGGATTCTGTATCTCCCTCTCTTTCTGTCATTCCCCTGGTCACACACACACACACACACACACACACACACACACACACTCACTCACTCTCTCTCTCTCTCTCTCTCTCAAAAATAAATAAAAC
The DNA here is from genome assembly GCF_006229205.1 of Suricata suricatta. Classification (NCBI taxonomy): domain Eukaryota; kingdom Metazoa; phylum Chordata; class Mammalia; order Carnivora; family Herpestidae; genus Suricata; species Suricata suricatta. The sequence continues at coordinate 108,801,808 of NC_043704.1, forward strand.
ATAAAAAACAATTAAAACAACAAACTTTTCATCTGATATTGTCTGTGGGAACTGAATCTCATGGCAGATTAGCTGATGCTTTGGTTTAGGAGCTCTGTAAGCTTGCAGTTCTGCTCTGGGCTGGGCTACAGGCTGTCTTAAAGCAAAATTGAAGAAAGATTAATTTCCAAGCTCACTCACATGTCCAGAGACTTCAATTTCTTGTCTCATAGAACTTCCGCAGGGCCACTTAAAATGGCAGCTACATTCCCCCAGAGTTGGTCATTGCTCTGTGAGCCATGAGAGAGTGACCAAGATGGAAGGCACGGTCTTTTGTAAACTCACTTCAGAAGTGCTCTACCATTGCTTCTGCTATGTTCCATTGGTCATTCACACCAATCATGGCACCAGGTTAACCAACTGGCCTGGTTTGCCTTGGACTTAGGTATTTCTCAGGTTTAAAATGTAACTTTCAGGTTTTAAAAATGAGTTCCAGGCACATCTATGAAGTTGATCACCTTATCTGGTACAAAGTGGATGGCAATTATACAGGAGTATAAATACCCGGAGAGGGGACTCAATTGGAGTCATCACAGAAGCTGATATACTAGGTCATTGATTAATCTAAATACAGTTTCAAATTTATTTGCATGTCTTATGCTTCAGATTGGCTACCATAGGTTTATACACTCACCACTTGTGCATGAGATTCAAGATGCAGAATTTTTCCCCCTCAAATTCTCTGGGAACAAAAAAAAAAAAAGGAGTTTCTGGATTCTTATCTCTTACGTTTTATCTCCTGCTGTTCATCATTTCATTATCAATGCATTCTGGGAGAAGTTCCCTTCTTGATATTCCAGCCTAATAATTCACCTTTCATTTGTGTCTTTTCTGTTGTTCAAATATTCTTTTGCATAAAGATCCAGCAAAGCTTAACAACTTTGCCTGTTTTCAATGCATAATAAATAAAATGTCTAATAGTAGTCTGGAATTACACGCCAGATGGCCTCAATATAAGCAGTGAGGGAGAGTTGGAGGGGAAGTGAGCTTTGAAAACCTCTATGAAAAAAACAAATATTGAATATAAATGAGCTGAGCTTTTTATCTCATGATGTTAGAAAACAAAAGCGAGTGAGCCCAAATAACCAAGAAGAAAGCGTGGTGGAGATAACTTCAGAGTTCTGTGACATTAGGCTCTGTGACAGAGACCGAGAACGATGAGAGAAGATTTACAAAACTGTGGAAATTTTGTTTATGTTTTAGTGCATTCTCCTCTGCTCACTCCCTGATTCTTGTGCCCCAACAACTGTGAGGACATTCTACTTAATGTGTATTTCTTATGTGTGTTCTTCTGAATGTATGTTCGCATTTTATCGGTTTATTTCTCCAAATTACATCTAACTCTAACCAGTGCAAGGAATAGGTCACCAGATAAATTGTTTTCTCTCTCAACTATTTATTAAAGGGGTGCGGGTGGGGCTTACAGCCAGAAGGAGATTGCTGGATTGCAGGTACCTGTATGGATAGTTTGCATAATTAGTAACACTTTGGTCTCTGAAGGGCCACCCCAACTTGAGCTCCCATCAGTATATAAGGTTTTCTGTCTCCTCATTCTAGTCCACACTTGGCATTGCCCAGATTTGTGAGTCTAATTGCTGTGTAATACTACCTCATTGTTAAATTAATTTGCATTTCTATGGTTATTAAAGATGTTGAGGATCTCTTTCCCTGTTTATTCACTTTTTGGATATTCCGAGCCATTTCTTTGAAGACAATAAATAAAACTTTTGGCGTGATTAATCAGGGTAAAACAGGTTAAAGCAAACATTATACAGAGTAAAAAAGATGTAATCAATCACGGGGAAAAAGAAAAGAAAATTCTTAGTTTCTGGAGAATAAAGCAAATAATTACCAAAAAAAATCTGTTTCAGAAGATTTCTCATCACTAGCAGATGCTAGGAGACAATGTAGTAACATCCTCAGTATTCCGATGGAAAATTACTTTTATCTAGAACTCTATACTAGGTCTAATCGTCCCTCAGTTGTGAAGGTGACACACGGACATTTTCAGAAATGAAAAACCTGAACAAGCTGACTCTGCACGGCTTTCCTCTGAAAGAATTACTCAGGAGTAACCAGCTCCTAGCTTCCTGTACATAGGACTGTTACTGAGTTGTCAGCCCCTGCCTGGTACCTGCCTGGAACCAAAGGAAGAAGGGAGGGAGTTTATGTCAGAGCATACATAGCAAGGTCCTCTACCAAGTTAGTTTTACTCCAAATATATGTGGTCTGTCAGTGGCAGAGAGCTGACATAATTAGAAGATTTTGCTGTTGATTTTTTTTTCTGTTCTTTTAAGTATTCCGGAGTGTGATATTCTCACATTTTTGTCCTCATGTTTTTTTTTTTTTTTTTTACCTAAAGCAGTATTCCCGAATAGGCCAAACTCTGCGCCGTCATCTTTCTTAGAAAGTTCCACGTGACAGGATGTGACTACATTAAAAAAAATGTTTGGAGGGACGCTGGGTATGTCAGTCAGTTAAGCATGTGACTATTGATTTTGATTAAGGTCATGCCCCCTCAGTCTGAGTTCAAATCCCACATCAGGTTCTGTGCTGACAGCAGAGAGCCTGCTTGGTCTTCTCTCTCTCTCTGTCCCTCCTCTCCTCTCTCTCTCTCAAAATAAATAAATAAAACTTAAAAGCTAAAGGGATTTTTGTGGAATTTCTTAGACTTTGCTACATTAGTGTGCATTGTGAATTTCCCTCAAAGGACTGTAATATGTAATGAATGGGGTATTACCTAAATGAGTTTAACCACAGAGCCCTTTAGGGAATACAGAGTATTTTGCAGAATTAGTGCTTTAAAGCACCACTTTGTAAAACTCTTCTGGAATTTTGTGGCCTTGTGTTTTCCTCCATGACCTCTGAGGGCCAGTATCAAAACATACAAACTCCATGCTCTGTTCCCCGCCCAAAGCCTAGTAAATGCTATCCATACAATAAAAGTATCTGTTCAATTAAAGGGTAAGCGAATGAAAGAATTCATTCTTATAAAAATTCCTTAGAAGTTAAACGTGAAATCCGTAATAAGCTATTCTGGAACACGATTTCAAACTCACAGTTTCCAAAGAAAACAAAAATATTAGCCCACTTCTAGTTACATGATGCACCATCTGTGAAATAAAACTCACCAAAAGTGCCTCATCCTGTACGTGTAGTCAGAAATCCTCCTCTGTGTGTGCAGTGTGCTGTTACGGAATCTAGTGGCCGGCTTCAGAATATGATCCGTCTAGACCCTTGGGTCTTATCCACAAAACAATCCATATTGATTTATGTTTGTGTTGTGCTTCGTTGTAGGAGCCTCAAATGCTTATATATTTATTAGTTTTACCAGACTCAACAGTTAGATTTTATGTTCTGAAGGGTCCTTGTCCATATTTTGCATTTCCTCTCTATCTTAATGTACAGTCTTTTACTCAAGCTGGATGTGATCTTTAAAATTGCTCACATTTATAATGGATTGGTATTCATTGGCATACAAATAAATGTGATTGTAAAATGGAAAATTATATTCAATAGAGTGTAATAAAATGGAAGGGTTGTTTTGAGATTTGAAGAGTAATTCTAACAAATATTTTCAACATCCAACTAAAAAAGTAGAATTCCCTGATTATGTGATTATCAGAATACATGCTTTGTTTTATAAAACATAGTGACAAAATTAAGTTAACCAGGCAAAATTAATTTGCTCTGTCTATAATTTCTCTTCCTCTGCCCCCTTTCCCAAAATACTAGAAACTTCTGCTTTCCTTATCAGCAAGAAGCAGATAGTAGGGATGGGGCTCTACAGAACTGACTTCAAGGGTTGTAGAAGCCTGAGAAAATGACTTTTCTCTTCATCTGTAAAAATGTGCGCCTCTCCTCGGGTTGATATACGTAGGATTACGTGAGATAAAGCCAAGTGTGACCCAGTGTGAATGCTCTGCAATGATTAGTTCTTCCACTTTCCCACAGTGTCTATCTTGATAGTTCCTATTCTAAAAACATTTCTTGACAAAGTGTTTGCTATTTATGTTAAGAGGTAACTTTCCTTCCTCTGAAAAGACCTTACAAGCATTAAACTTTTTCCACTTTTTTCTATTATATGAACCTCATTTAGAGGGAAAAATCCTTATGTAACATAAACATACCTTTATGTTCTCTATCAGCAGACCATAATGTGAGTCACTCCAGCCTTTTATTCCACTTTATTTGCCGATCTAACAGTTTCATAGTTCACAAAGGATTTGGCATGCTAACAATAGGGTTAAAAGTTAAAAATTTGCCATTTTCAAATATTCTCACTTCCCTTCAGCCTATTTTTTTAAATTATTTTTCTAGCCTCTCTTGGTTGAAGCAAGAAAGGAAGTGTTCACCAAGGCGCATTTATCATAGTGAATTAGACTTGGATAAGTCTAATAGGAAAAAATTACAATTGAGAAAACTCTCCATTTGCTTTCATTTTTATGAAAGATTAGGAAATTGACATGAGCTCTTAGAGAATGTTCGGCTGTGGTAGTTTGAATTACTCTGCCCAGTTTCCGCTCACTGCCTCCTAACAACTGAAAAATTCATGGGCCAAGGCTTTCAACTCCACTCTTAGACTTTAGTTACCCGCCTCTCTCTTCTAGTACAAATTCCAGACACGTTTAGCTTTTCTGAATCTGGGTATGCCTTTTAAGGGAAGTAAGGGGAACAGGAAGGGCAGGTTGAGGAAGGGAAGAGGTAGGACCGAAGGATTGGGAGGAGAGATTTTCTGATGAAGCAAATAAATTATTAAAAAGGTTTTATTTACCCTTTGCACTTGTAGCGAAATGAAGGATCCTTTATGCTTTCTACACCCAAGTTTGGCTGGGATAGCTAAATGAAGACATTTTCCTTTAGAAAAGCCACAAATCACTTTTTCAAAGCTTGAATTAATAAGGCCCTTTGCAACAATGTTTCTCTGTGACTGTTCAGTTTTCAAAATGGAAATCTGTAGAATGTCGGTTCCTTTTTAGTTGAAAAAAAATATGACCATACGAAGCTCCTTTTAAAACATTCCTCTAGTGCAAGCATTTTAAATAATTTCTCAAAGGAAAGTACTATATTCGCAGTGAATAGCATGACATTATGAACTACATGGAACATAAGATTTTGCTTCAACAGGCCTGTCAGTGCTCCTTAGTTCCACCGTAATGAAATGAAAATCATGTGAGCTTGGAAGAAATATCTTCCTCACCCTGATACTCTTTATTAACTGTGGAATTGTACTATTTTCTTCACCATGGCAACAAAAGCACACAATAGAGTTAGCTCTCACCTTCTCCGCACAAGGTGATCCGGAATAACAGTAACAAAGAAAAGGGAAGCAAACACAGATTTCAGGAAACAAGGAGTTAAGGACACCGTGAACCCAGGGCATTATGAGCTTGATGATCAGCATTAAGGGGCTTGTTCCAAACAGTTTACTAGAGCAGGTAACTCGACCCAGAGAACAGACTTTCAGTTGATACTTGATTAAATCTCAGAATGAATTACTTTTAATGTCAGCCAGTCAACTAAAAGACCAATTTAAAGATCTCATTTTAGAGTAAGGTTAATATCAGAAAAAGGCACAGATTGACTAGTAATCTTGAAATAAGGCTCTGAATTACTCATATTCAGTGTCCTTTAAAAGCAAAGAATTTGTTGTCATCAGCACATAGAATTCTTTTAGTGATTTTGAGAGAATCAAGGCTCATTTTCTGTATAAAATGTGTTAACCACAACTTTTTTTCCCCCTGAAAAGAAATTGGTTTAAAATGTCAGGTGGTGGTGATGGTGGAGGGCACTTGAGGGGAAGAGCACTGGGTGTTGTATGGAAAACAATTTGACAATAAAATATTATGGAAAAAAAATAAATAAAATGTCAGATATTCTATATTCTGTTCAGTTTACATTGTTCAAAATATTCAAAGCCATTCATCTTCCTCTGACATTCAGAGGTTCGTAATGGGACGTCTTTCACTGGGACATGCTGGTAGAGGCAAAAGTACCAAAACTGGGCAACTGACTATTCCCTGTTCAGGGAAAAGGAAGGGAAAAAAAACCACAATACAGTTTTGTCACCTGTGAAGCAATGAAAGAATTAATAAAAATGTAAGTGCTAGGTAAATAGAAATCAAATTGTTTCTTTGCAGCCAGGAAGCCAAGAAAAAACATTTGATTAAATTATGGAATTTGACTGTGTGGGATTTAAAAAATTTTAAAAATAATCTGTTTGACCATCTATCTTAAATAAGGTGATAAATACTTTCTGTATTTGCACCCAGATAGTTTTTATTAATGTGCTTTATTAAAAGCAAAAGTTGGAACTTATATTCAGGAAAAAGGCTCAAAATAATGTTTAAAAAATAGAAAACTAATTTGGGAGGAATTTAGGAAAGGTGATAGGGAGAATGCCTATTTAAATGACTGCTTTCTTTGAAGCCCAGCAAAATGAAGAAAAATAGCTGAAAATAGCAAAAGATTCACTAATATTAAAACTAGACAGTGGTACCAACATTATATTATAAACATCAAAATCAAACTGACAGTTACAACATATTTGGAGCAAATCGAGTAAGCATGTTGATTATCAGTAGGTCCCATTATTGAGAATCCAGTCAATGTTTGGGGAGTTAGTGAGGGAAAGCAAGGCTCAGGGTTACTGTTGTTGGGGACATACCAGGCACCATTCTAAGGACTTTACTTGCATCATTTCAATGACTCCTCTCATTCGTTGTTGCTATTATCTTCATTTTATAGATGGTAAAACTCTGGTTTGTGCCTCTGGTCACATAGCTATGTTGTTAGTATTTGGGTGATCTGCGGTTTTAATGGAGGGTTCTTTGACTTTAACATTTCCCCTGAGTGACTAAGCAATGCAGTCTACCAAGGAGGAAGTTCTTGGGTGCCCTGCTGAGAACCTGAACTTGGAAGGAGAAGAGTTGGAAGTGTGCTACACTATGGAAGAAAGAGCACCCCAGAAGTAGCCAGTACAGGGAAGAGAGGGTTACAACGTGTTGGGCAAGTGTAGAAGCAAGACAGAGAAGAAGAAGGCTATGCATGAACTGTTCTTGTTTTTCATTAGGATTATTGTCTAACCAGGAGACAACAGGTCTTGGAAGCAAGGCTGGGCTGGAGAGAGAGACAGAATCATAGGTCAGACCATAGGCCAACTTGATCTGTGCAGAGAAAATATAGATGAAGCAATCAGATATAAGACTGCTGATGCAAGAGACATTAAAAATGTGATCACTCCCAAAAATAGTTAGCCTTCCCAGAAAAACAAACAAACAAACAAACAAACAAAAAACAAAACAAAAGAGTCAAATCTGAGGTGGATAACCTTCAGGTTAGGTTGTATGCGCTAGTCTGATGGAAACATCTAGTTTTTGAGGTAGGAAAGTACATAAAGAAGTCATTAGATTTTAGTTACATTAATTCAGATTATAGGATAGGTGGCTCAAGGAGTCTCTGAATCTCTTGCAGTGGGTTCTATGAAGGCTAACTTGGTTCTTTATTTATTTAGGAGAAACACATGAGTGGGATCTGTCCAGATGTACGGTGCCAGTAATTCACATTGCTGCTTAACGCATGCCATTGATGTAGGCTGATGACGAGTGAGTTACTCTTGACCTCTAAGGCTCTTTCTCGTCAAAATTCTGTGATTCCCCTCGGGCTAGTAACAAATGTATCAGAATCTACAGGCAAACTCAAACAATCTCTCCTTCACGAAAGCCTAAAGATGTGAAGTTAGGCCTAGCCTGGGGAAGACATAACAGTTTTGAATTACAGAGGTGACTTACACACTACTGATTCTGAGGATTAAGAGACAAGCTTTCAGTTCGAGGTGAAAATTGGATGTGCTAGATGGCTTAACTCGCTTGTTCACTTGCACCAGCTAGGGAGCACAAGTATAAATTACAAATGATTCTACGTAAAAGAGTTAACACATTCGCTTTGTGATAGTTAAACATTAATATACTGAATGAAAAATACAAATTGCTTAGTATCCTCTAATAACCATATTAATATTTTGCTTGGTTTCTGCGCCGCTTTTGCTACTTTCTGATCTCTAAAGAATAAACAGTAAACCTCCTCATTACAAAGCTTTTCTTTCTTTAACCCTGATATTTCTGAAATTGGCATAAATGTTTTATAAATACAGAGTTTTTTCCGGTAGCAAAAGTAAAGAGTGGTCTTTGAAGAGGTCTGCAAGTTTTCCAACTTCTTTTGATCCAAATATAGCCATTTGTACCTAAAATCACACTAAGTGAAATGTAAGTGATATGTGACCTTATCTGTACAGAGAATGTTCAGATTTGATTACATATTATGTTTAGGTTAAAATTGTGTTGATTAAATGCTCCTGTCAGATGTGGCAGGGAACCTATCAAAATGATGATAGCATTGATGTGCATGATTATTATACCCCAAATTATATGAAACACGATGCCTCCAAACTAGAGTCAAGTATGCTCCTTTGGTGGCAAGGGGAGGGCGGTGGTGTTTAAACATTATCTTTATAATTCTGTCTGCCCTTTCCAGTGAATTCCTTTATATATTCAAATTCTAGTTCCACTACAGATCCATATCATTACACATCGTGAATGAATGAAGTCTGAATTCAGTAATATGAATACCATAAAAAGGACACAAGTGTCATGTGCTCTCAGTGTCTTGGAATTGGCTAGTTGGAATGAAATGCATCCTAAAATTTTACATTAAATTGAATGAGAATATTTTTAATATAATGGCTTTTAGTGTAGGGGCAGATTTTTCAGGAATGAATTGAAGTGGGTTGGTGAACTTTTCTTAACTAATCATATCAGGAGGACACTGGCCTAAACTAAGAGTTAAGATGTGTTGGTACCAACTTATGTGCATGAGTTGACTTTTGTAGCAGAGAGCCTACCAGGTGGAAGCTTTATGTGGGATTATCCACCTGCAAAGATGAAATATCGCGAATGGAGAAGAGGGCATGCCGAGTGGCCCCAGCCCAGGCCTATAGAATACATTAGAGCTCTTGGCCAAGAGAAGTGAAAATAGAAGCTGAAGGACTGTTCTTACGGGATTTTGAAGAATGTGATTCTGAAGTGTGACCGGGAGTGGGCTGATGCCCGCTCCCTCCACCCCTGCTCCTTTTGTTCAGTACCCAGCACTATTCCCGCACTGTGACAGTTCTAGGGCATTGGTGGTGACACTTGAAAAGGCAGCATCAGTGTCTGGGCAGATCACTTGTGTAGTAGGCTGGATAATAGTCCCCCAAAGATGTCAACAGCTCAATTTCCACAACATGCATACATCACTGCTATGGACTGAATTTTTGTTCTCTCAGAAATGTATATGTTGTAGCTCTCATTCCCAATATGATATTTTTGAGGTGGAGCTTTTGGGGGCTTAGATCAGGTCATGAGAGCAGAGCCTGCTTGATAGAAGTAATGCTTTACAAAGGAGAAAGAGACAGGAGAGTTCTCTCTCCCTCCCTCTCCCTCCCTCTCTCTCTCTCCCTCTCCCTCTCTCTCCCTCTCTCTCCCTCTCTCTCCCTCTCTCTCCCTCCCTCTCCCTCCCTCTCCCTCTCTCTCCCTCTCTCTCCCTCTCTCTCCCTCTCTCTCCCTCTCTCTCCCTCTCTCTCTCCCTCTCCCCCCCCACCATGTGAGGATCCAGGCAGATGGTAGCCATCTATAAGCCAGGGAGAGGATCCTCACCAAGAACTGAATCTGTTGGTACCTTGATCTTGGACTTCCCAGCATCCAGAACTGTGAGAAATGTTTGTTGTTTAAGCCATTCAGGCTGTGGTACGGATCTTCCTAGACTTATGGGGTTATGTCCCAAAAAACACACTCTAAGTTGAAAATATTAAGTCAAAAATGTGTTAAATAAACAACCTACTGAGCATTATAGCTTAGCATAGCCTACTTTAAACACCATCTGAACACTTTATATTAGCCTGCAGTTGGCTAAAATAATCTAACACAAAGCCTGTTTCATAAGAAAGTATTAAATATCTCATGTACTTTATTGAATACTGTACTAAAAGTTAAAAACAGGATGGTTGCATATGGTTGCAAACAGATGATTGTTCAGTGTTTCGGTTGTTTACTTTCGTGATTGTGTGGCTGACCGGGAGCTGTGGCCCTTACTCAGCATCACAAGCGCATATCCTACAGCGTATCGTTAGCTCAGGACATGACTAATGTCAAAATTTGAAGTATGTTTTTTTTTTTTTACTGAATGGATATCTCTTCCACACCACAATAAAGTTGAAAAATTGTAAGTGAAACCATTTTAAGTCAGGGACTATATTTGTTATAGCAGCTCAAACTCACTTAGTACAATGTACCTTTCAGGTAAAGGGATTTTACAGATGTGGTTTAGCTGGGGATCTTGAAGTGGAAAGAGTATCCTGAATTTTCCAGGTAGACCTAATGTAATTACAAAGATATTTATAAAGAGGAGTCAGAAGATCAGAATGAGAAGAAAATGTGACAATGGAAGCAGAAATTGTAGTGATGCGATTTGAAGGTGGAGGAAGGGGCCGTGAGCTCCTAGAAGCTGGATTCGTTGAGGAAATAGATTCTTCCTCAATACCCTGGAAGGAACATGTTGCTTTTAGCTCCATAAAGCCCATTTTATATTTCTAACCTCCACAATTATAATTTTTGCTTTGTTTTAAGTCACCAAGTTTATGATAATTTGCAAATGGCAGCAATAGGAAACTAACGCAGCATGTAATGACAGACACACATGAGGGTAGTGGTCACGAGACTTGGAAGTACCCACTGGAGCCTTGTCAGGGAAACAGTAGTCCCCAGGAGGAGAGCACGTGTGAGAACTGCTCAAGGGCCTCCCCAGAGTCTTGGTGTGAAGAGACTTTGCAGGGATTTAAGACTCTGTGTTGCATTTTGGGGCAGGGAGCCATCCATGTTATTAAAAATCTGGCCTTATTTGTACATATGGACCAGTGAAGGCTGTAGCCACTTGTATGAACAAAATGATTCACACACACCTGACTTGACAATAAATCTGTCTTTCACCAGCTTCAGCTTGAAGAGTTTACCTAACATCAATAGAAACAGAGTGTCATCATTGCAGCCTTCCACTTCTTCCTCTCAACCTGTGATCTGAGCTATTTACTTATCCTATAAGGCAAATGAAGCCCGAAAAGCTCAAGTACAATAAAACCCAAACTCCCTTCAGGGAAAGGAAGTTGGTTTCCTGACACTGTGCTGGTTTAAGGAGGTACCATACACCAAAGAAGCACCGAAAATGATGGCCACTCATCCTGAGTGAGAACTGGACTCAGTTACATGTATTTGAGGTAGATGAGGGTGGAAGGAAGAGTATGGCCCTGTGTTGTCACTGATAGTTATAGCTCTTGCTCCCAATGGTAACAGCAATGGGGGGAAAGTTAGAAAACTATGATCTTCCCATGAGAATGACCTATGACTCAGTGTTCTCTTTAATACTTCAGTACTACAAACAGATATGCCATCATTTGCAAAGGTAAAATTAGACTCAGGAGTTCAGTAGTACTTGTACATTTCCAAATTTTGCAAACTCCACAGCACTTTATACAACTTCTTGGTAATTTAATGAACATCACCACTGTGTAGAGAAGATTTCTTGAATTACTGCTTATACTTTGTTTTCAATTCCCAGGCCACAGTGGCCCATTGATTGCAATCACTTGACATTAACAGTCCTGTAAGTCTCCCAAATTATTAAGAAGATTGAGAAAAAATGCATTAGTCATGCAGATTATTTTTTATACAATTATGGCAAGAGTCCCTTATGTATGGTTTATTATGCAGCCCATTTTAATAACACATCAAAACAATGACTGTTCTATTGTGTTATAAATTCTCATTTGGCTTACAAGTTCCAAAAATAACATATCAAGATTCAAATAAATTGCAAGTAACCTGTTGTACTACTGTTGTGCAAGACAAGCAACCATTGCTAATAAATTTTAACGTGAGAAACAGTATCTTGCAATATGTGTAGCACATGATGCTGAATGTCACATGGTCACAACTGGGCCAATGGTTCTTGAAATTTGCTTTGATATAAGAGTGCTTTGGATTACAGTCATGTTACTGGAATGAATTGTGGTCACAAACTAAGGTTTTACCGTATATTACAGTACACGTGACAAGTGCTGTTATCTCGTTTTGGTGGGTGGGAGGGCAGCAAGGATTCACTAGAATATAAAGGAACACACAAGTTTCATGCTCAGACAGCTCCGGGTTTGAACATCAGCTATGTCCCTTATTAAATCTATAACATGAGAAATTCCTTAACATATGTGTCTCAATTTCCTTATCTATAAAAACGGGAATATTCAGATGAATACTAATCAATCAGAGGCCAAACACCACATTATAATATAGTGCTGGGGTGTGGGTTCCCTGCTTTCTCAGTGGGGACACCACATCCACAGGAGTAGATGATTGTTAGGATCCTTCATAGTTAGAAACTTACCTAAAATGATTGTCATTTTGAAATCTTAAATGAGCTTCAAAATATTTATTAACAAATATTTCAATGGAATTTTTTAAGAATTTTGAGATCGCTGTATTCAAAATCTCAACATCTAGGATGCAGTCCTGCCTTGCAGACTAATTGCTGTGTAAGCTTAACAGTCTTAACAGCTATGAGCTTTTAATGCTTACAGTCACAAAATGAACTAAAACATATACACCTCTTTCACAGGGAGTTTTAAGCCAAAAAAAAAAAAAAAAGTAAATCTTATATGTAAAATCCCTTTCATAAGTGTTAGGTAAATATAAGGTATTATAGGTTTTTAAAATATAAATTTCCTTTTGAGTAATTAATTGATTTTATGACCTTTGCTTTTTAAAGAATAATTTTATCAGTTTTTTTAGAGACTGTACATATTTATAAAATAAACACCATATTTCTTAGAATCCTAGCCCATGCCACCAATTTGACTTTAATGGGAAGGAAACACAAATATAAGTTTTAAATTAAATCTGATTGAGTAGGCTCTATTAAGCACAATTTTAAGTTAAATAAGTGGTAAGTTAGCTTTTATACACCATGTTTTGCCCATTTTTATTAAATATATGTATATATAGATTAATATAGATGTGTGTATGTATGTATGTATGTATATATGTGTATATATATATGTGTGTGTATATATACATATATATATATATACATGACTGTCTTTGAGACTTTAAGTACTAGCTCTTACTATACAATCACAAATAACTGGCCAGGGAATTAAATCTATGCTCACAATGTACAGTAAAATGACAATGCTAAGTCTATATTATACACTGAGGTGAGTTGATGTATTAAATAAGAAGTTTTCACACTTACATGCCTATAGAGGGACCAGGCAGATCATTTAAATGAAGCAAATATAAGAAAACAGGAAGCCTGGGAAAGACACATACCTCTCCCTTCCAAACCAATGTTGACATACAGGATTATAAGTCTAGTGCCTCCACATCCTAGAATTTTTAAAGAGAAATCAGAAAGCATGAGGTTGATGCGAAATTTCCATATTTTTAAATTCTGTAGAGCAAATTTTGCTTAATGGCCATCAGCAACCACTATTTTAAATAAATAGCATAAAGATGATACTTTTTCACCAAAATGTCTCAATATTTAAAAAAGAAATATTTGAGTGGTGATCATTTCCATTGCTTTTTAGTAAAATTCCTCTAACAGGGACATGGACAAGAGAAGCCATGGGAAGGAAGTCTGCCCACTAATCCAGAACCCTTCAGGGTTCTGATGCCTTGGCCATCTCTTCTTACCTGCTCCCCCAAGGACCTTTAGGTGAGAAGACCGAGATCTCACCGAAGTCTGAAAACAACTCGCACAGAATGCAGACCTGCTCTGTAGGAACAGGACACTTAATCGTATTTATGTCAATTGCAGAACCAGTCCTCCTTTTGAGAACAATTCAGCTTTCAACTCAGGATAAATACTTAGACACACTCCGGTGTGGGATAAGAGGAAGTATTGCAAAGCTTTTCTAACTATTTCAACAAGAACATTCAAATAGTCTCAAGAATGCGTTGTTTACCAAGCTATATACACATGAGCACAATTTCAGAAATCTGTATCAAATTTTCCTAATCATTTATTTTCTGTGTAAATGTTTCACTCTGTTGTTAGCACTTTTAACAGTTCTGTAATATATTGAAACTTCAACCATGCGATATCCAGGCACAACCTGTTATAGGTATGATTTTGAATTTAATGTTGACATATTCTCAAATTTACAATAATTTCCTTTGAGTCCACATTTGCTTATATTCAGTGCAGTTTTTCTTAGTCCTATGTCCATAAAAAGGCCTTTGAAATATAACAAAGTTTTCATTCCATTGTACTTTGTCATTTGAAGCAGATGTTGATAATAAATCTTGAATTATTCAGCTTCATTTCAGATCGGCTTTCAGCAGGATTAATATCACATCACTGTGGGTTTTTAGGAAAAGAAAACCCTTAAATCCTCACACCATTCTGAAAAGGATGCAGACCACTGATACCTTTACAAAATGTGCTAAAATTCATACAATGCAAACCTAGAATTTCAAGGCTTGGCTTGTTTCCTAGGCAAACCCACACACAACCACACAAACAGTTACATATTTCTTCTACCTAGATTCATTTCTCAAACCATCATTATTAGGTCTTAGGACCAGGAATTCCAAACACAATTACTAACAGAACACTGGAGTGAAAACATCATTTTAAACAATCCAAGATTCAATATATATTATTGAAAAAAATGTTGAAAATGGCACTGCAGAAGATGAGAGAATAGTGGGAATCGTGATCCTTGCTTTCACAGAGACGTAGAGAAAACTAAATAAGCCTGAATCAATCAGAGATCTACATACTGTGCTCTAACATTTACAGTTAACAAATAGCCACAGAAAGGGGGATACTTCTAAAATGGTCAGAGACAACGTTTTGGGAAATATGAAGGTTGGTATTTACCCCTAAAAATCCTATGGACAAACGCTTTGTTAGTTACAACAAAATTTTGGGGTTTATTCTGCATGATAAAATTAGCCATAAATAAGATGTATCTGACTTTCAAAAATCTGTGATTCTAAGCTTAGGTGTTTTTGCTTTTTGCTTTAGGGCTGCAAGGGAACCACATTATTTATTTCTGTTTTATTGTCATTTCAGTTAATATAGGGCTTATACACATTAAAGAATAGATACTTTAATGTGACTCAGATATGTTTAGTTATATGACATAGATTCGGTGGGATCAGATCCCAGTAGTGTAGCTACAAATTGAGCTTCAGTTTAATCTATAATTTCAGTGACTCTGCAGCAGCAGTGGGCATTGGGTGGTTAAACCTACTGGTTCATGTATGCTACTGAATAGTAAAAAAATGAGATTTAACAGTTATTGTTATAACAGTTATGTGTTATAACATATATGTCGTGTCCTGCCCCGGCCAGCAGGGCGGAAAATCCTTGCGGGTTCTTGATCCTGAGACACACACACATATATAACATTGTTATAACAGTTATATGTTATTGTTGTTAGAACCATTAATGGGTTTATTTTGGAATGAGCCAAATCCTTTCCAGTTAAAAGAGCAAAACCAGAGCAGTATATATTATAAATATTCCAATATGGCATGGCCTGTGTATGTATGCATGATATATATATGTGTGTGTGTGTGTGTGTGTGTATGAAATTATTAACAGAACCGTGTTTTCTGATTTCTTCAAATAAGTAGTTGGCATATATGTGAGTGTGTGTATACACCCATGTCGTGACCCTATGAGAAAATCTTAGTATAATGCAAAATACTTTTTGTAATCCTTTGATAGGGTAAGTGGATGTCAGGATTGGGAAGAACTGAAAATAACCAAAATATGAGGAATTATATCTTCTTCTCATGAAACAACAAATGGAAAAGGAACCAAAATATATTTTATGCATGCAAAGTTTGACATTTATTGAGTGTTTCCAGAAGGGAGACAATTTTAAAAGCCTGCAACCATTATTTATAATATAAATAGCCAAACACATAAGCACAGATTTCCCACCTCATTTTTATAAATATCAATGAGATTAAAGGTTTGATAATGTTGTTCAGAGCTTCTGTCTTTAATTTTTTTGTCTAATTAGCCTACTAATTGCTGAAAGAAATATTAAGATCTCCAATTTATTGAGAAATTTGTATTTCTGTCTTTAACTCTCTCAATTTTAAGCTCTATTATTAGTTAGATATACATTTAAGGTTGCTATATCTTCTAAGTGAATGGACCCTTTATAATTTTTAGATGAACCTATTTATGTATGATAATATGCTTTCTCTTGATATGTCCTTCATCTGATATTAATATATCCCTTCCAGGCTTTTCATTCGTATGGCTTCCATGGCGTATCTTTTCTCATACATTGAACTTAAACCTATCCAATTTAAACCTATCTATATTTTATGTTTAAAGTGTATTTCTTTTAGAGTATAATAGAACTGAGTCTTGCCTTTGTTTTCCCCCATTCTGACTACTTCTAATTTTTAACTGGAGTGTTTATATTATTTATATTATTGGCTTATGACCTACAATTTTTTTGTCAGCCTTTTTTTGTTTTTCTACTTTCTTTTGGATTAACTGAATATTTTTTTTTCAAACTCCATTTCTAAATCACTGGCTTTTAAGCTATACATTTTGCTCTGTAATGGGTGCTTTGTGTATTACAATACACATCTCTAACATTCCAACTTATATAGAATTGTTGTTCTGTTTATGTAAAAATGTGAACATTGCCCAACTTTAATACCTCTACAATTATGATATGTGACAATATGTATTATGCTATGTTACAAATCACACAATTCAATCTTATTTTTTCTATTAATAGTTGTGTATTTTAAGGAATTGAGAGGGAGCAATAGTCTTATATTGTTGAACATTGAATATTGAACATGGAGTTGGGAAGAGATGCACAGAGAGGGATGACTCTAGCATACAACTGAAATCTAAAGCATTTCTTATTTCTAGGGATGAGTTCTTTTCTTCATAGTTCTGAGTTTTTAAAACTACCCAACATCTTCTGTCATTAGTATGACCTAAGAATATATATTGGTTATCCTTCCTGATCATTTTTTTGGCAAACCTTATCACTTAAAATTCTACCTGAGGTCCCTGATCTATAAAAACATACACTTGTTGATCGTCTATATCAACCATTTGTTCTGAGTTGCGAAAATTGAGACCAAAATAACTTAAATGATTCAAATAAAGCTGGACTACTAATCCATAGATAAGCTTAGATTGGAATATACATCTCCTAACATCTAGGGGTAAAATACTGTCTGAAATTCAGGTGCTTTTCACCCCCTAACTCTGGTATCTTACATTCTAGTGACTATTTCCCACCAGACTGTAAAAGGCTTGAGGGCAGAGTGTGTTTGGGTCCATTTTATCTTTGAATCTCCAGCACTTAGGACAACGTCTAACGGAGCAGAGGAGCACAGTATGCAACACTTTTGTTTGGCTCCACTTTTTTTTTAAAAAACCTGAATTTGAATGCCCTTGAAATGGGACATATGTATTCTATCAAATAAGATATATAGAGATATCTCAGTGCTACCCACCTTACTAATTCATTTATGAGAAACAATTTATATATTTATATATCTTACACATCATTTAAATTTTTAAGTACCCAATAAAATCCAATGAAGAATCAGGCTATCAAAACGTAAGTTTTTTTCTTAGATAGAAGGTGATCAACTGTCGTGGTTTGCCCACGACTGTTTTGATTCTATAACTGAAAGTTTTACAATTCTAGGAAAGCCCTAAATCCTAGGCAAGTCAAAATGGTTGATTACTCTTAGCTGGCTGTTTTATCTCCAAGTAAAAATAATTTTTATCAAAATATCAGCAAGGTATTAATGATTTATAATTCTATCTCTCTGGTAAAATAAAAAAATAATTTGACACTGTATTGTATAACTGAAATTTGCTAGGGGAGTGGGACTTAAATGTTCTCACCAAAAAAAAAAATATGTGAGGTTATGGATGTGTTAATTATCTAGATATAGGAGGAATCCTTCACAGTGTATACATAATTCATCACAATGTACCCTTTAAATATTTTAAGGTTTTTTTTTTTTTTGCCACCTGTACCTCAGTAAAGCTGGGGAAAAAAATTCTGGCTTATCTGTAAAATAATAATTTGAATAGTTACATCTAGGTGACGCCTGTCTACCTTCTCTTAAGAAACTTGTAATGTGATAAATCCTGACATAATCAAACCTTAGGTTCATTTCTTCATGGTGAAGTGTTTTCATCATGGTCTTTTGTTGAGAATAAATGGCTATATTCCTCTGACTCTAGTAATAAATTGGTGTTTACAGACAGCCTTCAGAAAGGACCTGGCATACCTCAAGTTCTTCTATGAACAGTTTCCATGGAAGAAATCCTGTTGCTTCGTTAGTCCTTCTGATAAGTCTGCCTCCCTGAAACAGTATTTTTCTGTGACAACGTGTCAATTGATGCTCTTCTAGGTCGTCTTGCTTCCTACAGAAACCCCCTCTCAGACTCTAAACCTAATTTTTTTCAAGGAAGGCCAGTTGATTTCATAACTTGTTTTGTTAATTTGTCTCCGTTTGGTGAGGTGGCTGGAGCGGCAACCACTCCCTCATAAGTTTCCAGAATTTAGGATACTCATGAATTCTTCATGTGTCTATGTGATGAAGTCCTCCCTGCAGCTTTGCCTGCTGCCTTGCCTTCCCTGACTCCAAGCCAGTTCAGGTCTGTGGTAGACGTTTGATTGTACAAGGCCATTTTGTGCCTCTCTCCATCTGTCTCTGTCTCAAATATTTTAAAACATATTTGAAAGAACATAAAAATGGTTTGCTTTTTACTGTTTAAAATAGTAGTGGCTCTAAGGATAGATTTTTTTAAAAAATGAGACAATATGGATAGGAATTATACCAGAAGGAAGGGGTGAGTGTTGGAGGAGGAGGAGCAAAGTGTGGCATAGAGATGGAGACTAGAAAAGAAAATAAATTTTACCTTCCTATCTTCTCTGTCTTAATAGAAATTTCTGATTCTGTGTCCACTTCTCAAGTTGAAATCTTCTCATTTGTACTTGGACCTGAACAATCTAGCATATCTACTAACATGATAAAATTGATTTTTAAATATAATCTTTATTTTGTGTACCATAGCCTGAATATTAGAATAATATACAACAAAAATGTATATTTATTAAAGCTCTTTAAAAATATTTGCAAATAGCATTTCTAAATTATCATGTAAATTTATGCAGAAAACACAAATCAAATGGTTCCCAGTTTGATGTAATAAAATCTGGTACTGCTATTATAAACTCCTACAATTTTTTTCCCAGCTCCATTGAAAGATGAAAGTGCCAAACACTGTCTTTTTTCAGCCCTTCCCCTTGGAATTCCTGTCACTCTTACTTAGCAGACCTTATTTCTTCATGGAAATAGCACCGTTTCGTCTATTAAAAATTCATGGGACACAATTTTCTCTTGAGTACTAGGGCCTAAGGCTTTCAACCATGTCTATACTATTGCCTAAAAACTTGCCTATATTTAAAAGATTCATGAATTTAGAGTTACTATTGGCCAAATGTCAGCAATGGCTTTTTTAGACTTATAGAACAGAGAATTAGAAAAAAAAATCCATAAAAAATCACTCATTTCGTCTTTTCTTCTAGAAACACTTGCCCTACATTAATCAAAACAGATAAATAATCTTAAAAAAAGAAGAGGTCACCATTTACCTTGGTATTTAGATATTAAACTAAAGAGCCTCATTTCTTATGGAATGCAGCATTTTGTTACAATAACAATCTATTTTCTTACCAGATAAACTGAGGTTTTTTAAGTTTATTTATTTTGAGAGAGAACGAGATAGAGCGTGTGTGTACAAGTTGGGGAGGGGTATAGAGAGCAGGAAAGAGAGAATCCCAAGCAGGCTCCTTCTTGCCGGTGCAGAGCCCAACCCAGGTCAGATCATGACCTGCGCTGAAACCAGGGCTCGGAGACTTACACAACTGAGCCACGCAGGCTCCCAAATAAATTGAATTTTTAAATAGCCTCTGTGTTTCAAAATTCTGCTTCTTCAAAGTTTCATGATTATGTGTTTTCCTGGTCCACTCTTAAAGTCTCTGTGTTTCTCTTCCATCAGTAACCTAGATAATATATGACATCTTTGATCTTGCAGCTTTCAGCATATTACATGAATTTTATACTGTTCTAAATCATTTATTTTATAATCCAAACACCTACCCCAGGGTTTGCAAGCCAATATGTGTTAAAGATCAAGAACTCCAGTAAATTGAAGACCACAAAAGGAGTCCATCAGAGTTTGGAACCTGAAAGTTTGTGAAATGGAGCTGAAAACCCAAGCTGCACTAGTGAGAGTTACATTTCATAACTGTGATTCAAATCTACTGTTACTAGTATTGTCTCGTGATTCAAGTAGTTCATTTATTAAGTGCCTGCTCAATGGTTCTTAAAGCAAGATATCTTTATTTCCCTGGTGACAAAGCCACTCACTATTACTCACTTAGATTAGCCTATCCATGTCATTTCTGCAGGCCTACAGGTCTGTCTAGAAGAGAATATATTTAAGATGATGAAGAATTTTACCTAGATCTGAAGTCGTGAAAGAAATTAGTTTTTTTATTTTAGCACCTGACATGTCTAATATTAATAATTGTAATCACTTATCAAGTACATACTGTGTTTCAAGGACTGTGCTAACAAATACTTTGCACAGTCCATTTTATATTATCTTTAGAGCAACCCTGTCTGGTAATGATGCTACCTTTTACACATGAGAAAATTTAAGTTTTAGAAAGATTAAATGGCTTACCCACATTTGAAAAGCTACCAAGTGGCAGAAATAGGATTTCATCCACTCTGTTTGAGTTCAAAGCCTCGTTATTTCCTACTATGCCAATATTTACTGCAGATTGATGACCTACAATTAGTTTGCTAATATTGAAAAAAATGAAGCTTTAGATAAGCATGGAAGTGAAAGATTATAAACTTTTATAAAATAAGTGTACAGAAAGGCATTAGTTAAATTTCAATAGATAATTTGGTTCGTAGAGACATTTCAGTACTGTGCTCAATCTCAGGACATAGAGAACCCATGGGATTAGATGGTGGATTGCATTGTCAGTAGGAGAACCATGCTTCTGTCATTACAGAAAATTGACTGTGGATCTTTAAATGTATTTTTGGTATTTTACAAATAGATATTTGGAAAGGGAGATTACATACCATCTCCTTTTCAAGTATAATTGTACTAAAAGTATATAAGATAAAATTTACCATCTTACCCATTTCTAAGTGTACAGTTCAGTAATGTTAAATATATTCACATTGTTCAACCATTTCCATTCTTCCATTTTTCAAGAGTAAAACTTTTTACCTACTAAAAAACAACTCCTCATTCTTGCTCCCCTCAGTTCCTGGGAACCACAATTCAACTTGATGTTTCTATGAGTGCTCTAGATACTTCATATAAGTGGAATTCTATAGTGGTTTTTTTTTGTGTGTGAATGATTTGTTTTACTTAGCATAATGTCATTGAGTTTCATCCATATTGCAGCATGTGTCAGAATTTCCTTCCTTTTTAAGGCCAAGTAATATTCCATTGTATGTGTAGACCACATTTTGTTTACACATTGATCTGCTGATAGACATTTGGATTGTTTCTACATTGGTTCTTGTGGCTATGAATGTGGATGTACAAATATCTATTCAAGACCTTGCTTTCAATTTTTGTGTGTGTAAATACCCAAAAGTGAATTTACTGGATTATATGGCAATTATTATTTTTTTAAGAACCACCGTTTTGTTTTCCAAAGTAGCTATATCATTTTACATTCTCATCAGTAATTTGCAACCATTTCTATTTCTCCACATCTTCACTAATACGTGTTGTTTTCTGTGTGTTTTTTTTAATAATAGCAATCCTATTGGTGTGAGGTGATATAGCACTATGGTTTTGATTTACATTTCCCATTACATTTCCATTACAATTAGTAATGTTGATGTTTTCATATGCTTGTTGGTCATTGTACATTACCTAGAGGAAATGCCTATTCAAATCCTCTGCCTAGTTTTGAAACTGTTTTTTTTTTTTCTTGCTGTTGTTGAGTTGTAGGAAACAGCTTTATTCTTATTACAGTTTTTGTTGCAGTATCTGACCATCTTCGGGTGGAAATGAGCCATAAGATAATCCAAGATAAAATACTAGAATATTAAACAAAACTTCAGGGGGATTTATATACTCTTCCTATGTTAAATCTGAGCACAAAAACCATTTTTATTTAATATAGACTGATTTAGGGGAGCCTGGGTGGCTCAGTTGGTTGAGTGACTTGAGTGACTTGATTTTGGCTTAGGTCATGATCTCATGGGTCTTGGGATTGAGCCTTACATTGGGGTCCGTGCTGAGCATGGAGCCTGCTTGGGATTCTCTCCCTCTGAACCTCTCCCCTGCTGATGGCTGCTCTTTCTCTCAAAATAAGTACACTAAAAAATGTGGACTGATTTAAAGTACACAAACATCTGGTAAACCTAAGGAAGCATTTTGCTTCATTTAATTCTGATTTTTAATATGTTTTTGAAGTCACAAGAATGGATATTAGTACAACTAATATTTGAACTGGGATAGAGTTTAGATACAGATACCACTTAATCCAGTTTTCTCATTTTGCAGGCAAGGAAACATTATGTAAGAAAGAGTATTTCTTACACAATTAATGACACAACTAGGCTTAGAAGTCAGGGGCCCAGATCTCCATCTAGTATTCCTTTGCCACCTCCTGCCCTGGTGTCATGAGTAGAATTGAGCGGAAGATGTTGTCTTTGGGATTTTTTTGACCTAATATCCCAAACACTCAAGTTCTTGCTACTTAGTAGTTGTAATATCTTTAGCAAGACACTTATGTATAGTGATGTTCAGTATTTTCCATTAATAAACAAAAAATCCCTGCCCTCTAATATCAATGGTGACTATAAAATTCAAATGAGATAAAATATGTGAAAATCTGAAAATGCATAGTTATATGTAAGTATAAGGTGGTATTACTATTAACATATAATTTTTGTGATGTGATGGTTTAAGATCAAAGGAAAAATTGAGAATCTAGATACATTTTAATCTTATGTATTCCTATGTACCTGTGCCTGTAAAGTGGCTGTTTCTGACACATACTAAATCCCCAATGATTCTTCCCTTTGTGATTTCTGGATTTTTCATCTCATTATTTTCAAAATGAGAAAGTCTGGGCAAGATGATAGTTACAGATCAATCCAACTAAAACATCTATGATGCTGTGATGCGAATGTCCCATTAAGGTTCACTGCAACTACAACCTCTTTTGAATCTATTAAGTGTACACCATGGGTAATAGTACTAAGCCAAAGATGATGAGCTAGTTATTGTCCTATGCTCCATATGTATGAAAGCAAATAAAATATTCTATTTTATAAAGCCTTGCTTACTAGCTCCTGAAATTTCCATGTCTCTGTTCTTCAGAGGTCATTTTCTCCAAAATGTAAAACTAGAATAAGTATTTTTCTCATTTTCTTATTCCCACACCCACAAAAAACAAACTCCTTTAGAGAACATATACTTTGGGTTTGAATCTCAGATGATCTGGTCATGGCTGAATTAGTTTGTACAAGGCATTAAACCCCTTAGGACCTCAGTTTTATAAATACATCAAGTAAATGAGAGCATTAGTCTCCATCTCCAGAGTTATGGTCAGGAGTGAGTGAAATATACTGCATATGGTATGCAGCACAGATCCAGATAGAGAGCAGATGTTCAGTAAATGTTCATTTCTCTTCTTTCCTTTCCAAGCAGTACTGTTAGGGAGTTTGTCTGGGTTCACAAATAAGGCCAGACGCCTTATAATCGGGATGCTGCTCGTGAGAATTACTTACAGAAGAAAAACATCAAGCAATAGTTTAAACTATAGAAGGTTTTATTTTACCAACTGATGATTCATGGAAATGTAACCCATTGGTAGGACAAGGTCCTAAGGCCAAGTCAAACAGACACCTTGAGTTAAGCATGTTACTGAAGATGTGCATAGGTAATATAAATGATACCTGAGCATTCAAATCTTTTATCAGTAGGCCAAGAAAAATGAATTTCTTCACAGTGGAGTGCTTTACATTGAGTGAGGTCTGCCAGTTTAGAATCTAAATTCTCAAAAGATGGCTGTGTGGGTCATTTTTTTTCCTTTGAGGGTCAGGTGTTTTTGATATGGCTGAGGAAACTTTTTCAAAGGAGTTAATCTGAGTCCAAAAAAACCAAATTAACCTTCAAATATAAACTTGAAAAGAAATCACACACTTGAAGGAAATCTTCAGAGGAGTTGTATTTTTGATCATGAGTCTCTATTAAAATGTTAAGTGGTATTAATTCTAAATCTGTAGCCTTTCTCTCCATCTCCCTCTCTCAATTAGTGGTTATTTCTAATTGGTTTTTATTTAGGAAGTAGGCTATACTAAATCCTATATGAACTGAAATGTTGATTAAGATACTTGTATCTTTGGTAGGTTCATACTGAGTGGGGGCCCCCAGCTGTCAGAATTCCAGACCCTTTCACTGTCTGTACTGAGTGCTGGTCCTCTAAATCTTTCTATGACTGAACAATGATAATTTTCACTCTAAATTCAGGTTTCTTAATTTTAGTCGTATAACATTTTGGACAGGATAATTCTTTGTTAGGGGGCTGTCCTATCCATTATGTAATGTTTAGCAGTATTCCTGGTCTCTACCCACTCGGTGTGTATAGCACCCAAGCCCCCTAGTGTGACAATCAAAAATGTCTTCAGTCACTGTCAAATGTTCCCTGGGGAACAAAATCATCTCAGATTGAGAACCATGGGCTCTAACAAAACGAAATGTATGCTTATTTGCAAGCATAAAATCTATTTATTAAAGTATTTATTGTCCTACACAAGATGTTTAATTTTTTTTTTAAATCATGAGCATATAAAAGTTGGAGAAGGGAGGAGCATTTTGAACACAAAGCAGGCATCAGACTCAGACTCAGGTTGGAACTTTCAGATAGGGATTTAAAAGAACTATAATTAATATGTTAACAGTCCTAATGGAAAAGATATAAAAAATGCAAATGAAATGTATAAATTCAGGAGAAGGATGGAAATTATAAGAGGAATCAAATAGAAATGCTAGATATAAAAACACAGAAATGAATAATGCCTTCACTGGACTCATCAGTCATTTCAACACAGCTAAAGAAAGAATCAGTGACCTTGAAAACTAGAAATCACATAAGATTGAAAACAGCTTGTGGCAATTGTTTTTGAAGTTTGCCATTTAAAGAACAATCTTCTAAGTGCTATGGAGTAATGGATTCTCTTCATTTATGTTTTGGTTTCATTCTCTGGGTCATATTCATCTATTACCATTTCATATGCTTTATGGCATCATCCTTAATTCCTTCTTGACTTTTTCATGGAGTTTCTAAGGTAATTTTTTTCATATATAATGTTCTAGTGGTTAAAATTTTATATTTGCAATATTGGCTTTGGTTTACCTCTACACTTAATTGAAACTCTGAGTTCCAAATTTTGAAAATGTTTCTTCAGTGTCTGTTTATATCTTTTAATATTGCATACAAGAAAATAATTCTCAGAATTATCAGATCTACAGAATGTCAGATTTTCTTGTTTTGTAGATAAGCAGTTTCCTTTTTCTGCATACTCTTAGAAACTTCTCTTTTTCCCTAGTGTTCGGATTTCTACAGAAATTGATGAGGTATCAGCGGTTTTGTATGAAATCAATAACATTTCTGGTTTGAGCTCTTTCAGTGCAAAAATTATATATTTATTATATACTGGGAATTGATTTTTGGCTTTTTTAAAAACTTCTTTATTTATCTTTTGTTTTTACTCTGTAGTCTCTGTATTCTCCTTCTGGAGCTTCACTTAGATGCCTTTTCTAGTTCCAGGCCTAATGTTAGAGTCTTTTAACTTTTCCTTAATTTTCAGTAACTTTTTAGTTGAACTATAAATTCTAGGAGATTCCTTTTATTTTCTAGATCGCAAACACGGTGATAAGGCATGTTTAGTTTACTGTTTAGTAGGTCCATTAGGTTTATTAGTTCATCTATCAATTTTTTTAAATTCCAGGTATTATTTTTTCTAATTTTAAGGGAATAATTCTTCTATATTTTTTCTTTTCTATAATAGTATTTTCTTGCATTATAGATGAAAATTCTACCTACTTTCTATAAATGCACTTAGAAAAAAGCTGAAGGGTTTTTTTTTTATTCTCTGACTTTTTTTTCTCCTTTGAGGTTATTATGTGTGCTCTGGTTTTTGTTCTTATTTATGGGTTTTGGTTTTAATTACGGTCATTCAGTTTTTGGCTTCCCTGTCTTAGAACATTTTTTTATTGAATCTTGAGAAAATCTCAAAACAGGAGGGAGAAAGACCTACCTCAATAGAAGATTATGGGTGGATAGTAAAAATTCTCCCTCCTACTCTGTCATCTTGTGTGTGGAATTTGCATCAGTGTCCGTAGAGTTGAATCTGTTGGCTTGATGGTACGTGTTGAGTGGAGGGGGAACCAGTGGCCATGTCCTGCACTGACTGTTCCCAGTACATGGCATTTCAAGGTTCTTGCTCATTCTCTGAGACTGGTTCTCCAGACTCCCTGCTGATTCTTTGAGCTAGCAAACACCCTTTCATCAATGTCTTCTATTATTTAAGTCCTCAGTTGTCAGAATTCTAACAAGTATGACTATCCTTTATTGACCTTCATAGAAATAAAGAAGGACTACATGTATACCTCATTTAAATGTGCTTTGCAGATATTGCATATTTTACAAATTGACAATTAGTGGCAACCCTACATCCAGCAAGTCTATGGGTGCCATTCTCCAATAGCATTTGCACACTTATTATCTCTATGTCACATTTTGGTAATTCTAATAATATTTTAAACTTTTGCGTTATTATATGTGAATAATCATTGATCTTTAATATTACTACTGCAGTTATTTTTGAAGTACCATGAACTGTGCTTATATGAGACAGCAAACGTAGTAAATATGTGTTTTCTTACTGTTCCACTGACCAGACACTCCCTCATCTCTGTCCCTCTCTTTGGGCCTCTCTTTCCCATGAGATATGACAATATTGAAATTATGCCAGTTAATAACCTTACAGTGGCCTCCAGATGTTCAAATGAAAGGAAGAGTTGCATGTCTCTTATTTTAAGTATAAATCTAGAAATTATGAAGCTTAGTGAGGAAGGCATGTGGAAAGCCAAGACAGGCTGAAAGCTAGGCTTCTGGAACCAAACAAATGGTGAAGTTGTTAATACAAAGGAAAAGTTCTTTAAGGAAATTAAAACTGCTACTCCAGTGAATGGTAAGAGAGCAAAATAACCTTATTGCTGAAATAGAGAAAGTTTAGTGGTCTAGATAGAAGATCAACCCAGCCACAACATTACCTTAAGCCAAAGCCTAATCCAGAGCAAGTCTCTAAGTCTCTTCAATTCTGTGAAGGCTGAGAGAGGTGAGGAAGCTGTAGAAGAAAAAGTTGAAGCTCACAGAGATTGGTTCATAGGCTGAAAATAAAGGAGACCTCTCCATAACAGAGATGTGCAAAAGGAAGCAGTAAGTGCTGATGTGGTAGCTACAGCAAATTATCCAGAAAATCTAGCTAAGATAAGTTGATGACGTTTGTATATAAACCACAGATTTCCCATGTAGATGATGTAGCCTTTTACTGGAAGAAGATGCCATGTAGGACTTTCTTTATTGGGAGGTCAATGACTGTTTTCTTCTTCTTCTTTTTTTAATGTTTACTTATTTTTGAGAAAGACAGAGTGTGAGTGGGGTAGGGGCAGAGAGAGAGGGAGACACAGAATCCACAGCAGGCGCTAGGCTCTGAGCTGTCAGCACAGAGCTCAGTGTAGGGCTTGAAGTCACCAATTGTGAGATTATGAACAGAACTGACGGCGGATGCTTAACTGAGCCACTCAGGCACCCCTGCCTGGTTTAAAACTTTTAAAGGATAGGGTCTGTTCTTAGGGCTACAGTAACCTGAAGTTGAAACCAGTGCTCAGTTACCATTCTAAAAATTGTATCACCCTCAAGAATTAGGCTAAATCTACTCTGCTTATGCTCTAGGAATGGAACAACAAAGCCTGGATGAGGCACCTCTGTTTACATGGCTTACCAAGTATTTTAAGGCCCCCCTGGAAACCTAATCTTAAGGAAAAAAAGTTTTTTTCAAAACATGCCTGCTCAATGACAGTGCACCCAGTCACCCAAGAATTCTGATGGACATGTACAAGATGCCTGTTGTTTTCAGGCCTTCTAGTACAACATCCATTCTGTACCCCATGAATCAAGGAATGATTTTGACTTTCAAGTTTTTTTTTTAATTTTGGAAATGGATTATTTAAAACTAGAGCTGCTCTAGATAGTGATTCCCCTGACTGATCTGGGTAAAGTAAATTGAAAATCTCTGGAAAGGAGTCATCATTCTAGATGCCATTAAGACTAGTCACAATTCATGGGAAGAAGTCAAAATATAAACACAAACAGGAGTTTGGAAGAAGTTGATTCCAACCCTCATGACTTTGAGGGATTCCAGACTTCAGTGGAGCAAATAACTATAGTTGTGTAAATAACAAGAATTAGCAACTAGAGAAGCGGAGCCTGAAGGTGTGACTGAATTCCTGCAATCTCATGAGCAAACTTTAATGAATGAGGAGCTGCTTGTCATGAATGAGCATAGAAAGTGGTTTCTTGAGATAGAATACATTTCTGGTGAAGATGCTGTGAAGATTGTTTAAATGACAACAAAGGATTTAGAATCCTGGAGCGCCTAGGTGACTCAGTCAGTTAAGTGTCTGACTTTGGCTCAGATCATCATCTCATGGTTGGTGGGTTCGAGCCCTGCATCGGGCTCTGTACTGACAGCTCAGAGCCTGGAGCCTTCTTCAGATTCTGTGTCTCCCTCTCTCTCTGCCCATCCCCTGCTCACACACTTCCTCTCACTGTCTCTCAAAAATAAATAAACACTAAAAAAAATTTCATAAACTTAGTTGATAAAGCAGTGGCAGGCTTTCAAAAATTGACTCCAATTTGAAAGAAGTTCCAACTGTAGAGAAATACTATCAAACAGCATTGCATGCTACAGAGAAATTCTTCATGAAAGGAAAAGTCAATTGATGTGGCAAACCACATTGTTGTCTTATTTTAAGAAATTGCCACAGCCACCCCAACCTTAAGCAACCACCGCCCTGATCAGTCACTGGCCATCAGTATTGAGGCAAGACTCTCCAACCAGCAAAAGATTATGACTCACTGAAAGGTCAGATTTTCTTTTAGCAATAAAAAATTTTAAATTAAAGTATGTACATTATTTTTAAGCATAATGCTATTACACTCTTAATAGACTACAGTATAGTATAGACATAACTTTTATATGCATCGGGAAACCAAAAAAATTCACTTGATGCTATTGTGATATTTGATTTATTAGGGTGGTCTGGAACTAAAAGACCTTCAGGGTTTTTGTTTTGTTTTGTATAAGCTCTGGAAATTATATGTGTCTGTTTCTCCCAATGACTATTTGTGGGAGAGATGCCTTTAGATTTTCTATATGTAAAAGGTGGAAAGGAGGCTTTCCTATATAGGAAGAAGCAGAGTGCTCTATTTTTGGCATAGTAAGAAGACTTCACACTGAAGGGTGGCAAGTTTTAGTCAATTTGACTTCTAAGCAAAAGTGCTTTTCTCTATCCATTCTAATCCCCTCCATTCCCCTCTCGTGTGCTTAGGACAGATCTGGTAATAGTTGTAATTCTGCTCTTTCCTTCAAGTCTCTGTTCACAAGCCCTTTTATGTAATAAATGGAAACTGGGAAGGACCCACCCATCCCATTTGTTAGAAATGTAATTATTTTATTATTGTGTTGGGTGAATCTGAACTTGTAGTTTTTTGGCATTTTGCACTGTGGTTTCCACTGCTTAGATTTCGTCACTAATTAATTACATCTGTTTTGTATTATAAACTATCTTACAATGCTTGGACCTCTGATGTCACTTCTTTTCCAGAACTGGTATACTGCCTCATCATGTTTTAAGAACAATTTTCGATATTCCAATGGTAACTTGGGAGAGGAGAGAGAGAAATAGATGTGCTCAGGTACCATCTGTTTTTGCCATTCCATGAAATTTCCAGTAATTTTCTCAGAGAGGTTTTTTGTTTGTTTGTTTGCTTGCTTGCTTTTTTAAAATACCATTGCCTGAGGCTCAGTTTTAAAGATGATGATTTATATTATCTGGAATGGAACCCAGGAATCAAGAGGTTTTTAAAGCTCCCTAGATGATTGCAAAGTGGAATAAAGTTAGAGAAAGACTCTCTACGCCAAATATATTGTCATGCTTAAGTAGAGGGGTGAATTCTCAAATGTCAGTGTCTATAAGAATACCCAGAGGAGATTCTGGAGCCGCCTACTCAAGATGCTGGTTAGGTAGAAGTGTGAAGTTTGCTTCTACTTGAGATATCCTCAAGAGGAACAGGGACCTGAAATTTCCTTCAGCAGTTTCTGAATACTTTTCTTTCTGTCTTTATTTTTGTGTAGTTTGGAAGGCCCTCAACAGAATGGGAAAAGATAGTTGCAAATGACATATAAGATAAAGGGCTAGTATCTGAAATGAATAAGGAACTCACCAAAGTCTACACCCAAAAAACAAATAATCCAATGAAAATATGGGCAGAAGACATCAATAGACACTTCTCCAAAGAGCACATCCAGATGGCCTACAGGCACATGAAACAATGCTCAGCGTCACTCATCATCCGGGAAATACAAATCAAAGCCACACTGAGATACCACTTCATGCTGGTCAGAGCAGCTAAAATGAACAAATCAGGAGACTATAGATGCTGGCGAGGATGTGGAGAGATGGGCACCCTCCTACACTGCTGGTGGGAATGTAAACTGGTGCAGCCACTCTGGAAAACAGTGTAGAGGTTCCTCAAAAAATTAACAGTAGAACTCCCCTATGACCCAGCAATAGCACTGCTAGGGATTTACCCAAGGGATACAAAAGTGCTGATGCATAGGGATACATGTACCCCAATGTTCATAGTAGCACTGTCAACAATAGCCAAATCCTGGAAAGAGCCTAAATGTCCATCAACTGATGAATCGATCAAGAAGATGTGGTTTATCTATACAATGGAATACTACATGGCAATGAGAAAGAATGAAATCTGGCCATTTGTAGCAACATGGATGGACCTTGAGGGTGTCATGCTAAGTGAAATAAGCCAGGCAGAGAAAGATAGATACCATTGTTTGCACTCATAGGTCTAACAGGATAACAGGAGAAACTTAACAGAGGACCATGGGGGAGGGAAAGGGGAAAACATAGTTGGGGAGAGGGAAGGAGGCAAACCATGAGAGACTCTTGAATACTGAGAACAAACTGAGGCCTGATGGGGGTGGGGGAAGAGGGGAAAGGGGTGATGGGCATGGAGGAGGGTACTTGTGGGGATGAGCACTGGGTATTAAATGGAAACCAACTTGATAGTAAACTATAAAAGAAAAAAATATAAGTGTTTTAAAACAAACAGAAAGTGGCAGTTCACACCAGTCAAAATTTATTCGGTAAGTGATACTGAGAAGGCTTATCTTTTAGGAATAAAGCAAATCCCTATCTTATATTAAAAAACCAAAATTCTAGTTAGGACAAAAATTTAAAAATTTAAGTTTTAAATTAAAAGGATAAGTATTTAGTAGTAGATAGATAAAACATTCTTTGTTAAAAACATGAAAAACTTATGTCTGTGATTTATATATTTGGGTATTTCACATTGGGGGCATAAATATTTACAAAAGAAATGGAAAACAGATCAGTGATTACTGGGCATTAATAAGGAAGTAGGGGCAGAACAACGTGGGTATGGCTATAAAAGGGCGATACTAGCGATCCTCATGGAGATAGAAATGCTTTCTTGACTGTATTAATATTAGAATCTTGCTTGTGATTTGTGCAGTAATTTTGCAAGATGTTACCATTGGGGGAAACTGGGAAATATGAAATATCTCTATAATTTAGTCTTATAACTATATATGAATCTATGAGTAACTCAGAATTAAAAGTTGAATTAAAATCTTAACCACTGAGGGGCGCCTGGGTGGCTCAGTAGGTTAAGTGCCTGACTTCGGCTCAGGTCATGGAGAATCTCACAGTCTGTGGGTTCGAGCCCCGTGTCAGGCTCCGTGGTGACAGCTTAGAACCTGGGGCCTTCTTCGGATTCTGTGTCTCCATCTCTCTGTGCCCCTCCCCCGCTCACGCTCTGTCTCTCTCTCTCTCTCAAAATAAAATAAAGACATAAAAAATCTTAACAGCTCAAAGAAAAACCCATGAAAAATTAAGTTAAAAGAAATTAACACAATAGGAAAAAGATTTGCAACAAACATACCCAATTATTAATCTTAAAATACAAAAGCCTCAAACCATTCTAAACCATATCTAACATCCCAATAGAAAAATAGTCCCAGAAATTGTATGGGCAGTTTCTAAAGGAAATGACCCGAATGGTCAAAAACATGAAAAACTAAGGTGATTGCTACTGTCTTTGCTTGCCTGGCATCTTTTCATTGTGAAACCTCATCCCTCACTTAATGTGATTCTTTTGGTGCCAACAACAGTGACCCATGCACTCCTGACACCAGTGTGCATCATGTGACCTACGCTCCTGCGACCAGACTCGCCCAAGAAGGGTTATCCTGAGTGGAAACATACAGGGAAGAAAAGTATACATCTTTCTCAACTTAGGATGGGATTGCATCCTGATAAACCCATCATAAATTGAAAATATTTTAAGTCAAAAATGCATGGAATACACCAAACCTACTGAATATCATAGCCTTGCCTAGCCCACCTTAAACATGCTCAGAACACTTAGGTTAGCCTGCAGTTGAAGTAAATAACACAAAGCCTATTTTATAATAAAGTATTGAAAGTCTCGTGTAATTTACTGAATACGGGATGTAAGAACCAGGAAGGCTGTAAGGGTCCCGAACAGAGTGAATGTACTGCTTGTTGGTCCTCTTGATTGTGAGGCAGGCAGTGGGCTGTGCCTCACCGCTGCTGCCCAGCATGCAAGAGAGTATCCTACCATGTTATCACTAGCCTGGGAAAAGATAACAATTGGAAGTATGGTTTTGGATGCATAATTACTTTTGCACCATCATAAAGTTGAATTATAAGCCAAAAAATATTAAGTCAAGGCCCTCCATACCTGAAGCCAAATTATTAGAAGGCAACACTATGGAGGAAGAAAATATTCACAGCTGCATGTTGCTTTTCTCACATTCCGTGGACTATCCAGTGGCCTTCCAATAACTGCCCCCTTTAGGGAAAGTAGATACAATCTACTTCTTGAAACCAAAAATCCTTAAGGGATACAACTGTTGGATCAAAGAAATGTAAATTAAAATGACTATCTTTTTGCCCAAGTTGAGTAAACATTAAAACAAATGGTAATAAGCAAAAAGGTTTTATGGGCAAGAAAGTAAACTATAAAAAGCTTTTGGATGCATTTTTTCCCATAAATTTTGTTTTAAAAAAAATCAAATGATATAAGGAACATAAAGTGAAGAAAAGAGATGGGGTGCCTGTTTGGATCACTTGGTTAAGCTTCCGACTCTTGAATAAAAAAGAATTCAGTGTTATAGCAAAGCCGATAACTAATAACCACAAAATATTTATAATATATATAGCAAACATTTGTTACCATTTTTCATAGATTTATCCCCAAAGGGACCCGGTTTCCTTTTCAATCAAGGAGTTCTGGGTCTTTGGGTCAACCTAGGAAAGAACTTGGATTTTTACCTATTTAGCTGAATACGTATTTGTCTACTTTACCTGTATCACATATGCTTACATGGTTATACCATGTAAATTGTTTCATCCCAAGAGTCTACTTCCGTAGCTTTTGTCACAGGTCCATTCAAGTCAAAGGTCTTATTTGATCCTGCAGACTGAAAGACACTATACCCACCTTTACCTTGGTAAATAAATATGAAGAATAAAATATGCTTACTACCCTGGAAAAAAATATGTGAAATTTAGAAGGGTGGGGGGTTGGGCAAGAAAAGTGTCAGCAAATGTCAAGGACAATTTAAAATCTAACTTTGTGTTCTGTGCAAAAAATTATTTTTAAACCATAGGTATTTTGTAATTAAGGGTTTTTTTTCTCCTTCACTGTTTCATTTTGGCAGTTAATAAAGGCTACCTGGAAACGGTAGTGACTGAACTAAGATTGTAAGGTAAAAATCAATTCTTAAGTCAAAATTAGTCTGTCCAGCAGTGTATTGGTGCTGATTAGTACTAGCTCATGAGAGTTGACTATTTTTGGGTTTTTTTAGGAATTTTAGAAATAGGTTGTTAAACACAGTTTTGGTTAACAATTATGTAAAGTAATAACTAAATATATTACATTATATATAAGGCAATATTCAAAATTCATCACTTACTAATTATTACACTGTGTTTTTGTCTATACTCCTGAGGTTATTTATATCTAATGAATATTTATGATGGAAATACTATATAATGGCACTTTTGCTTCTTTTCCCAACTTTACACTCAGTGATGTCATATTGGTAACTTGAAATCAAATATGCTGAAAGTATTTATGGCATAGGAATTAACAACCTTTAAAAATCAGAAAGTTGGGGCACCTGGGTGGCTCAGTCAGTTAAGCGTCCGACTTCGGCTCAGTTCATGATCTTGCATTTCATGAGTTCAAGCACCACATGAGGCTCCATGCTGACTACTCAGAGCCTAGAGCCTGCTTCAGCTTCTGTGTCTTCTACTCTGTCTCTCTGACCTTCCCCTGCTTATTCATATTCATTCATATTCTCTCTCTCTCTCTCTCTCTCTCAAAATAAGCAAACGTTATTTTTCTTTTTAATTAGAGGGTTGTTTTGTTTTGTTTTTCTTAGAATGTTTACCAGCATACTACTGGAAAAGTAAATAATGGGCTGGGGAGATGAAAACACTCATATTCTAAGCAGAGAGACCCGCACAAGTAGAGGTGATAAAGGTGGCAAGGTGGCTGAGTCGGTGTAGCCACAGTGGGAGCTGTGATAGTGGAGGTAGTGGTGTTAGTAGCTGTAAACCTTTATTAAGTGCTAGGCTTCTATTAGATGTGGAGTCTCACCCAGTCCTCATAATAGCCCCAGAAGGCAGAATATTAACCATTTCCATTGTGCCAATGAGTGCCTTAGGCCTAGAGGGGTTAAAGAACTTGCCTGTGGGCTCATAGTAGGAGAGCTGCGCTATAATCCTGAGCATATTGGGCAGATAGATGAAACTCTTAATCACCACTTACTGTGACTTTGGTATGATATAATGAAGTATCAATCTTGCAGTTGGAAAAGATGATAAATCGACTGGAGAAGTTAGCAAGGGTCAGAACATAAAATACAACAAAATAATACTAATAATCATTCCAAGGGTCTGGTACATGATGAGCTGTAAACCACAAACTTAATACATTTCACCATATGGCTCCTCACGATTAGCAGTTAACAGGGACTCTTCACTATTTTAGCACAACACTGGTTTTCTGATAAAAATGCACATGTTCATTATAATGAAATAACAAGGAAAGTTTATTCTTTTTTTTTCTTTTTTTTAATTTATTTTTGAGAGACAGAGTGAGACATGGCATGAGCAGGGGAGGCTCAGGGATAAGAGGGAGACACAAAATCTGAAACAGGCTCCAGGCTCTGAGTTGTCAGCACAGAGCCTAACGCGGGGCTCAAATCCAGGGACGTGAGATCATGACCTCAGCTGAAGTCAGACGCTTAACCGACTGAGCCACCCAGGTGCCGAGGAAAGTTTAAAAGTATGCAAGTACTCAGGGCTTCTGGGTGGCTCAGGCAGTTAGGGATCTGACTTCAACTCAAGTCATGATCTCATAGTCTGTGGGTTCCAGCACCAAGTCTGGCTCTGTGCTGAGAGCTGAGAGCCTGGAGCCTGCTTCAGAATCTGTGTCTCCCTCTCTCTCTGCCCCTCCCCTGCTTGCCCTCTCTCTATTTCTCTCTTAAAAATAAATGAGCATTAAAAATAATTAAAAATATGCAAATACTTAACCCTGATATAATCATCTTTATATATATATGAATATCATTCTACACATCACTAACACATACATACTAATAATAGGTGATTTATAGACTGATACAGAGACATAATTTTATGGGGTGTCATTCTGAATTTACATTCTTAATGAACTTTCAATTTCACAATGTTTTAGATTTATAGAAAGTTTGCAAAGATCATACAGATTGTTTTCATACACCTCACACAATCTAGATGGTTTCACTGGTGAAATCTATGAGAAATATAGGAAAGAAATAATACCAATGCTCCACAAGCTCCCAGAAAATAGCAGAGAGAACACTTTCCAACTCATTTACTGAGGTCAGCATTAACCTAATAATAAAACCAAAGAAAGACATTAGAGGAAAATAAAACTATAGACCAGTATCTCTCATAAATGCAGAAATCCTTGACAAAATACTAGCAAATCAAATGAATAAAATAATGTATAAGAATTGGCAAATCGATAATATATACTAATAATTATATACTATAACCAAGTGAGATTTATTCCAGGTATATAATGCTGGTTAAAAATTTTAAATGCAATCTACCATATTCACAGGATAAAACTCACATGATCTTATCAATTGGCCCAGAAAAAACAAAATTCAGTGCGCAATCATGTTAAAAATTCTCAGTAAACTAACCCTGATAAGAAAAATAAATTAGAAAAACAAAGGAGATACCATGATATAGTACTATAACTATTAGAATAACTAAAATGCACAAAACTGACAATACTAATTGTTGGCGAGAATACAAAGCAACAGGAATTCTCATTACTGGGAGTGCAAAATGGTGCAGGCACTTTAGAAGATAGTTTGGCGGTTTGCTCCATATTTTGGTATTGTTCGCAGTTCTTGGATGTTCTGTTGAGGGGGTAGGGTCTTTTTTTTTTTTTTTACCATTTTTTTTCTCTTTACATTGCATTTTGCAGTTAGGTTTCTGTGGACATGTCTTCAAGCTCACTTTAATCTTACATCAGTGATATCAAGTCTGTTGTAACCCCGTTAAAGATGTTCATTTCAGTTTTTCATGTCTAGCATTTTCTTTTCATTCCTTTTTCAAGTTTCCATCTCTGATTATGTTAACCACATATTCTTGTATGTTCTCAACTTTTCCCATGAGAATGCTTAATATATTAGGTGTTTTTTTTTTTAATACTCCTTTCTGATAATTTCAACATGTATGTCATTTCTGAGTCTAATTCTGATAATTGCTTTGTCTCATCAGACTTTTTTTCTTACTTGTATTTAAATCCAAGTTGGATAAAATATAGTACAGTATACACTACACTATAGGAATACAATTTAGTGACCCATCACTTATATATAACAGCCAGTACTCATCCCAACTAGTACCCTTCTTAATGTCCATCACCCATGCATCCCATCTCCCCCCCAAGACCCCTCCAGAAACCTTCAGTTTTTTCTATATATTTAAGAGTCTGTTATGGTTTGCTTCCCTCTCTGTTTTTATATTCCTTTCCCTTCCTCCATGTTCATCTGTTTTGTTTCTTAAATTCTACATATAAGTGAAATCAAATGATAATTATCTTCCTCTGACTTATTTTGCTTAGCAAAGTACATTTTACTTTCATCCACATTGTTTCAAATGACAAGATTTCATTCCCTTTGATTGCTGAATAATATTCCATTGTTTATATATATCCACCACATCTTTTTTTATCCATTTGTAAATCAGTGGACATTTGGGCTCTTTCCATAGTTTGGTTATTATTTATAGGCTTTTTTTTTTGCATTGTTGTATCAGGTACTACTAGTATTAACCTTCATGTTAGTGTGACTAAGGATGGGTATGGTTTTGTTGTGTCTCGGTACCAGAGGCTCCAAATTCCTCTAGTGTTCTTGGTTTGTTCTTTCTTGGTTTTAAGCTTCCCAGCTACTTCTTTTCAGAGAAAGAGCGTGTCTTGCAGCCTTTTTTTTTTTTTTCCTTAGGCAACAGTCCCCTATTATGTCTTGGAGTCTTGGTAAGTTGTGAGGAAAGGAAATGTTTTATGATCTTTTAGTTAAACACCAGTGTTTTAGCTTGAGTCTTGGCCTTTGACCTTCACAAGTTTTCTCCAATGGTACAGGTCCCCCCCCCCCCCCATCTTCTCTTCCCTGGCAGCAGGTTTCCAATCTATTTCTTTGAAGATTTGACCCTGTTAGTCAAAAGGTCCTGACCTTAGGTGAGACAGGAGGTTGGAGGGAGCTGGAGGTAGAGAAATTGTATTCTCTCAACTGGGATAGCTTTCTAGTAAGGTCTTTCCTTTGTTATGACACACACCTAGAGCATTCTCCACATTGATTAATTTGTCCTTGTCCCTGTGAGAGCCAAGAGGTGCTTTCTCAGATCTTTACTGTGATAACTTGGTAGAACTTCTGTAGTGACTCTGGAGGAAGTATGGAGATTCCCGCTAAAACTGTGCTCCCCCCCAGAAGATTTTTATTCTCATTTCCAGAATTTTATCTTTTCAGAAATTTATCAAAAGTATCATTTAAATGTTCCTAGTAGTTTTGACTCCAAAAGCTTTTCCAAATAAGCAAATCTCAGCTGCAATTTTCTCTGTTCCCTTGTCTCTCCACAGTTCAGGGTGGGGATTCACTCTGCAATCTCAGCTCTCTAGTTGGTCAAAAAAAAGCGATTAGTTTTCAATTTCCTTAGCGCTTTCTTATTATAGGGACAATAGAGACTGCTTCTAAGTACCTTATGTGTCAAATCAAAACTGAATGTTCTGCATTTATTTTTAAATTAAAACATCAACCTTGATTTTAATGAGACTTAAAAGTAAGAAAAAGAACATAAGTAAAACTTACTATATCATGAGGTGTATTGTCTCTAAAAGATTCCTCTAAGATTAGAAAAAAAAGATTCTGAAAAATAATGTTTGAATTTTTTTAGGGAGGACATGAAATTAAAGCATGATTTTTTATGCTAAAATTTATATAATAATAGTACATTCTGGGGGCACCTGGCTGGTTCAGTCGATTAACCGTCTGACTCAGTATCAGGTCATGATCTTGGGGATCGTGAGTTAGAACCCTGCACTGGGCTCTGTTTTGACAGCTCAGAGCCTGGGCCTGCTTTGAATTCTGTGTGTGCGTCACACTCTGCCCCTCCCCTGCTCATGATAGGTCTCTCTCCCTTCCTCTCTCTCCCAAATATAAAATAAAAAGTAAAAAATGATTAAAAATAATAAAAATAATTTATTCTGGATCAGGTCTTTGACTAAGTATGTGACTTGAAGATATCTTCTCCTAGGCTATAGATTTTAACAGTGCCCCTCAGCAGAAGTTCTGATTTGTATGAGTTGCAATTTATCAGTGCGTTGTGTGTGTTGTGCTTCTGGTATTGTATGTAAGAGCTCTTTGGCTAAGAACTCTTTACAGTTTCATAGACCTTATTTTACTAGGTTTTCTGCTATAAATTTTATAACTTTAGGTTTCATGTTTAAGACTATGATCAGTTTTCAGTTAATTTTTGTGCACGCTGCAAAGTTAATTCAAAGTTCTTTTTTTGGCATATGGATATCCAATTATTCCAGCACCATTTATTGAAAGAATTTTCCACTGAATTACCTATCCACCTTTGTCAAATCAGTTTTTCACACATATTCATATATATTATATTCCATTGACCTATTTATCTATATTGACATCAATATTACATTGATGTAGGTTCATAATGAGTTTTAAAATCACTGAATCCTCCAATTTTTATTTTCAAAGGTGGTTTAGCTACTCTAGGCCCTTTGGATTTTCATAGGGATTTTTGAATTATTTTGTCAATATTGACCAAATAAAAAAGCCTGCTGATATTTCCACTGAAAATGCATTGAATCTAGAGATCATTCTGAGGAGATTTTAAAAATACTACATATAAACACTGTATGTATCTCCGTGTATTTAGGTCTCTTATTTCTCTCAGCCTATATTTCTCAGACTCCTTGTCCAGTCCGAAATACTTTTGAAAGATGAGCTTTTGCTTACACATTGATTTTCAGTTAATTTTAATGTTTGGTAATCATCACCATCCTATTCAATTTACTTAATTTTATCTGTTTTAGTCTAATGAAACTTCCAAAGATCGTTACCCTCTATGACGAGCGTTTTCCGATATAATTCCTTTGGTATTGACTCACACTAGAATTCTCATCATTTCTCATCTCATTGTGAGAAGTATTTCTCTGATATTTTATGGAAGGAACACTCAAGTTCATAGTGTTTATGTGTAAAAGCACTTTCAGGTGATGAGTCATGCCTGGATTACAGCCTCATACCTGGAGCTCTCTGGGCTTTGTCAATGATTGTGAAGGCCAAAATTCTTCAGAATTTAAAGCAAAAATGTTAGTTATGAATGCTCTGGTCCCTTCCTTGGTCTCTAGTGAGCACGTGAGACTTCAAAGGTTACATTAAAATTAAACTGGATTTCTAAGAGTCCTGTGAACCAGAGCCCAGTCTGGGGCAATGTATATTCTTCTGACTCAGTTAGCCCCTTCCAACCCCTCAGTTCACTATAGTAATTATGAAAAACAATACTTAGTAGACTCTGATCTACTTTATTTTTGATCAATATTTATGGTACTTGAGAACATTTTATTTAGCAGAATTGTACAAAGAGTCTCAGAAAGCATTGCCTATTCTCACAGGGAATTCTAGTTTTTTTCTCATTTCAAGATTTCATTTTTCTTTCCTTTTACACCTCAGCTGGCTCTTACTTTAAAACTTGGTCACTACTGCTTTGAAGCATAAGTTTAGAGATGGAGCTATCCATTTAATTTTGCTTGTTTCTTAATATCCTTTGTTTAACATTCTTGTCCTTAGTGTTTGTCTTCTGGTTTAAAGCAAATACTAGGTACCTTTTGTATACAGAAAAGGTTCTTTATCATCACTACAAGCCATTTGCTAAAAGATGCTGTGGATCTACTCCCAGGTATAATTTTACTATACTGAACAGAAAATTTGAAATTTAAAAAGAATATAATAATTTTTGTATATTGATCACTAATAGCCTTTCAGTATTTGCTGTGCAATGTGGCATTCAGGTCTTTCATATGGTTAGTTTCAGCAAACAAAAATTTAGTTTTACAAAAATGAGTCTAGTCTTGTTGAACTTTTCATGTTGATGGCCTGAGATGCTAGAATATTCTAGAAAATGTTAAATACTCCTACATCTTAACTAAGATAACACCAATTGTATGGGTAATCTTTGAAGTTAAGATAATGAGCTAACAAAATATTTTAATGAAATACTTTTATTTGTAACATTTGGATGAAAGTCTTATAGAAGATCATGGTTTTGCTGATATTTTGTGATTTTACTTTTGTATGATTGGAGTATCTTTTAATAACTACTTCATCTAATTAAAAAATTACAACAAAAATGAGTCCCTATATCTGATATTTTACCTACCACTTTTTCTGCAAAATATAATTCCTAATAATAGAAACACTCAACACAGCAGGAAGTAATCCTCTGTAAATAAGCTAACCTTCCTCCAAGTGGTCATTATAATTATCTTCAAATGAGAAGAATGATATAAGAAAGGTAAATTGGTATTGGGGACTTATTAGTACTTGTGTGTCTCATCTCTGTGTTTCATTTATTTATGTGAAGAAGATAAAAGGTTTAAACAATTATTTATATCATAAGGACATCTGAGTTCAATAAAATCTTTGAAAAGGATTTCAAAGATTTTTCATAATTAAGACAAAGATTACATTTTCATTATTAAAAAAAAAAAACTTAGGGGTGCCTGAGTGGCTCAGTCAATTAAACATCCGACTCTTGATTTTGGCTCAGGTCATGATCTCATGCTTCAGTGAGATCGATCCCCAATTTGGGCTCTATGCTAGCTTGGAGACCTCTTGGGATTCTTTCTCTCCCTCTCTCTCTGCCCCTCCACCACTCTTGCTCATCTCCCTTGCTCTCAAAAACAAAAAATGATGTTAAAAAAAGAACTTTAGTGTGTGATGTCTTCTATCATATAAGTGTCATTTTGGAGCCTCAGGCATGTGGAAAAACAAAACCTGAGAATTACAAAATATGAAGAAAAATATTTCACTTTGTCATGGTGAGACCAACAATAAAACAGCCAAGAAAACCACAAAGATCTCAAGATTATAAGCTTTATGGGAACAGGAATCTTTGTTTCACACACTGATGTATAGAAGCCCTCCAACAAAGTGTGGTATAAACTAGCTCCTCAGTATTTATTGAACGAATAAACGTGGTAGATGATTCAAGTTCTAACAGGAAAGCTATGATTTCATTGCTTATGAAGAACTATGCAAGTTGAGCTTCTGAACATAATTAGAAAATATAAAAGGAGAACTAATTAAGCAAAATGGGAAAAAATGAAAGAAGATGCAATAGACTTGCCCACAGAGAAAGGAGAAAGAAGTGATGTTGATTAGAAAGAAATATGGGTGGAGGGACCTTATACCTCTGATATATACCCCACCAATGACTGAGAAACAGAAAAGATGACTAGTTTGTATTGGGTCAAGAAGCTTCTGGTGGACCAAAGACACCAGTGGGGCCCAATATTTGTAAGTACCTGTATGTATCTGTTTCAATGGAGTTTGGAGAAAAGATTAGGGAGAAATGCAGTTATAAAATAGTAAGTCAAATCATGTTGACTTCAATGGCATGAAGTGTAATTTAGTGAATTTTTCTCCAAAAAGTACAAGCAGCCAACACAGTTGAACAGTCTTGGAAGTGAGGTCCATCAGCCTTTTTGTACAGTATCCTGCTAAAAATTAAAAAAAAATAGAACTCTATGCTTGAACACTAACAAGCTTAACACACTTAGAACTCCATTCTAAGGGCAGAATTTCTCAATTAGACAACGGCTGTTTGAAAAGTTTAAGAAGTTGTACCAATCTTCAAAGAGTAACAAGGAAGTAAAAACTGAGGAATATGATGATAAATCTGCATAAAATGTTTGCATTTCTTGGGAACTGGGACATGGTGGACTAGACATTCAACAAATATTTGTTATTGAATGATTTAAGTGTTATGATGCCAAAAATCCCTGAAGGTTGTTGAAATTAGTTTTTTTGATATGTTAAATAATTTCCTATTGTTTCAAAGAATATTTAATTATTTTGTCTCAGCAAGCAATTAACCCCATTTGATTTAAACTGTGAGTCTCAACCTGCCTTCTGTGGGCTGTGGTCCTAAAATCACTTTAGTTTCCAAAGTCTGCAGTGCTTTTGGATGGCTTCTCTTGCGTGTCACCCAGAGGCTAGTCTAGAACCTAGATAGCAGTTTGCTCTGTAAATTGGTTCACTTCAAAGCATTTGCAATGCTCATTCTAATCAACTGCTTATATATGCAGCTTAGTAGTGAGCTCAGCAATTCATATCAGATTAAAGAATTCATTTCCCCAACTGTGTCTTATCTATAAATTCCTTCATTCTCTCTGGATCCCAGTCTCCTTTTTACTGATGCTGTAACCTTCATGGGCTTTCATAGCTCTACTGAAAATTTTAAAAAAGTGAAAATGGCTGTCATGGGCTATCATAGGCAGGACTGGCTAGATAAGGTGCAGGACCCATTAAAAAATGAAAATGTAGAGTCTTTACTTAAAAATTATTCAATTTAGTTTTTTAAGTTTTTTTAACATTTTTTTTGAGAGGCAGAGAGTGAACAGGGGAGGGGCAGAGAGAAAAGGAGATACAGAATCCGAAGCAGGCTTCAGGCTGCGAGCTGTCACCCCAGAGCCCAACACCAGGCTCGAACCCACAAACCGTGAGATCATGACTTGAGCCAAAGTCAGCCGCTTAACTGACTGAGCCACCCAGGTACCCCAAATTACTCAGAGTT
This sequence comes from Suricata suricatta, assembly GCF_006229205.1. Taxonomy (NCBI): domain Eukaryota; kingdom Metazoa; phylum Chordata; class Mammalia; order Carnivora; family Herpestidae; genus Suricata; species Suricata suricatta. The sequence continues at coordinate 108,845,875 of NC_043704.1, forward strand.
TAAAGATGGTGACAGCTGAGCATTTGACCAAGTGTGGGGCCCTTCTTAACCTAGGACCCTGAGTAACTTCATTGATAGCGCACACTTGTACTGAAAATCAGAGTCTAGCTAGGGAATTGGCATAATGAAGTATACCATCATGGACATTTGGAATTCAAAATCACTACTTTTGTTTAATGACAATATTCATGCACATCAGTAGCAAAAGGGAAACTTGCTTGCCTGACAATATGTATCCATATTTTTATAAATAACATTATTTGTGGATTCTACCTTTGTGAATTTTTCTACTCACTAAAATTTGTAAACACAAAATCAATATGCATGGATGGTGTTTTTACAGTCATTTACAGAGAAGTGCAGAATTGAAAAAAAAGAAAAGATTGAGTGGGTCAGTGCACATGTTCCCAGCACAGGTCAAAAAGGCTATTCTCTGCAGCCTAATTTCAGTTTTCATATTGTAAGCAAGTGTCCTTTTGCAAGTCTATTTAGAGTTACTGTTTTGCATTTTTTTGTTGGTAATTTCATGGTTTAAACTGGCCCTCAGGCATTCTGAAGTGCTGTCTAATGTTCCTAAGCACAAAAAAACTGTAATGTGCCTTCGAGGGAAAATACATGTGTTTGATAAGCTTTATTGAGGCATGAGTTGGAGTGGTGTGCCTGTGAGTCCAATGTTAATGACCGATGAAACATATTATCTGTAATATTTTATTTTATTTTACTTATTTTTTAATAGTTTATTGTCAACTTGGTTTCCATACAACACCCAGTGCTCTTCCCCACAAGTGCCCTCCTCCATCACCACCACCTCTCTTCCCCCCTTCCCCTTCAACCCTCAGTTCATTTTTAGCATTCAATAGTTTCTCAAGTTTTGCGTCCCTCTCTCTCCCCAACTCTCTTTCCCTCTTCCCCTCCCCCTGGTCCTCCATTAGGTTTCTCCTGTTCTCCTGTTAGACCTATGAGTGCAAACATATGGTATCTGTCCTTCTCTGCCTGACTTATTTCGCTTAGCATGACACCCTCAAGGTCCATCCACTTTCCTACAAATGGCCATATTTCATTCTTTCTCACTGCCATGTAGTATTCCATTGTGTATATATACCACATCTTCTTGATCCATTCATCAGGTGATGGACATTTAGGCTCTTTCCATGATTTGGCTATTGTTGACAGTGCTGCTATGAACATTGGGGTACATGTGCCCCTATGCATCAGCACTTTTGTATCCCTTGGGTAAATCTCTAGCAGTGCTATTGCTGGGTCATAAGAGAGTTCTATGCATAGTTTCTTTAAACAAAAATACACGTAAAATAAGGTTATGTTTTGAACACTGGTTAAAAATATTGTGACGAGAGCTTTCCGGGGCCAAATTCTATATTTCCCCTAAGAACATTGGTTTGTTATTTGCTAATTCAGTGTTCACAGACACTTTATAAGACATTATTATAGTGAATAACAAAAATCAACTATACATGAATAAAGTAGTTACAGAATCTTAAAAAGAGTGTGTGTGGTGATAAAAACATATTTCAGGAGGTCTTTTTTCCTAGTACATAACAGTACTCATTATTACTCTCTGCTAGATAATTTATGTACATTGCCTATCTTTATGTTACATTTATTGTCTCATTAAATCTTTAAAATTCAGTAAGATACAAGAATTATGATTCACGTTTTACACTGAAGAAAGGGATCCATGATGCCACTTGTGTAAGATTTTGATTTTTGTCTCTCTGACTCTTGTCTCCGTGATGTGTACAGGGTGCATGGGCATTCCACTCATTTTCTTGGACATGTCCTTGACATCCTCATAGATAGAAATACTATGATAATTCTCTATAGTAGGCAAATAGGAAAATGGTAATAAGCCCAGAATGAGTGTGACCAGATGAACAGGCAATCCAACCTGGGAGCCTACCCACAACTCATGTGTAAGGGAAGCTGTGAAGTCACGTTTATGACTGATTGAAAATCACGGGCATCTGCATGACTCAGTGGGTTAAGCGTCCGGCTTCAGCTCAGGTCATGATCTCGCAGTTAGTGGGTTTAAGTCCCGCATCGGGCTCTGGGCTGACAACTAGCACAGAGCCTGGAACCTGCTTCGGATTCTGTGTGTGTCTCTCTCTCTGACCCTGCCCTGCTCACACTATCTCTCTCTGTCTCTCAAAAATAAATAGTAAACTTTTTAAAAAATTAAAAAAAATCATTTACACATCAAGCAAGCCTGGCTTTACTAGCCATGGGGTCTCAGTTGCTGGGAGAGGCAGATCAGTGGGCATTTCTCAGGGAGGTCCTGCAGTACATACAGCTTTAGGGAGCTGTGTCTGAACATGATGCTATCCAGTGGCTAGAAGTCTAAAGAAAATAGAGGTTTTGTTCACATACCACAATAAAGTACATGACAAAGGGAAGCATAGTCCCGGTCAAATTTTGTTGGTATTTAGCATATTCTATAATCAAAAATCCTAATAGATATCTGGTCTAAAATAAGGTTTTCAAGAAAGACCGCTGGTTGGTGAATATATGAACAGGCAATTACTTTGGGCACGCTGTGAGCCAGGCTCCTATCAACACAAACCTACTGGTCAGAATATTCATCCATACTCACAGGCCTGATCACGAATTGTATACAAAATGCACAGCAAGACTGAGCCTGTGTGTTCAAAGTCTTTGATACCCATAGAGAGGGCACAAATGAGAAATGGTGAACTATGACTTAAATTGGGTGTGCATCAACTGTGCCTCCCAAGCTAAACAACAGAATTATGAATTTATCCCCATAAGTAGAATAGGACATCTAATAATGCTTGTTCTGTCTCTCAATGAACATATTCTAAACCGTATTCCCACACATTTGGTCTTGTGCCAAATAGAAACTATAAAAATATAATAGGCCCGCTTGAATCATGAATTCTTCTGAAATTCAAGACTCGTATTTTATGACATAAGTAAAAACATTACTAATTACCAGTATTGAGTAAAAGGAATCATTGACAGTGAGAATGATTAACCAAATAGCGTATCTCACTGCTAATTCTCTGTTGTTTTGTTGTTCATGTGACTATGTGACGCGTGTAATGTTCATAAAGTAGACCTAGGTTTTCCTCAAAAGTTTTGAAAAAAAAATTGAAGCATGTTTTCAAAATGAAAAAATAAAATACAATGAAAATAATAATTTTTTGCTCCTTTGAGTGAAGACCAGAGCAAAGTAGATACAGTGTTCTGCTTGCTCTTCTCTCTACTAGAGGTTATTGGAGTCACCCTGGACCATATCCCATATTCTAGCCTTTGACTTGAGGCCCTAACGCATGTTCAGTTTCCCACCACTTACTTGTAACACAGCAACTTTTCACATGCAGGAGTAAAATTAATAAAATTGTGTTATTTTTTATTTGGGGGTTGGGGGGGTTAAAAACCTACACTAGAGAGAGATTGCAGTATGCAAATTATCAGCTGCCAACACAGCACAGATGGGCTTAGGAACAGGGAACGACGCAGATCGGCGGGACCAGAGCAATCTGTGGGAAGTACAGGCAGAAGATCTGACGCATGAGACAGGAAAGGACTAGTGAATGCTCTGTGATAGATGTGCTTGTGCCCTGGCCCGCATGCCCTTGAATAGAGACATTTTGATCTCCAAGGCTAAGCCAACAAACATAATTGAATCTAGTTTTGAAAGAAGAGCCTTACTACACAAATGGTAGCTCACAGTGTTAAACCATATCAAGTAAAATATCAAAGGGCTTTCATTTTTCATTAAATTGTCCTCCATATTTGATATTTACATTTAATTGAATATTTTAAATTTATTCCAAATGTATGGGCCCACTGTGTTAGGTCTATTTCTTTTCTAATGTTTATTTATTTTGAGAGAGCAGGAGTGGGGGAGAGGCAGAGGGGGGGGGGGGAGAAAGAAAGAGAGAGAGAGAGAGAGAGAGAGAGAGAGAGAGCGCGAGCATTCCAAGCAGGCTCCATGCTGTCAGTGCAGAGCCTAATGCAGGACTGGAACCCACAACCATGAGATCATGACCTGAGCTGAAATCAAAAGTAGGACACTTAACTGACTGAGCCACCTGGGCACCCATAGGTCTATTATTGCATATGGGAATACCACATTTGAGAAGAGAGACCAAAAAAAAAAACCTGTTAACCAGTTTGGTTTTGGTTTTATCTTGCTCATCTTTTACATTTATCCCCAAATTGCAGTTCATACTTTCTTCTTTCTGTTTCTTTATCTTCTTTCTGCTGCTTTTTAGTCTTATTACTCACTTTGCTATGCTCAGTTCACTTTTCTTTATGTCTAACTTAGATCTCAGCTTTTTATTTTATTTTTTTTAGCAAGTGAACATCACTAACTAGGCTTTGGTTCTGAGAACCTGAATGTACAAACAGCCAGACCATCTATAAAATAGAACTCTGATCCACAATTTGCAGCCACCAGTCCAGGAAGCCAAACCACAATTCCTACAGCTTTTGACTCCAAAGGGTTAGGACTCGATTAATAACTGACAGCTTCCATAATGTTTGTCCCAGCTTCCCATTTAGGACCCACTGGAGAAAGCCAAATATGCTCTCCTAACCAGTCACATGGGATGTTCTAGTTAGCTGACCCCTGGCTTCCCCATGCGACAGCCTACAAATCAGAGCACCCCCGAAACCTTCCGCTTTTCCCACTATAAAGCCTTCTCTCTTCTCTGCCTGCCTTTGTACCTCTGCCAAAATACAGTGAGAGTGGCTGATTCCTCAGCTATAGAAGGCTGAATAAATAGCCTTTGCTTTCCTCGTTTGGGTAGACGTCTTTGATTTCCACAAATCTTTCACTCTGTGAACTTAACAACAGATTTTTTTAAATAAATACCAATAAATTGGTTTTTCTGAAGCCATCAGCTCTCTAGTTCCTGCCTTCAATTCCTCAGTGCAGCCGAAATACAAAATATCCTTTCGGAGGCTTTAGAGGGATTTTTTTTTTTTACTACATGTTTCTATTTGACCGAAAGATGATGAAATATTATTTAAATTGGAGATTCATCAGCTGTGACCCCTAAACTGAAAAAATAAGATCATAGATTTGTTTCCATAAGTACTCTAGGACATCTAATCATCCTTGTTATGTTAATGATGAACATATTCTGGAAAGTCATTTGGACTTGTGCCAAAAAGAAACTATAAAAATAAAATGGGCTTTTTTGTCTAAAACTGTTATGTAAGGCCTTGGAGTTTTCCAGTAGTTCACTGCTTTCCATGCTGCTCAGGTTTTTGTTGAAATAAAATGTAAGAAAAAATAATAATAACCTTATATATGCACATTAGACTTCTCACAGGTAAGGGTTTCCATGGATACTTTTATGCAGCCAGAGTGTGGAGAAAGGCATTCATTTCCAGTTCTAAGAGAAACGGTTCTGATAACTCCTGCCAATCATTTCATATGTCTTGACTTTCTAAAAGAATAAAAATAATACATATCATGTGTGTTGTGTTGTAAGTTATAGGACAGTTTTATCTCAATAACCTTTTCCATCATCTGGCCTGTTCTAGGAATGTCTTGGAACTTTGTAGAAGCTTGAAAAATCTGTGAAGGTTTTAGAAGCAAATTTTAAATGGTGTAAAGTATTGCTTTCTAGACCTGTATAACGACTTTTTCGTCTCTTTTTTTTTCCCCTTCTTGGCATTTACGCAGTTTAAATTACCCAATTATTACTGTTAGAACAAAGGTTTATCTTTTACTTACAACAGATTTTGGAGGAGATTATCTTCAGTTTTAACTTGAAAATTCTCGAGAGTCTTGGAATTTTTGTGAGAAACATGTCAAAAAAAAGTTGCAGGATTTCAGAACATGAAATTGGTAGGTTAAATTTTAAGCCATATAATTTTATGAGGAGCTTGATGAAGTTCTGTGACATTTTAATGAGTGGCTCTATTCTAAACTTAACATGTTTTAAACATAGCATTATTTTAAACTGACATGTGCCTAAGCAATTGTAAATTTTGGACACGGCCCATACCATTGTTTTTAAATAATCTGGAAAAAAGTTTCATTTTATTATGATTTAAGAGTTGACTCTCAAATACCTTTTATTTTTACTAGTTAATGTGAGCTCTGGATTGCACCAAAGTGTAAATCATGGGCAAAATGGTAAGAGGCAATCAACATATCACTTAACTGGCAAATTGTCCAAATAATACATTTTTACAACGAAATGTTCATGAGTTATGTTTTAAAGTCCACAGAGACGGAGAGGCTTTTCCACTGAGAGCAGTATTGCCGTGGCAACATTACAGCATTAGAACGAGGTAAATGGTTGTCAAAAACATAAGGGGTGGCAGCATGGCCCAGTCAGTTGAGCATCTGACTCTTGATTTTGGCTGAGATCGTGACCTCACGGTCATGGGACTGATGGTCGGTCTGTGCAGAGTCTGCTTGGGACTCTCTCCCTCCCTCTCTCTCTGCTCCTCTCTTGCTTATTCTCTCTCTCAAAATAAACGTTTAAGTAATAATATTACTACTTAAGTAATAACAAGTAATAAATTTATTATATATAAGTTAAATAATATGAGAGGAAACAGAAGTGCAAGATATGTTTACCACTAACACTGGGAGTGGCCTTGGCTTATTCAGGATGACATCTTAATGATGACAAGGGATATTTCTTTTAGGAGATGATTCTTTGGAATGTCATTCATGATAGTATTGTGCACTTCTAGAAAGGGGCCACGTTTCAAAACCTACTTTAAATGATGGGTATTTTATAATATGTATTCAGTATGTGATTAAGAAGACACACAGATAATTACAGTATTGATGTTCAGCATTGAATTACATAAACTCCTAGCTGGAAGTATCCTAAATTTTCTTTTCTGATTATTTTTATTAATAATATAGAATATCCTAGTTATGTATCTTTTTCCTCTGTTACATCATTGGAGATTGGCAGTTTCTAAAGGTAATGATGAATTATCTTCTTGAATTTATGCTGTCTTAACAACTTATCTAGTTCTAATAGCTTTACCCACAATCTGTTCACCTCAAAAATCTGCATCCCCGTATAGACCTCTAAATCACCATTTTCTACCCAGGCTTTTCTCCTGAGTTTCTGATGAATGTATTAACTACTGACTCGAGAGTTCTCTCTGTATATGTGTCTTGAACCAAGTATGTTTCACATCAAATTCAGCAACTTCCTGCAAAATCTGTTTCTCCTCCAATACATGGACCTGAGCACAGTGCTGGCTTATGGCTTTTACTTTGCTGCTTGCTTCTTACAGCGCTGAGGTCCCGTGAGCTCTGTGTTCGAAGGTCCTCTCAAACCTATCATTTCTTCCAGTCCCATTACCACTGCTTTCATTCAAACCCTCATTGTCTTTTTCCTGAAATGTCTGAAAAGCTCCTGATGGGTTTTTTAGACTTTAGTCCTGCCTTCCAGAATTCATTCATGGAAGCCAAAATAATCCTTTTATAGCCCAAGCCTAATAAACCCAGCTTTATTCCCTCCCCGCCCCCAAAATGTTAACCTTTTTAAAGACAAAGACCAAATTCCTTAAAATGTTGAACGGAGTTCATTATGTCTTGGACACGATGCTATCCTTTGAAACTGAATCTCCAGAAAGTTCCTTCCCCATATAAAATGCTCTCTGGCCTGCTATGCTCCATTTCACTTCTTTTTCCAGGCTTCAAAACCTTAGGTCTTTCTTTTTGCCTAGAATCTCCTTCCAACCTGCGTCACTCGCACCCTGTCCCCCAGCGTTCACCCATCAAAGTCTTTTATTGTTTTTAATTTATTTGTTTTGAGAGAGAGAGAGAATCTCAAGCAGGCTTCATGCTGTCAGCGCACAAACCTGAGCTGAAATAAAGAGTGGGCTGCCTAACTGACTGAACCACCCAGGAGCTCCTACCCATCAAACTCTTAATCATCAAGAGGCAATGTTAGCAAATGCCTGTTCTGTGACGATCACAGGATCTACTGCATTTAACTCCCCTTCTCCCAACAGAGTAAGAGACCCTTTATGCTGCACATCAGAATCTGTAATACCTTCCTCCAGGACAGCAGGTGTTACAAGGGATTACAGGTATTTTCTGATAGGTCTGTTTCTCCACACCAAACTCAAATCATTTTAATGAGCTAACACAGGAGTCGAGGTCACGAGACTTGAGCATAAGGACACATTTTGTCCATCCTTCAGTGTATAACTTATAAGCTGACAGTTTTAAGCTATAAAATGAGGCACCTGAATCAGATGACTCCCAAATTCTTCCCAACCTTTAATATTCTACAATTCTTGGATATCCAAAGAGCACCCAGGGTATGTATTTGAAATAGAATATTTTGAACAGATATTTATAAAACTCCAACTGTATGCCCGGGACTGTGCCAGACTTTGAAAGATAGTCTACATTTGTCTTCATGGTTTATAAGGAGTAGGCCTATTTAGAGATAGCTTTTTGGATTTTAATTTCAGAGCAGTAAAATCTAGGAGAAAAATTCTCAATAAACTATAAGAAATACATGTTTTAATAACTGAGCATGTAACAAACTGTTTCATACATTGTAAGTCAAAAAGTCAAGACTTTTGCTCAGATGATTTCGTGAACTGGGAAAATGTTGGCAGAAATCCATGAGTTTTGATAAACCATGTATGTATTTGCTATGACAAGATGCCTAAAGAAATCTAAATAATTAAGAGTACTATGTAAAAGCATATCTTTTAAAATTTTTATGAACGTGGTATATGTAGGCATAGTATTTCAAATCTTGGTAATTCACTGGTTTGTTTTGTTTTGATCAATAATACACCTATTTAAGAAACATGCTTTATCTCTACTTTTTGCACTGTGTTATATTGGCACTATGAACATAATCACACGAAGCTCTCAAAACCAAACCCAGCAGAAAGTGGGTGCAGGTCCATGACGGACCTCTCCCCAACCCTGTTCCTCATTCTTCCTAGCACTAGGGAACAACAGATAGTAATAATATTTAACACATTGCATTTACAACATGCCAGGTAGTTTAACCTAATGTCAATTCAATCATCAGTAATTTGAGGATCAGTTTTCCGTGATGATTTCTCCAGGACTTTTCAGCTCCAGTAGAATTAGTAATCTTTCATTTTGCACATCCTTAGTTTGTTGTACGTTTCTCTAGTAGAGCAGCTATCACAGAGGTAGGTATTATTTTCCTTGGTTTATAAAGGAGGAAGCCAGGAGCCAGAAATGGTAAATCGGTTGAATAAGATCACATAGCTAGAAAGTGGTACCGCTGCTGTTAAGGCCCAGGGAATCTCTCTCTCAAGTCAGTGCTTCTAAACACCACATTATAGTTTTACTGGGGGAATTAGATGAAAGAAGGATAAAGGGACACATGAAGCTCTAAGAGTGAGTTGGAGTCTGTAAAGAGACGAGATCTTTGTCTTGAAGATGTTGCAATTTATGGGACAACTAGATGTATGCAGTCGAGTCCCATGTCTCTTCAGTACCAGCCCATGAACCTGTTTCTCTTTTCTGAGCTAGTGCCTGACACCCAGGGCTCCAGGATCTGTGATCCTGAAAATGGGTCAAGTCCCTCTGCTGGGATTCATTTCAACCCAGGAATAGATCCTCCTCTCACGGTGAATGTAAAGAACTCTTAACAAACCCTGGCTTGTTGCCCTGGGGGAGAACACAATCTAATAGAGAAAACCAAGAGACTGTGTATGCAAGTTTAACCAAAATATAGACTTAAATACCAATGCAGGTAAATGCCAATGAGTACCACTATAGAAAATAGGCAACACATTGTTCCACTATTCATAGAGGGAGAAATCTCTTTGTAGTTTTACAGTCTTGAAGTAAATAGAGCCATGGGCTCAGCCCTGAAAGAATTTCACTGACTTCAGAGTAGGGGGGACATTATTCATAAAGGAACAATGAGGGAAAACGTTATGGTATGAGAAAATTTCTTTCATTCTCAAAGGAGGATGCTGAAATATCACTTTTGGAAAAGCAGGATGGATTATAGTGGTGACAGTATAGTCAGGAAAGATTCAAGACTAGGTATAAGTTTTGAAATGAAAAGATTTGAGCTCTCAGTAATTCCTAACTTGTGGGGCTAATTAAAACAAGTTCTCAATTTCCAGGCTTTCAAAGGGAAGCCTTTTATGGATACAACATTCCAACCAGGGAACACAGGGTAGACAACTTCTCCGACGACATATCTCACAGTTAAGGGATCCCTGCTTATTTGTCCTCCTGGTGTCCAAACTATTGGATGATTATAACTGAATAACTTTTAGAAAGATTTCAGCCTCCTTCAGCTACCTAGAAATTAATTTAGGCCTCTATATTCAGGAAAGGGTATGATAATGAAATGACAAATGTTTCATATACTGTAATTGAAAAAGAAAGAAAGCTAACATTTTAAAATATTTGCTTCCATTTAAAAACTACCACACATTTTATTTTGCTTAATGTTTGAAACAATGTCTTAATTTCAGGGTCATTAACATACTGTCTTATATTAGTCAAGTGCACAATATAGTGATTCAACAATTCTATACATGACTCAGCGCTCATCACAATAAGTATATTCTTAATCCCCTTCACCAGTTTCACTCATCCCCCACCCACCTCCCCTCTGGTTACCACTAGTTCTCTATAGTTAGGAGTCTGTTTTTTTTTTTTTTTTCCCACTTGTCTCTATTTTTCTTGGTTCATGTATTTTGTTTCTTAAAATCCACATGTGAGTGAAATCATATGGTATTTCTTTCTCTGACTTACTTCACTTAGCATTATACCATCTAGATCCATCCATCTTGTAAATAGTAAGATTTAATTTGTTTTTATGGTTGAATAATATTCCATTGTATCTATATACCACATCTTTATTCATCTATTGATAGATGCTGGGACTGCTTCCATAATGTGACTATTATAAATAGGGGTTTATTTTTAATAAACATAAATAAAATAAAGAAAAATCTGTTTGAATTAGTATTTTTGTATTTTTGGGGTAAATACCCAGTAGTAGAATTACTGGATCATAGAATTTTTAACATTTTGAGGAAACTCCATACTGTTTTCCACAGTAGCTGCACCAGTTTGTATTCCCATAATCAGGACCTGAGGGTTCCTTTTTCTCTACATCCTCACACTTGTTTTTTGAGTTTTTGATTTTAGCCATTCTGGCAGGTGTGATGTGATATTTCATTGTGGTTTTGATTTGTGTTTCCCTGATGATGAGTGATGTTGAGCAGCTTTTTGTGTGTCTATTAACCATCTGTATGTCTTCTGTGGAGACATGTCTGTTCATGTTTTCTTCCCATTTTTTTAATTAAGACAGGTTTTGTGTGTGTGTGTGTTTTCATGTTGAGTTGTACAATTCTTTATGTATTTGAGTACTAACCCTTTATCGATATGCCATTTGCAAATATCTTCTCCCATTTCATAGGTTGTCTTTTTTATTGTTTTGTTATGTTTCCTTTGCTTTGCAGAAACCTTCTATTTTGATGTAGTCCCAATATCTTATTATTGCTTTTGTTTTCTTTGCCTCAGTAGACACATCTAGAAAACTTCTGCCAGAGAAATTACTGCCTGTGCTCTCTTCTAGGATTGTTATGGTTTTAGGTCTCACATTTAATTCCTTGATTTCATTTTGAGTTTATTTTCATGTTTGGTGTAAGGAAGTGGTCCAATTTCATTCTTTTGCATGTTGTTATCCAGTTTTCCCAGCACCGTTACTGTTTTTTTTTTTTTTTGGTTTGATTTTGCTTTGCTTTTTTTTTTTTTTTTTAATATAATTAATTGTCAACTTGGCTAACACAGTGTATACAGTGTGCTCTTGGTTTTAGGGGTAGATTCCTGTGATTCATCACTTACATACAACACTCAGTGCTCATGCCAACAACTACCCTCCTCAATGCCCATCACCCATTTTCCCCTCTCCACTACCCCCATCAACCCTCAGTTTGTTTTCTGTATTTAAGAGTCTCTTAGGGTTTGCCTCCCTCCCTCTTTGTAACTATTTTTCCTCTTTCTTTACCCCCATGTTCTCCTGTTAGTTTCTCAAGTTACACATATGAGTGAAAACATATAATATATTTCTCTGACTGACTTATATCACTTAGCATAATACCCTCCAGTTCCATCCACGTAGCTGCAAATCAACACCATTTGTTGAAGGACTTTTTCCCATTGCATATTCTAGCCTCCTTTGTAAAAAATTAATCAGCCATTTAATTGTGGATTTCTGGGACTCTCTAGTCTCTTCCATTGATTTATGTGTTTATCTTTGTGCTAATCTATACTCTTTTGATTACCACAGCTTTGTTGGGTATGTTGAAATCTGGGATTGTGATATCTCCAATTTTCTTCTTTAGCACGATTGCTTTAGCTCTTCAGAGGTGGTTTGTGGTTCTGTACCAACTTTAGAATTATTTGTTCTAGTTCTGTGAAAAACACTGTTGGTATTTTGATAGATACTATAGTAATTCTGTAGGTTGCTTTGGAAAATAGAGACATTTTAACAATACTTTTTCTCCCAGTCCATGAGCAAAGAATATCTTTCCAATTATTTGTGCTGTCGCCAATTTCTTTCAGTGTTCAACCAGTGCTTTATAGATATCTGTGTGCAGGTCTTTCACCTACTTTGTTAAGTTTATTCCTTAGTATTATTTTTTGGCTTATTTGTAGATGGGATTGTTTTCTTTATATCTGTTTATGCTATTTCATTAATAGTGTATAAAACAGTAGATTTCTATATATTTATATTACATCCAGCAACTTTACTATATTCATTTGTCAGTTCTAGTAGTTTTTTTTTTGTGAAGTATTTTAGGTTTCTCATATATAGTATCATGCCATCTGCAAATAGGAAAGATTTTACTACTTCCTCACCAGTTTGAATACCTTTTCTTTCTTGTTTTGATTGCTGTGGCTACAACTTCCAGTACTATGTTAAAGAAATGTGGTGAGAGTGGACATTTCCATCTTTTTCCTGATCCTAGAGAAAAAGCTTTCAATCTTTCACCATTGAATAGAATTTAACTACAAGTTTTTCATATATGGTCTATTATGTTGAGGTATGTTCCCTCTAAACTCATTTTGTTGAGTGTTTTTATCATTAATGGACATTGTATTTTGTCAAACGCTTTTTTCTGCATCTATTGAAATCATGTATTTTGTATCCTTTCTCTTGTTGATAGACTCTATCACATTGATTTGTGAATATTGAACCACCCTTGCATCCCAGGAATAAATACCACTTGGTGTTGGTGAATGATTTTTTAAATGTATTGTTGGATTTGGTTTGCTGATATTTTGAGTTTTTTTTTTTTGCACGTATGTTCATCAGAGTTATTGGGCTGTGGTTCTTTTTCCTTTTCTTTTTTTTTGTAGTGTCTTTACCCTGTTTTGGTGTCAAGATAATGCTGGCCCCATAAAATGAATTAGGAAGCTTTCCTTCCTCTTTGTGTGTGTGTGTGTGTGTGTGTGTGTGTGTGTGTGTGTGATAGTTTGTGAAAAATAGGTATTATCTCTTCTTTAAACTTTTGGTAGAATTTACTTACGAAGCTATCTGGTCCCGAACCTCTGTTTGTTGGAGGCATTTTGATTACTGATTCAATTTCATTGCTGGTGTCTGTTTAAATACTCCATTTCATCCTGACTTCGTTTTGGAACCTTTCTAGGAGTTTATATATTTTTAGAAATTATCTATTCTTTCTGGGAATTTATCTTTCTAGGAATTTATTCTTTCTAAAAATTTTATATTATTCTAGAAATTTATCTATTTCTTCTAGGTTGTCCGGTTTGTTGGGATATACATTTTCATAATGTTCCTTTATAATCCTCTGTGTTTCTGTGGTGACAGTTATTTCTCCTCTTCCATTTCTGATTTTCTTTGAGTTCTCTCATTTTTGATGAGTCTAGCTAAAGGTTTATCAATTTTGATGATTTTTTTAAGCGACCAGCTCTAGTTTCATTATTCTCTTTTATTAGGTTTTTAGTTTCTGTTTATTTCTGCTCTAATCTTTATTATTTCCTTCTTTCTACTGGTTTGGGGCTTTGTTTTTGTTTCTAGCTCCTTTAGGTGTAAAGCTTATTTGAGATATTTACTTAATATTATTATTATTATTATTATTATTTTATTTATTTATTTATTTTTTTGCTGCTTGACTAAGTCCTGTATTGATATGAAGTTTCCTCTTAGAACAGTTTTGCTGCATCACAAATATTTTGGACTGTTGTCTTTTCATTTTCATTTGTTTCTATGTTTTTTTTTAAACTTCCACTTTGATTTCTTGGTTGACTCATTCATTGTTTACTAACATGTTATTTAGCTTCCATATACTTGTGTTCTTTCCAGATTTGTTCTTGTGGGTGATTTCTTATTTCATAGCATCGTGCATGAAAAGATACATGGTATGGCTGATTTTTAAAATTTGTTTAACTTAGTTTGGGCCTAACATGATCTATTCTGGAGGATGTTCCATGTGCATTTGGAAAAAAATGCACATTCTACCTTTTTTAGATGGGATAGTCTGAATATATCTGTTAGAGCCATCTGTTCCAATGTGTCAAAGCAACTGTTACCTTGTTGATTTTCTGTTTCTTTGATGTGTTGATTGCCACATTGATGTATGTGGGTATTAATGTTCCTACTATTATTGTATTATAATTGATTACTTTATTTTTGTTTTTAAAAGATTATGTATTTGGAGGTCTCCATGTTGGATGCATAAATATTTACAATTGTTGTATATTCTTGTTGGTTTGTCCCCTTAATGATTATATAGAGTCATTTTTTAATGTCTTGTACAGTCTTTGTTTTAAAGTCTAATTTGTCTTATGTAAATATGGCCACCCTGGCTTTCTTTTCACTTTCATTTGCATGATCAGTGCCTTTCCAACCCTTTATTTTCAATCTGCATGTATCCTTAGGGCTGAAATGAGTCTCTTGTTGGCAGCATGTAGATTATTCTAACTTTTGTGTATATTCCATCTTCCTATGTTTTTTTACTGGAGCATTTAGTCCACTTTCATTTAGAATAATTATTGATAGGTATGTACTTATTGTCATTTTTCTTACTTGTTTTATGGTTGTTTTGGTAGTTCTTCTCTGTTCTTCTTTTGCTCTCTTCTCTCAAGGTTTACTTGCTTTCTTTACCAATATATTTGGATTTCTTTCTCTTTACTTTTTGCATACCACTAGTTTTTGATTTGTGATTACCATTTATTCATATATAATATCTTATATAGCAGTCTATATAAAGTTGATAGTCTCTTGAGTTTGACCTCATTCTAAAAGCACTAAATTTTTAATCTTCTCTTTTCCATGTTTTAGGTATATTGTCATACTTCAGATCTTTTTATTTTGTGAATTCCTTGACTGCTTTTTATTTTTACTGCTTTTGTGCTTCCTAGTTTTCTTACTCCTGCTTATGGTGTTTCCTTTCCATTCAGAGTCCTTTTTAACATTTCTTGTAGGACTGGTTTAGTGGTGATGAATTCCTTTAACTTTGTCTGTCGGGGGAAACTCTTTATCTCTTCTTGTATTCTGACTGATAGCCTCATTGCATAGAGTATTATGGGCTGCAGGAGGTTTTTTGTTTTTGTTGTTCCTTTCAGCACTTTGTGTCATTCTTTCTCATTGCCATGTAGTACTTCATTGTGTATATATACCACATCTTCTTGATCCACTCATCAGGTGATGGACATTTAGGCTTTTTCCATGTTTTGGCTCTTGTTGACCATGCTGCTATGAACATTGGGGCTCCTATGCATCAGCACTTCTGTATCCCTTGGGTAAATCCCCAGCAGTGCTATTGCTGGGTCATTAGGGAGTTCTATGGATAGTTTTTCTTTATTATTTTTTTAATGTTTTATTTATTATTTATTTTTAATACAGAGAGAAACAGAGCATGAGGGGGGGAGGGACAGAGAGAGAAGGAGACACAGAACTGGAAGCAGGCACCAGGCTCTGAGCTAGCCATCAGCACAGAGCCCGACGCGGGGCTCGAACCCACGAACGTGAGATCTGACCTGAGCTGAAACCGGAGGCTTAACCAACTGAGCCACCCAGGCGCCCCTATGGATAGTTTTTTGAGTAACCTCCACACTGCTTTCCAGAGCGGCTGCACCAATTCACATTTGGACCAACAGTGTAGGAGGGTGCCCGTCTCTCCATGCTCTCGCCAGCATCTATAGTCTCTTGATTTGTTCATTTTAGCGACTCTGACTGGCGTGAGGTGGTATCTCAGTGTGGTTTTGATTTGTGTTTCCCTGATTATGAGTGATGTTGAGCATCGTTTCATGCCCCTGTAGGCCATCTGGATGTCCTCTTTGGAGAAGTGTCTGTTCATGTCTTCTGCCCATTTCTTCACTGGGTTATTTGTTTTGTGGGTGTGAAGTTTGGTGAGTTCCTTCTATATTTTAGATACTAGTCCTTTATCTGATATGTCATTTGCAACTATCTTTTCCCATTCTGTCAGTTGCCTATTCATTTTCTTATTGTTTCCTTTGCAGTGTAGAAGCTTTTTATCTTGATGAAGTCCCAAGAGTTCAGTTTTGCTTTCATTTTCCTTGCCTTTGGAGATGTGTTGAGTAGGAAATTGCTGCAGTGGAAATCTAGGAGGTTTTTTCCTACTATCTCCTCGAGGGTTTTGATGTATCCTGTCCAACATTCAGGTCCTTCAGCCATTTTGAGTTAATTTTTGTGTATGGTGTAAGAGAGTGGTCTAGTTTCATTCTTCTGTATGTTGCTGTCCAGTTCTCCCAGCACCACCTGCTAAAGATGCAGTCTTTTTTCCATCACATACTCTTTCCTGCTTTCTCAAAAATTAATTTGCCCTACATTTGTGGGCCCAGTTCTGGGTTTTCTATTCTATTTCATTGGTCTATGTGTCTATTTTTGTGCCAATACCATACTATCTTGATGATGACAGCTTTGTAGTAGAGGCTAAAGTCTGGGATTGTGATGAATCCCGATTTGGTTTTCTTCTTCAATATTACTGTGGCTATTCGGGGTCTTCTGTGGTTCCATACGAATTTGAGGATAGTTTGTTCCAGTTTTGAGAAGAATGTTGGTACAATTTTGATGGGGATTGCATTGAATGTGTAGATTGCTTTGGGTAGTAATGACATTTTCACAATGTTTATTCTTCCGATCCATAAACACGGAATATTTTTCCATTTCTTGGTGTCTTCTTCAATCTCTTTTACAAGTTTTCTATAGTTTTCATCATATAGGTCTTTTACATCCTTGATTAGGTTTACTCCTAGGTATTTTATGGTTTTTCGTGGAATTGTGAATGGGATCAGTTTCTTGATTTCTCTTTCAGCTGCTTCATTTTTGGTGTATAGGAATGCAACTGATTTCTGTACATTGATTTTGTACCCTGCAACTTTACTGAATTCATTGATCAGTTCCAGAAGCCTTCTGGTGGAGTCAGTTGGGTTTTCCAGGTAGAGTATCATGTCATCTGTGAAAAGTGAACGTTTGACTTCTTCTTTGCCATTCTGATGCCTATTTCCTTTTGTTGTCTGATTGCTGATGCTAGGACTTCCAGCACTATATTAAACAGCAGTGGTGAGAGTGGACGCCCCTGTCGTGTTCCTGATCTCAGGGGGAATGCTCTCAGTTTTTCCCCATTAAGGATAATATTGGCTGTGGGCTTTCCATAAACTGCTTTTATAATGTTTAGGTAAGTTCCTTCTATTCCGACTTTCTCAATAGTTTTTATTAAGAAAGTGTGCTGTATTTTGTCAAATGCTTTTTCTGCATCTATCAACAGGATCATATGGGTTTTTTTCCTTTCTTTTGTTAATGTGATGGATCACAGTGATGGATTTGCGAATATAGAACCAGCCCTGTAACCCAGGAATGAATCCCACTTGATCATGATGGATAATTCTTTTTATATGCTGTTGAATTCGATTTGCTAGTATCATGTTGAGTATTTTTGCATCTGTATTCATTAAGGATATTGGTCTGTAGTTCTCTTTTTTGGCTGGGTCTCTGGTTTGGGTATCAAGGTGATGCTGGCTTCATAGAATGAGTCTGGAAGTTTTCCTTCTATTTCTATTTTTTGGAATAGTTTGAGAAGAATGGGTATGAGCTCTGTTTTAAATGTCTGGTAGAATTCCTCTGGGAAGCCATCTGGCCCTGGGCTCTTAATTATTGGGAGATTTTTGCTAACGGATTCGATTTCTTCACTGGTTATTGGTCTATTCATGTGTTCTATCTCTTACCGTTTGAATTTTGGCAGTACATGTGCATTTAGGAACTTGTCCATTTCTTCTGTGTTGTCCAGGAGTTGGCATATAATTTTTCATAGTAATCTCTGATGATTGCTTGTATTTCTAAGGGATTGGTTGTAATAGATCCTTTTTC
>NC_043704.1:108864333-109007299 GCF_006229205.1 Suricata suricatta
CCCTCTGATAGGTTTCCCTTTGTATGTGAGGGCCCTTTTCTCCCTAGCTGCTTTCAGAATTCTCTCTTTATCTTTATATTTTGCCTGTTTCACTATGATATGTCGTGCCAAAGGTTGATTCAAATTATGTCTTAAGGGCGTTCTTTGTGTCTCTTGAATTTGAATGTCTATTTCTTTTCTCAGATTTGGGAGATTATCAGTTATAATTTGGTCTAGTATCCCTTCAGGACTTTTCTCTCTGTCTTCCTCTTCAGGAATTCCTATGATATGGATGTTGTTACGTTTGATTGTATCACTCAGGTCTTGAATTCTCCTTTCCTGCTCCTGGATTAATTTCTCTCTCTTTTTTTTTCCAGATTCCTCTTTTGCTCTAACTATATCTTCTAATTCACCTATTCTTCTCTCTGCCTCTTTAATCCTGGAGGTGGCTGCCTCCAGTTTGTTATTCACCTTATCTATAGCCTTTTTTAACTCATCACACCTATTTTCAAAGTGCCTAGTAATTGTCTCAGTTGATTCTTTGATGCTTTTTTCAACCCCAGCGATTAATTTAATGACAAGTTTTTAAAATTCTTGATCCGGTATGTTGTCTAGATCTGTCTTGAGCAGTTCTGTGGCTGTGACTTCCTCCTGGAGGTTCTTCAGGGCAGAGTTCCTTCGTTTTGTCATTTTTGCTAGTTTTCTGTCTCTTGTCAGCTTTAGAAAGCTCATTGTGCACTGTGCACCTGTTAATATTTCTATTTTAAAGGAGGCTAATTGACTGTCCAGGGCCTGTCATTTCAGGAAATATTCTTTTAATGGTGTCTCACTTCTCTTGTTGTGCCGTTGAATATTTTATTTCCCTACTCAGCAATATTTGGGACTCGCTGTCATGCACACTTTGACTTGTTTCTTGGTGTAGCCCTAAGAAGGAAAACAGACAGACAAACATAGAGGGAACAGAAGCACACAAACACACAGACAAATCAAACAAACAAACACATTAAAAGGGGGAAAGAAATGATAGAAAATGGAGAGGAAAGAGATGAAAAGAAGAGAAAAAGAAAAAAAATAAAGGGGGTCAGAGACAACAAAGGACAGTGGTCAGTCTAAAAGTGTATGACCAGTTGAGGGGAGAGGTAAGGTTGAGATACAGGAGAATATATCTGGATTGCAAGAAGGTAAAAAAAAAAGGAAGAAAGGAGAAAGGAAAATAAGGAGTAAAAATTTTTAAAATTTTAAGTAAAAAAGGTAATAATAATAAAAAATAAGTACAAAAAAAGAAGAAAAAAATGAAGAAAAAAAGAAAAAGAAAAAAAGCAGCAGCTCCCCCTTGTGGATAGGCGTGGTTTGGTATGGTAGGTCTCAGAGGCTGCTCTCAGAGGCTCCGCCTTGGTGTCTGCAGAGAGTAGAATGGCAGCATGTCAAGCTCCGCTGGAACTATGCACTGTAGGCCACTCTAATGAGTTTGTCTCCTTGTGTGGTGGTTTAGCCAAGTTGTATTTTCCAGGCCCACCTCAGTTCAAAATTCTAGTCCATGCACTTTTATGCTACCACAGATGAGATGTATTTGCTTTGGTGTCTGGCTTCTTAGGGGGAGGAATCAGTTTGTCTTGGCTCAGGCAGGGATTTCGGCTGCCCCTGCCTGAGGCAAGGTGTGCCACCTGAGGCGAGATGCACAGCAGGAGGGTTACAGACACAACTGCGGTTTCCCAGCCCTCAGTCAGGATCGCATTTGCGTTGCGAGAGGGATGAGTGTCTCTTGGCTTCACGCAGCTGTTTCCGGGAGGTGCTGGGCGCTCCCAGAAATGAGCTGGGAGCTCCTGTAGCCTGAGCCAGCGCCCAGGCCTCCACTGCCGCCAACTCCCTGCCGGGATCGCATAGGGGTGGGAGCTATTTTTTCCCTGTTGGCACCTGGGATTTGGGATTTGCGCAGCCAATGTTGGCGGTGAGATGCGCCATGGAAATGAGGTGCATACTCCCACTCCCAAAACCCAGGTCGAAGTGAGCGCCCCTGGCGCTGTTGCCAACCCTGCGGCGGCTGACTCCCCGCCAAGATGGTGCAGGGCTGGAGCTGTTCTTTCCCTTGCGCCACCTGCATTTGGGATTTGGGCTACCCAGCAGTTATATATGGAGTGAGAGCTTCTCTCTCCAAGCATGGCCAAACGTTCTTTATCTCTTCCCCAGAGACAGTACTATGAGTGTGTTCAGTCTCTCTGTCCCTTCCCTTTGTCTCTCAGGCTCCGCGTGCTTGCCCGGTGTTGGGCTGGGGCTCCCGCCTCCTTTGCTTGTGACAGGATGGCCCATTTTCCAATCTCCCCAATTCGCGCTCACTCACTCAGGTATCTTTGAGGTTCTCTTCTTTCTGGAGTCCATATTTTCTCCTTCTGCTCCTGCAGATGAAAGTAATGTCCTTCTCAGTTCGATAGATGGGGCAGACGAAGTTTACAGAGCTCCCTTCCTCTCCACCATCTTGGCTCCTCTGAGGATCTTACTGTTATCCTGTACCCTTTTCCTAAGTCAGTCGATATCTCTATGACCATTACTTTAAATTCTTTATCAGGCATATTACTTACCTCTGTTTCATTTAGGTCTCTTGTTGTGATTTTGTCCTGTTATTTCATTTAAGACATATTCCTTTGTCTCCTAATTTTGTCTAACTCTGTGTCTATTTCTGTGTGTTAGGACAATTGGCTATATCTCCTGCTCCTGAAAGTAGTAGGTTTATGAAGAAGGGATCCTGTCGTGCCCTGCAGTGCAGTGTCCTCTGTTCATCAGAACCTGGTGTTTCATAGATGTCTCCTAAGTGTGTTTCATGCAACCTACCATCGTGCCTGAGCTACTTTTGCCTTCAGTTCAGTCATATGCATTAGCTCTCTTTGCGTGTTGTGGGCAGGGTTTGGTGTCTGTGCCATTATTGTTCCAGTCTGAGGCTGTCTTGGGTTATAGCTGGGTCAGACGAGGCAATGGCCAGAACTGCAGTCATGACATCCCCCAGGGTACTCTGCCTTGGAGGCTTTTGTTGATTGGCAGGGCCTGCAGTCAGACCAACTGTTTCCCCCAGCCCACTTCCAGAGCCACAGTAGGACTGGCCTGTGTGGTTATCTTCCTCTTTCCCCTGGGCAGGAGTCACTTTGGACTATTGCTGGCCCCTCTCATTGCTGCTTACACACTACCACACTTGTGGGCTACATTGGACAGATTTCTGCCAAGGGCATGACACGGGGGCAGGGGTGCAGTGTTAGCAGCATGTACACTTGTCTTCTGTGGGAGGGGACTTGTAGTCATTGGACAACTGCTGAGGGTAGATTGGAGGGGGTGGGTCCACAGATGAGTGTGGGGGCAGGCATGCTGTTTCAAAGCTAGGTAGAGAGTGTTCACACTGAGTAGGTTCCCACAGGTGTCTGCATATGTATTATGGGGGACAGGGAAGGGAAATGGTGCCCACTACCTCTTTTGTTTTTGGAGAAGTCTTTTAAAGCTACCTGCTGCTCCAGTCCATGTTCTGATATTAGTAAGTATCTCATTGCTGTAAACCTCAGGCATTTTTCAAGCTGTTGCTTCTAAGCTGTATTTCATCAGGGCTGTTTACTTTAGTGTCTCTGAAAGGGCAGGGCTCAGTTTCCTATAACCCTCTGGCTCTCCCAGACCCAAGAGTGATCATTTTTTATTTTTCAGATGTTAAACCTAACTGATTGTAAGTACTCACCATGTTAAGCCCAACTGCTTTCCAAAGCCAAGTGTTACGGAGATTCATCTTCCCAGTGTGGGTCTCTTGTGTCTGGAGTACCTGATGCGTGGGGGCTGCTCTTTTCCTTCTCTGTCCCTGTGGTGTTCCTCCCTCCCACAGACAGTCCATGGGTCTGTTTGGTTTTTGACTCCTCTACTCTTTCTCACCTTCTCAATGTGCCTTTGTAATTTTTATTTATTTAAAACAAATTTCTTATTATGTTTGGTTTTTTTTTGAGAGAGAGGAAGAGAGAGAGAGACAGGGTACGAGTGAGGGAGGGCCAGAGAGAAAGAGAGACAGAATCCAAAGCAAAAGCAGGCTCCAGGCTCTGAGTTGTCAGCACAGAACCTGACATGGGGCTAAAACTCATGAGTGTGAGATGATGACCTGAGCTGAAGTCAGACGCTCAACCGACTGAGCCACCCAGGCGCCCCAGGATGTAGCCTTTTTAAATACATTTAGCTTTGGAGAGTCTGTTCCACCAGGCTTTAGGTCATTTTGGGGTTATTTGCACTGATATTAGTGTTAACTAGGTGTATCCAGGGGACAAAGTGAGTTTAGGATCTTTTTGTTCTGCCATAGTCCTCAGAAGTACTACCATATTTTTTTAAGGATATGTTATGCATTGAAACAAATTCAAACCATGTAAGAAAAGACAAACTTTTAAAACTGATTCTGAATTTCACCACTACAAAGATTGCCATCATACACATATATACTATCTTTGTGTAGAATAATTTATTTACTTACTTACTTACTTTCTTATAATTTGTAGTAAGCTTACGAGGTACCATGTCATTATTTTTCTTTTTCTCTATACGGAAAGGTGTGCCTGGACATTTTTAAGCGTCCAATACAGTGCAGCAATAACTTAAGTAACTTCTCACTATTCTCATTAATTCTCTGTCTGTCTCTTTCTCTATCTCTCATCTTTCCTGTGAGTTACAGTGTGAAAATCTGAATGAATTCATTTCTGTGTTCAGTAGATTTTCTCAGGAGGAGGAGACAGGGAAAAAGAGCTAAGGTGAAGGGCATCTGGGTTCTGACATGTGTTCTGATATTTGGTTCAGTACCCTAGACCAGGGTTTTGTGAGTATGACTAGGGATGCACCCTGGTCCAATGGTGGGGGCAGGCAAGGGGGAGAAGGAGAGTATCATTAAACTATAGACCATTTTTGAAATTTAGAGTGTGGTTATGGGTATTTTATTTATGAGAGAATCAACTTTACTTTTCATCTTCCCTATAATTTTTATTAACAATTTCTACCATGTGTATATACATATACATATGTACATATGTATATATACATGTTTACATATATATGTGATATGATATTATTTTGGTGGTATTTTGAGAATATCAGGACTTAGTCAATGTAACAAACTGCCTTCTGGATTTGGGGGCAATTTGAACCCCACTTGGTCTGCCTTTTCTCTCCAAAACCCTCTCCTCCCCTCTTGAACCTTGTTTTATTTTACTTGTGTTTTTGAAGTGTACATGTTACATCATGTTTCTGTCTTTGTTTTGTTGTTTTATATGTATATTATATATAACTTTCTCATTTTCTTAGGTATTGAGGAAGAGAAATGTAACTTAACTGAGAAGTCCAGAGACTGTTGATAACAGATATCCCTGGAAGTATCAGGAACCTCTGTTCCAATAATTCCACTCATCCAGCTTATTTGCCTTTATCTGCTTTTCTTCTTAACATCAAAAAGAACAATAATTCCTCACTTGAGCCACATTTAAAATTGGGAAAAACCCTAGCTTAAGCTCCAAATAGATTCTTAAATCTTCTGACATTCTACTCTCTGAAGGGCTTTTCTTCTTTTTTCAAGACTATCTTAGGAAAGACATTAATCTCTCCTAAGATTTTTGAACTAAATCACATTTTTCTGGGGCACACTTTAGAACAAATTGCCCTAACAAAGGTTATGACATAGTCTTAAGATATAATAAGTATCTGAATGTGTTACATACTCTAACTACTACATTTAAGGGAATTTAATGTCACTTATTTTTAAAACAACCATAATAAAAGGCATAATACAATTATCTGGAGTTATTTGAGATAATTTTTTAAAATAATGTTGTCACCCATTCCAGAGGAATTGGAAAAGAATATATGTGAAAATTTTAGAGGATAGTAATAGTAATTAAAAGGAGCTAAGATGAATCAATGATCACTACTAGGCAATTAACTAAGGAATCAATTATCCATGCCTTTAAATAGTAAACATTAGACATTAGAAGCAACCTAAAAATCGAACAGTAGTGAAGTATTTAAATAAATTTTGAAATGTTCAATTAATGAAAAATTATACAGTTATTAATATTTTAGGTCTTTAAGGAAGGTCAGGGCATCTGGGTAGCTTAGTTGGTTAAGCATCTGACTCTTGATTCTGGGTCAGGTCATCATGCCATTGTTCCTGAGTTTGAACCCTGCATCGGGCTCTGTGCTGACAGTACAGAGGCTGCTTGGGATTCTCTCTCTCTCGTTCCCTCTTCCCCTCTTCTGTTCTTTTTCTAGCTCTCAAAAAAATAAACTAAAAAAGAAAGAAAGAAGGTTGATTTATTTAGTGGAAAATTCACAACCATATGTTAAGTGAAACATGAGGTATAACTATATATATGAGGAAACATCAGTTATGCAAAATAATTTATGTATCTGTTTGAAAACCTGGAGGGAATTACACTAACATTTTAGGAGAACTTTTTTCTAGATTGTGGACTTTGGGGTAACCCATTTCCCTTTTTATTCTTTATTATATTTAATGAGTACACAGTACTCTTAAAAGAAGAAAAATATATTTTATGTCAATATTTATCAGAGTAAAGAGTCAGAAAAAGATTATGATGCACTTTCAGTGCAAAACCTACAAGTATTTGGCCAGAAGACCAAGGCTATGCAAAACTGAAAGAATGGAGATTTTAAGTTCTAGGCCTATCCCTAGGTGAAATAAAGATTTTCCTAATTAGAATGGAAAGCTAAGGTTTAATTAAGTGGTAATTGGAAATGATTGAGTACTAATGAATGAAGAATATCATAAAATTTTAGATTTAGGTAAGACTTCAGAGGTCAGTAAATCCAACCTTTTGAGAGCTTCACAAACCTTTTATTCAGTACATTTGTTAAATGGTCATCCAGTTTCTTTGGTTTGTGTACCAGGCTTGAATACGTCCAGTTGACATGTAGCTCACCACTTTTAGAGATGGTCTCTTTTATCTGTTCACAATTCTAGATGTTAGAAAGTTCTCCCCTATGTGGAATTGGAATTAAATTGGTCATTCCTGGAACTCCCATGAGTCCATTCTTGAAGAGTACTAAGAACATGTGGGAAGGAATTTTTAATCAGTAAAAATATTGATATGTTTTCATAGAGGTAAGGAGAGAAAATGGGAAGGGTATATACTCATAAAGTCAACGGTTTTTTCCACAACAGTGTTTCTAATACTTCATGCCCCTTTTGAATCTTCTCTTATTCACCCCAGAATAATTATCTTCAGTTTCATAAGACAGTTCTTCTTGTGACCTGGTTTCCAAGCCCTAGTGGTCCAGGGAGTACTCATTTAGAAGCCACGCTGAATTGTTCGGTGGACAAATTTGTCAATCCGGGGACTGTGTTTCTCATCACTCCCTTCCCTGTGTATTTCTGAGTTAGAGCAATTAAAAGAGGAACTTGCATCAGATTCAGAAGATGGGGAGAGTAATAGTTATCACTTCTAGAGATCTTAGCAGGCAAATGCAGTGATAGCGCTTAGAGGGTTTTCATTTGTTCTCATTCTCTTCTCCACATCTCAGTCTTTTCTTGACCACTGTCCTTGCTGCCCAGGAGCAGCCCCCAGCCCACTCATGTCACATGAGGGAAAACGCACTGGGGTAGTAACAACACAGAGACAAGAACAAGGCTGTTTCATAAAAGTATAATGTGAACCACAGACACAATTTAAAATTTTCTAGTAACCACATTCCAACACATAAACAATATAAAAAATGACTAGTGAAACAACAAGGAGGCCAGTGTGGCTAAAACACAATGAGTGCAGTGGAAACTACCACGGGATGAGGTAAACATGGAACCAGGAACCATATCACACAGGACACTGTAGACCCCAGTGATGGTGTGGGATTTTGCAAAGCGTAATGAGATTTTTGAGAGGAGGAATGGCATGAGCTGATTTGTATTGTTGAATAGCTCTGGCTGCTCAGTAGAGAATAGATGTAAGGGAGGAAATATGGATGTGGAGAGCAGTGAGGAGGCTTTTGCAGTGACCTAGATGAGAGATGATAGGGGCTTGGAGCAGAGTAATATTATAAAAGTGCTGATATATGGAAAATCTTTGATATATTTTCAAGGTAAAACTGACAACACCTGTCCATGGTTGCATGTATAATGTGAGAAAGAGAAGACTTAAGGATGGTGCCTATCTTTTTATATTAAGCACTTAGGAAAGATAGTGCCGTTTTACTCTCAAGAGAAAGATTAAGAAAGAATGAGAATATTCCGTTTGGCTCTATCATAAAATAATGTTTTAAATATTGATTCTTTGTTCTTTCGATAAGCACATCTTTATCTGATCACAGGCATAAGTCTTGAGCTAAGGAGAGCTAATTATAGAATTCATAACTTCATTCAGCTTAACCCGGGTGTTAACATTACATCCAGAATATAGTTAATTCATCTTACTCCACTACTTAATGTCAAAATACACTTATACATCTTCTCCATAAGTATAAAAGTTGTTCTGCATCTGGGATGCCTGAGTAGCTCCGCTGATTAAGTATCTTACTCTTAGTTTTGGCTCAGTTCATGATATCATGGTTCATTGAGTTTGAGCCCAGCTTTGGGCTCCCCTCTGCCAGTGCAGAGCCTGCCTGGGATTCTCTCTCTCTCTTCTCTCTCTGCCCCCCCTCAACACTCACTTTTGTGTGTTCTGTCTCTCTCTCTCTCTCTCTCTCTCTCTTTCTCTCAAATAAACCAACTTATTCAGTTTTATTTTTATGACATTATTCCCAAATTAGGAGCCTTATTTCTTCATTTCGTGTTTAGCCTGAACCACTAATTCAGTGAATTCTTGCCTATATCCACCGGTCCCTTATGCCTTGTCCTTGCAGCCCATCTGAATTATCAGTCCCTAACGTGGGATTAATCTAACCATCTGCTTGCTCGACAGGTACTTCAAAGCTGCCAAAGACTGCTGGAGAATATTGCATAACTGGATTGTTTAGACTTATTACCTATTTACCATTTCCAACCTCAAATTTGTTCCTCCATGCTATTGGGAAATCCTGTCATTTGTCTCTATTCAGATACCTTTCTCATTTACTAAGGTGACCATTTTGTGTTTTTACACCCCTCAGACTTGCAGGGTTTTTTTCACTTATATCCAGGAGGGGAAAAAATGCTACTTTCTAGAAAACAAACTATGTACTCCTAGTAAGTATTCAAATTTCTTCCTCCAACTGCAATATCATGTATACCAACACTCATCCTCATCTTCTAGATCCTTCTCTGTCATCTCTCCCTCTTCACTGATTGCTTTTTTCTTTAACAAATATGCTTAACTCTCCCTTTACCCTAAAGCACACCTTCTTCTGTCACTTGTCCCTCTTCAGCTAGTATATCTGTTTCTGTCCTTCCCGCACTACAGGTTTTATTAGAAAGTTCATAATCTGCTCTGTAATCACATCCTTCCACTGAACCACTAGTCTTAAATTCTCTTGTTTCATGTCTTTATCCTATTTATCATATCTGTAGCAATTAATGCTGTTGACCATAGTCTCTCTCTTGAATCTCTCAGTTCTCAGATGCTGGTCCTAATTCCTCTGATCCATTCTGGATACTGACTGGTTTGTCTTCCTTCACAATCATTTACACAGGCTAACTCAAGAGTCTTTCCCACATCCTTCTTCCAATGCTCATTCCTCTACTTGAGTGATATTCACCCATAAAATCAACTTTCAATTACTAAGGCAGCCATTAAATGTGCTGCTCAAATCTCCTGCGTGGAGAACAGAATTGACCAACATCCCCATTGCTGCCCTATGGGTCCACTACCACATCTGTGCCACAGCCGTGCTTCCCCTGGGCTGCTCCCAACTAATGGCTGAGCGTGGTGAGGTTCTCGTGGAAACCTACTCCATGCAGCACACAGGACTCCTCGAATAAGTGACTGGCTCAGAGACTCCCTTCAGCCCGGAGAAAACTTTCTTACGATTGTGCTCTTTCCACCCAGACCTTCTTCCTCCAGGTTTCAGACCAGCTTTGTGATATGAAGCATCTCCCTGCCTTTCTCCTCTTTCTCCTTCAAAAGTGCTTCCCTAATAATTCTTTTCCATAATTGATCCTGTCTTGGCATCTACTTCTCAGAGGATCAGATTTAACACAGCTACATGCCAAAAACTGAATATCTCTATACCCTAAACTGAGTTTAAGATTCATAAATAAACTGCTTTATCAATGACTTCCCCAAAGTGGCTCAAGTGTATCTCAGATTCAGCATATATCATATGTTAAATTCCTCATTTGCCATACATCTGTAACCCTTTCTAGCACGTTTGGCCTTGTGTAATAGCACCATCATGCACTGACCTTCTTTTGCTTATCATCTCCTCTTCCATGGCCTGAGCTCAGGCATTCATTAAACTATTTTGGACTTGTGCAATGTCCGTTATGGACCACTGGCTTTTAGTCTTGCCCCTCTCCAATTCTGTATTCACAAAAGGCTCTCCACAAACTTATCCCTCATATCTGCCTGTCTTATCACTGTTATTCCACTCATTTACTCATCACTACAAACTTCCTGGCATTCACTCAATAAATATCGCATACTTCCCCATGCCTTGAGTCTTTGCAGATGCTAGTTTATCATCTGCTGTCTCTGTTTCTTCAACATCCATAAATTTTTTCAAGATGCAACTCAAGTGCTGTTTTCTCAGTGAAGCCCCATCCTCAAACCACAAAGATGCCACAACAAAGATAGAAAATCTTTCATCTTTATCATCTGACTATACTATACAGACCCCAATTATAGAATTCCTCATATTTTGCTACAGTTATATATATGTGCAATCTGTCTCTGTCGCTATATTCTAAGACTCTATTCTAAGAAGGAATGGACCATGTATTATTAGTTTATCTCTGTCCTGTTCTTTGAATGGTGCCTCCATCATAGTAGATAATCAATAGATATTGTGGAATTAACTGAAGCAGCAGAGGAATTAAAGTTCTATTGCTTAGAGTTCTCTTGAGAAATGCATGCTAACTCCTAGTGATTATCACATTGTTTTTTAAATGCTTGAAAATAATTTGCTTAACAGCTTTTATTCCCTCCATTAAATCAGATGGGGTAGATTCCAATGTTTGAAACTACTACTCAAGATTTGAAACAAAACTTGGTTAAATCTATCATTTTCTTAAGGAAGAGCAATGCTAGATACAATCCCATCTGAGCAAAGTAAATGTTATGGTATGAGGGGAATACATGTTTGTTTTGAGACATGTTTGCTACAGAGGAAAGACTATGGTGATGTCAGTCTTACAAATATGTTTTTATTGGATATAAAAGTTCATTTCGTATTGGTTCCAGAAGTAGAATCAGTTGGTGGCAGCCCTAGAAGTGTGTTCAGTGGAATGAGTCTTCTACCAATTGGCTGACTTTCAAAGCGTGAGGCTACCACTGACTGGTTGGCTTTCATAAGTATAGTCACTGAAGCTGTTGTCATTGATTGATTAAGAAAATTTAAAATCAGTTTTGGTGATTTCTTAGAACCATGGCTATGGAACAGTCAGTGATTGATTAGACAGAAATAAAACTATTTCAGGTGGATGTTTTTGTGATGACTATAGAACCACCAGTTTTTTTACTAGGAGTGCAAGGGCTTTCTGTTACCCTTAAGTATTATCTCTTACATGCTTATTTTTACCTAAGTCAATGGACTTTGGATTCTCTAATATACATTATTTTCCACAATCATAGATAATCACATGCCTTATTCCTAAAAATCAATTGATGAGATACAGGAAATTGAAAATAATATAGGAATATCATAATAAATCCCACTGCTTGGTGTCACATAGTCTCCCCTGGAGGGATTATCTTTTGCTTAAGGGGATAAATCAATAAAAATATAAATGCAAGGAATCCTAAATCGAGGACTGTCCATAAGACTGCTTTTTTTCATTTCAGACTTATTAAGTAAGGTCACATGATCCTTAAGTGATATAACACAGGAACTCATATTTGCCAGGCCAGCTTTTTTGAAAGTTATTCTAAACAAAGCACAGAGACCAGAAAAGGAAAGTGAGTTGACATGTTGTAACCTGTTAATCACTTTTCACATATTATCAATAATTTCAAAAACTGGGGGGGGGTGGATTCTTTTGGCTACTTAAATAAATACTTGGATTTGAATTCTAAATGTGTCAGTTCCAAGCAGTTAAGTAATTTTTTCATTATCATGAAGCTTGGAACTGACACATTTAGAATTCAAATCCAAGTATTTATTTAAGTAGCCAAAAGAATCCACCCCCCCCACTATACTTCCTGCCCCAAGGGAAAATAGAGTACTTCCACTTTGAAAAAATCAGTCTGGAAAGGGAATGCAATGGAAATTGAGGGGAAATTGCAGTCTTCCTAACATTGAAAACTATCCTAAATTTTATGATATTTCTAAGCCCCTTCCTCATTGGCTGTTTTTTAAAGTTTATTTATTTTTCAAAGAGACAGAGACAGCATAAATGGGGGAGGGGCAGAGAGAGTGAGAACAAGAGAGAATCCCAAGCAGGCTCTGCACTGTCAGTGTAGATCCCCACAAGGTGGGGCTGGAACTCACGAAACTGTGAGATTACGACCTGAGCCAAAACCAAGAGCTGGGTGCTTCAGTGACTGAGCCACCCAGATACCCCATCATTGGCTGGGTTTTTAAATGGTGGCTCACAAAGCAAAAACTTAAATATTCTTATATTTTAGAAAGTTACCCAACCTTCACATTTCCTCTTTTCTCACATAAACATTTGCTGTACAGAAAACTTTCTTATAAGAAAGTGTGCTATAACTAGATTCTAGTGGGCAATGCAGATGGTTACCCCAAAATATTCACATTTTGAAAAAGGGAGACTGGGCACCTGGGTGGCCCAGTAGATTAAATTAAAATACTGAATCATACTATAATTCTATTTTTAATTTTTTGATTAATTAAAATATTTTAATTGTAATTTATATTACAATTTTAATTGCCAAAGAGAGGAGTAAGAATAATGATAACAGATTAGTATATACAAATTGAAAACCAAATTAGATTTTCAAAAGAAACACAACCTTTTCTGGATTCTAAGCTAACAAACTAATTTCTGTCGTAAATATTCAAAAAGAGAACATTGAGAAATGGCTTCAAAAGTGACCATTCTTTTTTATTTTTTAAATACTTAAAACATTTTTTTGACCTTTTCTATTCATTTGTTGAGAGACAGACCATGAGAAGGGGAGAGGCAGGGAGAAAGGGAGACACAGAATCTGAAGCAGGCTCCAGGCTCTGAGCTGTTAGCACAGAACACGATATGGGGCTTGAACCCAGGGACCATGAAATCTCGACCTGAGCCAAAGTCAGATGCTTAGCCGACTGAGCCACTCAGGCACCTTTGAAATGGTATCTTTTAAAATAAAACTTTAACATCTGATTTAGAACAATGACCTCTCCCTTTATGAAGTTACGCCACAGGTGCACATATATGTGTATATATGTGTATATGTGTACATGCACACACAAAATGTGTATAATAGACACCAACTTTTGTGACTATTTTAATATTTATTTTTGAGAGAGAGGAAGACAGTGTGAGTAGGGAATGGGCAGAGAAGAGAGGGAGACACAGAATCTGAAGCAGGCTCCAGGCTCTGAGCTGTCAGCACAGAGAAAGATGAGAGGCTGGAATCGACGAACCGCAAGATCATGACCGAAACCAAAGTTGGCCACTTAACTGATTGAGCCACCCAGGAGCCCCAACTTTTCTACTTTAGAAGAAATACAAAATACCTACTTTCATTAAATTGTTTTGTATAGCATCTGCTTAATATCCAGGTACCTTTAATATTTCATCATATTTCTATTGATGAGTGACAAACATTGCGTAGCATGTTCAGTATGTTAAATGAATATTCTGGTTTTTTAAACTGATTTATTTATTTTTTGGATAGGTAACATATAGCACAGAACTCATAGAATAATAGTCTTCCTTAACCCTGTCCTCCAACACTCTAGTTTTCAATGAAAGCAAAGTGATATATAGTACTATGATTCAAGAAATGTTCCCCCAAATAAAGGAAGACTTGGGTAGGTTGAATGTATCCATCTTTTATCTCAAAAAATTCAATCCAGAAGTCTACTGTGAGATATATCTGAGTAAAATCATTGAACTTTAGAAATAAACAAAAGATCTCTGGTTTTCCAGGCAAAATAAAAAAACTCAGAAGGGAAAGAAAATTGGGTAAGCATCAAATTTCTTGTCAGCAATAATCAAAGTAAGAAAGAAGTGCAGCAACCCTCTTCATAAATGTAAAGAAAGAAGGGGAAAATAGAGGATTTCATATCTAGCCAAACTGTTCTTCAAATATCAGGTCTATCCAAGAGTCTTTCCTGGGGCGTCTACTAAAGGATGAACTTCATTTAACAAAAAGATGATTAAGGAAACCAGCAAAAGAACTGATATGAGGGTTAAATTTACTTAACTGTAGATCTAAGACTATAACATAGGTGAGAATGAGAGAGAAATTAGTATGTAAATAGTCTTTGCTCTGCCAAAGTAACACATCAAAAAAATGTGAAAGAAAAGAAAGTAGAACACACTCATCAGCTAATGCAAGGGTAATAGGTAGAAGTCAAATTATAAGAAAATTATATGGAGTTGACAAAATAGTTGACTGTAACTAAGGAGGGAAGAGAGTAAGGACATGAAAGTATTAAGATAATTAAGATACATCTTAACCAAAAACTATTACACAATAAAATGAAAAGTTTAAGTAGCAAAGAAAATAGACTGATTAATGAAAAACACATAGTAGGGGCAGCCGGATGGCTCAGTAGGTTGAGCATCCAACTTCGGCTGAGGTCATGATTTCAGTCTGTGAGTTCGGGCCCTGCTTCAGGCTCTGTGCTGACAGCTCAGAGCCTGGAGGCTGCTTTGGATTCTGTGTCTGTCTCTCTCTGCCCCTCCCCTCTTGTGCTCTGTCTTTCTCTGTCTCTCAAAAACAAATAAATGTTAGAAAGACACATAGTAAATATAATTGTATATAAATAAAAAACCAAACAACAATTATTTTGATAAATGTAAATAGGCTCGATTTATCTATTTAAACTTTTTTAGAGTGGCTTACAAATCAAAACCAGAATATGGAATATTCTACAAGACAATTGATTTAATTTCTCCCAAAAACCATTGTTATTCCTCTGCATTTTCCCACCTTGAGCATTTGCCAGGATCAGCTTTGTTCCTGTTTATAATACACACTTGCAAAATAAGTTTTTAATCCTTCCAATCTTACTGTTCCAAATTCAGGTTTTAGGAAGCAATTTAGTCTTGGATATTTATTTAGTAGAAAAAATGAGCAAATGATGGGTTTTGAGGAAAAAAAAAAGTCCATTGTGTCATGCATTTTATTCTTAAATCCTAAGTAGTTCCAGGCTTTCTTTTTCTTTCTTACTGAGTTATGTCAGCTCTTGAGACTGAATACAAAAGAACAGAAAAGAAAGAAACATGCCAGGAAAAGGTATTTATGTAATGAAAGTTCTTTCAGAATCCCTCCATTTTCTTACTGTGTAATCACATATAAATCACTAATCCCAACCTTTTCTAAAATTCTGCAGCCTTCTTACATGGCAGATGCTAAAAATCAAGCTATTTTTAAAAGCCATTTATAAGCAGTATATAGTACTGCTTCTCACAACCATATTTTACAGAATTTTCACTTTTAGATTAAATAATATTACTCTATGGGAAAATTAGAATATATAGATGGAAATAAGAAACAGTTATTAAACTAGCCAAAACTCTGTCACAACACTTGCTAATGTTTCTACAGAGAGTCTTCTGTGGGTTACTGTGACCAGCAGGGAAAACACAGCCACCCTGTGTACTGCCTGCTGCCCCTTCTCGACTGCTTTGACTTATAAATGGAGATGAAAGAAGGGGTCGGGGAAGGACGTGAATCCGGGTGGGCATGGTCAGAACAAAGGCTCTAGTTGCATCAAGGCACTGATGTCTGGTACCCTCGGTCCGGCTCTCGCCAGGCCAGAGAGTTGCAAAGGAAGGTTAAATACCAAAACAAAAACTATCCTTAGATAAATTGTAACCTGTTTAGTATTATGATAGGAAGTCATTTGTAACCTACTGATTTTCTGTTTATATCAGAGAATCAGAAACGGAAAATATGTTTCTTTGAAATATTAATGCATGTGACTTTTCAAATTACAATAAGATATATTCAATGTGAAAAAAGATTAGATGATACAGAAAAGTAAAAACAAAAATGTAAAAACACACACTTAGTCATCAAACACTGCGACCATATTTTACATCAACAAAGCATTTTGACATGTTTTTAGTGATCAATAGAACTGACCCTTAATTTCAAATATCAGGACTTTTTAACTATATAGAAGAAATAGCATTACCTACTACTGTGTCCCCTCATCCTGTTCTCCTCAGTTAGGCTCAGAAAGCATTGGTCCTTAAGCACATTTTAGTCACAGTTATGCTGTGTGATGGCTAAGTATTAATTATTCAGTATTAGACATTAAGTATTAATGTTTAAGTATTAATTACTCTAGCTAAAGATTTCTTTGCTAGTGATGCAAAAATTAATTAAGTTACTACATATTCAGACTTGACCATTATAAAATCTTTCTTAACTCCATGTATTTTTGTTTGATCTCTATGATCCTTGAGTTTTCTTCTAGCATCAGAATGTGATGCTCTGAAAAGTAATATAGGAAGAAATTAAGATATATACTGCAAATAAGTTAGCTTTTTGTGAGATTTTCATAACGTTATCAAAAAATCTATTCAGGCTATATCTTCTGATACATTTTGACATTTACTCTTTCAGTATAAACTCTGTTACCGCAAAAACAGATTCTTAATAATTGACATTGTTTGCTTTGAATGTGATTACTTGTAGAAGGCTGGAGAAATGAATCAATACTTGCTTAGCTTCTCCAAAATAAATCAGAAATAATTGTTAAAGTAATGCACATTAATTTAGTCTGTCAAATTAATTTCCCAACACCTCCTTATGCTACAAGAGTCTTGATTAAGAAATAACTAAGGTTGCCTTTCCTTATTACAGGTATTGCTGAGCCACTGGCTCTAAAAAAGTCATTTAACTCCTTTGATGTATGCAATTTAAAGAACCCAAAACCAAATCTCCAAAGTATTAGTTGTACTGTGCTATTGTTAAAGGGCTTCACAGTTTGCAAAGTGCTTCCATGTTCTTTCTGCAAAGAGTCTATGTTTTGTTCTATAAGAGGTAACCTGGGTCTTCCCGGAAGCTATTTCAATACTGTGTGGAATCCAACAGAGCCTCCAGTTCTGGATTCCACACTTGAAGAGGATCACTGATTAATAGAGTGCTTCAAAGAGATAAAAGTGAGGGATAACGTCTGTGGAAATCATAAGAGGAAAGTTTGAAAGACCTGGAAACGTTTAACCTAAAGAGGAAGGGTCTTCCCTTGTGTGAATGTGTGTGTGTTCTATGTCAGAGGGCATCATTTTATATCTCGTTCCACTTGGTGGAATCAGCACAGATGATTGTTAATTACAGGAGGTAGATAAAGGTTCTATGTAAGTATCTTTTGATAATACAAAGGGCTGTTTTACCCAGGAGCATGCTGCTTGGTACTAAGTATCCCATAAAGAACCCTTGGAGGGGTGTGGCTAACACTGAGGGGCAGTTTTCTGACAGACCCGGGGTCTCAGGCTTTCAAGCCTGCCAGACAGAGGGAATCCTCTCCTTCCTGGTCCAGCCCACTTCTTGACTCTTGTTGTCATCATTAGAAATTTCAAAACCCCAAACCCCAGAAGACAGGGACTTTCCAAAAGGCTTCATAGCCCCCTTGTTTTACATGCCCCACCATGCTTTGGAATTACCCACTGCTATCCAAAGAGCTGGCCATTACTAGGGTAGGGGCAAGGCTGTTGGAGGACAAGTGTGAAACCAAAGGTGTCATTCCCATTCCT
Organism: Suricata suricatta; assembly: GCF_006229205.1. Taxonomy (NCBI): domain Eukaryota; kingdom Metazoa; phylum Chordata; class Mammalia; order Carnivora; family Herpestidae; genus Suricata; species Suricata suricatta. The sequence continues at coordinate 108,882,278 of NC_043704.1, forward strand.
GAAGTTTGAAGACCACTGCAGTTGATGTATAACCTGCCACACTCTGCCCATCAATCTCATCTAGCACTTATTGTATAATATTTAGTTGATTTGTACAACACCTTGGTATTGTGAACTCTTTAAGAGCAGGGACTCTGTTCTATTTATCTTTATAACTCCATAGTTCATCCAAATGTTGGCATTTATTACTCCATATATACTTAGTGGAGGAATAAATGTATTCCATTCTGAAAAAGCATTGCCTCAGTGCAGGTACTGTATCAACGGCAAGGCATACAGAATTCAAATAAGGCCCAGTCCTTGCCCTGAAGGAGTGCTAGAAAATCAGCAGAATAAATATAAGAATGACTGAGAATACCTATATCAGATGGAGTTTTGCCTTTTAAGATTGCTTTTAATTCTAAGATTCTATAAATCCATATTCCATTCCTCAATTAAAGTAGCTTAAATGCAAGAGCAAGTCCATACTGTATCAGGACTTTCCTAGGTTTTTAATTTACTGTGGGCAATACAGCCCAACTTTCTACAAATTAAATAATTTGAAGAGTCAATACACAGTAAAAACGTGGGATTCTTTTAGGAGTTTGAGAACAAAAGGTCTCAGCAAAAATTAGTGAGAAAACTATACAAAATGTACTCTTCTCATATTAAGAAAAAAAACTTTCTGGCTCTAGAATTTAAAGTGTATGGTAATTTCTCTATATACTAATGAAAGAATTCACAGTATCACATCTATATTTTAAAAATAACATACTGACATAATGTTTACTCTCCAGTTAACATACATGCACAGATTAAATCTGTTCATTTATATGTAATATAGTTAACTTTTGTTATTCTTGATTTACAGAAGATGAAACAGGACGTAGTGGTGAAGTCATTTACCCCCGAGATGATGAAGTAGAAAATGGTAGACCTAGAAAGGTAAGTACCGGATTCCATGTTCATAACCGTTTCACTATGTTGCCTCTTCTATTCTAAAAATATCCTCCTAGATCATGGCACAGATTTTATTTCTTATATTGTGGTAAGGTTATGTTTGCCAGCTGTTCCATTATTTAGAATCGGCAAACCGTGATGAGTCTTGCTTCCGATGCAGCAGTGAACAAAGTCATTGAGAAGGGCTTGAAAAGAATTGGACAAAGCAATAAAGTGAAGTCCTTTAAAAAGAAAAGAGTGGCTGATATTTTAGCCTTTTAGTTGATTTCTCTGGTATTATTTACACAAACCCAGACAGTCCCATACTCTCTTTCCCATTATGTCCAATCCCATGTCCAAAAGGACACAATTGTATTAAGGGAGATTATTTGACCAAATAATAATATATTATTCTACACATTCACACACACAGGCCAACAAGCCAACTGCTGTTGGGTTTTTTTTTTTTTAATGTCTTATTTATTTTTGAGAGAGAGAATGTGTGAACAGGGGAGGGTCAGAGAGAGAGGGAGACACAGAATCTGAAGACAGGCTCCAGGCTCTGAACTGTCAGCACAGAGCCCGATTCGGGGCTCGAGCCCACGAACCTCAAGATCATGACCTGAGCCAAAGTCGGTCGCTTAACTGACTGAGCCACCCAGGTGCAACAAGCCAACTGTTTTTTAAGCCATTGTGGTGTACTGACAGTTAGGAGGCCTGCTCTGTACATTTCATTTTGAAAATGGATAATCTTTTTTATACTCAGTTTCACATGTATTCTGTTTTTCACTTTGTGCTCTAAATAGTTAAATTGGTACTATTTACCAGATTGTATATGTGGCTGCTGAGGGCAATTGTGTCTTAACCACTGAAACAGCTGAAGGAGTTTTTACTTAATTTGCTAGTTGGTGCATGGTTTGCTAGAGAATGACCTTGCCCCCTACAGTTGGATTCAAAGAGTTAAGCAGAAGTTGAAGTGTTCCTGACTGGAGGAGGTGAAATGCATTCATATTCTTTTGTAAACAAATTAACACCGAGTTACCAGTGTGTTTTCATCCCACAAAATCACCTTAGCAACATGGATAAAAACAGCTTGAACTTTCCCTCAGAACCTCCAGTCCTTCCTGGCATGAGGAATCCACAACAAATGGGTCTGGCGAAATGCTCCACTGATTTTAATCCTTAAAATAAGTGCCAGAATTTCCATGAAACGTTGTAGATTCCAAAGGTAAAATACAAAGCACTAAACTTCTCTTATACATAGAATAATTAGTTACTTCTCAAGAGGGTTTTTGTTTGGCGTTTTTTTTTTCCTGACAGAGAAGGAAACACATGTACCCTTTGCCTGACCATGTTTAAATGATTTTTAGCATGAAAAGAAAAGGAAGATCTATTTCCGAGTAATTACGTTCAGTGAATTTGAACACTGGGTTCTATGGCCACTGATTATAGGTACCTTGCATTCTGCTGAATTTGAGGAATAGGGGTTCTGGAAAATAGAGGAAGCAAAAGCCATAATGCGGTCATAGAGTCCCTAGTTGAATGCAGATAAGTCGAATGCAGGACAAATCCTGCCAGACAGTTGAAGTCAGAAATCTGTAGGAAATGAGACACAGAGTTTTGTTTTGTGTGCTTTTTCATTGGCTCTCAGCCCCTTAAAAGGAAAGGCCAGAAATCTCTCTGCTTATTTATGGATTTCTTACAGTGTTAGTTGCTGTTTATTTCACTATAGGAAGAGAGCTAGTGAAATGATGACATGCACATCATTAGAACTCCACCCCTGTCGTGTTCCCTCAGTCAGCCCCACGTTGGGGCATCACTTGTCCGGTCCCTTGCCCCAGCCGATGGGGCTGTAAATCCTTGCGGGTTCATTCCTGAGGGAGGGAGAGTGAGTAGGGCAGGAAGGGGAGCACAGAGAGTGAGGCAAGACAAGCGATTCTGGTCAAGCCCGGTTTATTAAGAAAATAATCCACCTATATAGGATTTGGGGCTGGAAACTGACCCAGGTTGGTTGCCAGGTAACAGAGTCAAATGATTATTAGAGAAAGGGGAAACCGAAACTGAAACTCCGAACACAGCATCAAAGGAAGCGCCCAGACTTTCCTCTGCAATACTGGGCAGGGGAAGATTAGCACTGCATAAACCCGAATGACCTTTTATTCATTTTGGCTTTTCTCGTCTAGCCCAGTATGACTGTCTCTGAATCCTGGACCAGGAAATGCACTTTCCTAGCCTCCAGATGTAAATCTTGTTTTTTATTTGGTTGCTCCCTGGAGAGCGATATATCCTTGCCTGAGGCAGCCAAAACTCGGCAGCTCCCAGCACACCCCTGGGGCTCTGCCATCTCTAGTCTCTACCTCCACTCTTTGGTATCTTATCTACCTCTTTGGGTCCCTGGAAAGATTTGTTCCACAGAGTTAAAAAATCAGCAGTAATAATATTATGTTTATATAGGAAGCATAGGGTTTATCCTGATATCCAAAGTTTAGAGGGGGAAAGTAAGCTATCATAACAAAAGCACATTTTATTATCATTATTGCTCTTAAATATGGAAGTATATGAATTTTCTTAAATCTGGAAGTATATGAATTTTCTTTGCTGTATATGAACTAATTTCTAATTACTAGTTTCTATGTTTAAAATTTAAAGAATATTTATAATGTGTTTAATTAATTAAGTTATCATGAGCTATATATACCCATTTTTCTGTCTTATTTTAATATAAGGTAAATCCATTCTGGTCTTGCTGGAGAGAGGATTTCATAGCATGTGATTCTGATCTACCCACTTCCATCCCTAAGTACAAAGCTGTTTTTAAACAAAGCCTAGGATTTTAAAGGCTTTCGGAAAATGCAAATAATAAAAACTCTTGGATGCCATAGGTGCACTTATAAATTGGAAAACAACTGGTGATAATAGACCAAGAGCCTTAAACAAGTTCTGAAACAAGTTTGTGACGTGGATCCAGTATCTTAGGTTAGGTTCCTCAAGAAACAGATGGAAACAGGCTTTCATGCAGAATTTTATTAGAAAGTACCGTTGGGGATTAGCACCTGTGAGAGAATAATGAAGCAGGGTTGGGTAGATGGAGAAGTTGAACATGGTTGCCTAGGGGCCTCAGCAAATCCTAAAGGGAGTCCTGAGTCTTGTATGGCTCTTCCAAGATTACCTAAATGGAGTTTCTACCACCACCACCACTACATCACAGGAAACCACCACTGGATGAGGGTAACTGTGGGGAGGGGACCTAACATTGGGCAAGGCAGAGACTCAGTTGTATACCAATATCAGTCACACTCAGGGAAATTAGGATATGAGGGCTTTGGTCCTGACATGGTGACCTGGAAGACCCTTGACAGCATTCATGAGAGTCTAGAATTTGTGAAATTCAGATCCACTTGTTTTATATAGCTTCATTATCTAGAGTCAGGTTTTACAGGATTCTAGAGTTACGTGTAAGCGGAAAATTAATGGACTAACTACAGCCATCATCACTGAAGCTAGTCTTGGGCACACAACTGATAGTCCTCATCTCCTTTCTTCATGATCCCTTCTAGATTCCCATTAGTCTCAAACAGCACATCCTCCATCTAGCTGGTAGTCCAAACCTCCAATCCTAAAAGTTCTGATCATCTCATAACCTTGTTCTTCTCAATCTGTCATGGCCATACTGGACTGTTTACTCTCAGAATTGGCAGAGGAGTATCAAGAACCACCTCAGAGGGTCGGGCTGCCACAGGTATTCTTGCCTGCCCCCTGTGTAATGATAGTGCTACATACTCATAATCATCAGGATGCATCATCTCAGTAGGCACTGAGGATAAAGGCAGCTCCTTTCCTGGCCTTTTGGCATATGGAACCTCAAGTGACAAAGGAGCAAACAGAACGTAAAGTCTTGGTAGTTAAAGCATTCATCTTCTGGGAACAGAATCTCTAGACCTACAAAGCTTATTATTGCAGAGTCAAAAATACGACTTATTTTTTTTCATTCTTATTTATTTATTTATTTTGAGAGAGAGAGAGAAAGAGAAGTACAAAAAAGGGAGGGTCAAAGAGAGAGGGCATGAGAGAGAATCCCAAGAAGGCTCTGCACTGTCAGTGCAGACATGGGGCTTCATGTCACAGACTGTGAGATCATGACCTGACCTGAACCAAAATCAAGAGTCTGATGCTTAACTAACTGAGCCACCCAGGTGCCCCCAGAAATACAAATACTTTAAGTGATTCTCTAGAAGTAATAGGAAAGGAGTGACTCGTACTTTCACATCTTCTACCTACTGTAGACACAGCAGTACATGATTATCACTGAGTTAGGATATATCCTGTATCCTGGAGGATGGCACCTCATCTTTGCAGGACATTATCTCCAAGCTTATACTTCAGTTGTGCTCACAAAATACAGACCCATTACTCTGTAAGTCTGGCAGCTTCAGTGGTATGGTCTGTTATAGGAATAGTGTATTAAATTGTCATATGTCCCCTGCCATACCTCTTTTGCTTTAAAATGCTCCTTGGTTTATAGAATTGTCAGGTGGGATACCATGTCTGTGGATCAAACATTCTGTAGACACTGGACATGGTTGAAGCCCTACAAGTGGGAAATTAAAGCCCCTATCTAGAATAAGTGGTGATTCTAATAAAGATAAATTGCTGGCTTTCCAGGATGTAGCTGCCTTGTTACCAGGTGACTAGTAGGTCTCCTTGGGAGATGGTACCCTATCAGGTCTCAGTACTGCTTGATGCTGGCTAGTTGGAAATCTGACAGCAGTAAGACAGACCAGGCATAGTGACTGTGAACACATGCTGTTGGTTAGATCCATGCATGGTTTCATCTCTGACATGACAGATACTCTACTCATGCTCTTATTGTGCCAGCACCACAGTAGCTAATGACAGAGGCTGGCTATCATGTGTCTATCAGCAGCAAACGGTAATTCTATTTATCTACCTGGTCAATGCCTCTTTCATGATAACTGCTCTCTGTCAGGCAATTAACAAGTTGTACATAGACCTTCACAATTTATACTCACCTTGATAGATCCATCACATGCCTCTTCCTCAGACTGCCTTGTCCCTCAGATTTTAGTCTTTTGCTCATTCTCTGATCAAGCAGCCAACCCAATTTCCATTGATTAAAAGTCCAGGTGTAGTCTTAACTTGGGCCATTTCTCTTTCCATATAAAGTAGATCTTGTGGTACAATGCCTGAAGCTCTTCCCATGGGATAATTTTCACTCACCACTATCTTTCAGGGCCACAACTTAATGAGATTGTGATAAAGCAGTGGTCTGCTTTTAGCTTGTACTTAAATATGGAAATTACCCACTCATGAACCAAACTTAGCCTTTATCAGCTGATCAAAAGGCTATCAGTGTGAGTTGAGAGAGTCAGACCCAAATGTAACAGTGATGGATGTCAAGTGAGTCTGGGTGTGCGTCTATTTGTGGTGTCCAGCCCCACTCATGCCAATCTTGGATGTATGTTCTCATGATAGAATGATGCTCATGATATAATGCTACCGGGCTCTCTTAATCTTATGATTTTTATGAGTTCAAGAAAATTCATCTTATGATGTACAGCTCTCATATATATCATGAACCATATACTTATTTGATATCTCATGGTCAGCCACTCCATCTCTTTCAGGTCCCAGTAGCAAGCTGGAAGCTGTTTTGAAAAGATGTATAATTCTTTGCTTCATATGGCATGGCCTTGTTCCAGAACCCTAAGAGACTTCATCGTGATTTTCTAGTGGGGTTGGTCAGAAACCCCACATGGTGTCTTACTCACCCTGCAGATGCCTCTATGTCTTTAGGGTGTCACTAATCTCTACCTTTGTTCCTAGGCTGTGATATTGTTTTAAACTTATCATATTAGGGATGTGGGCACTTTCAGCAGCTTCAACTTGGCCTTTCCAATTAGATAGCTATTACTCTGTGGGCCCAGAACACAATATTGGGGTACTTATAATTTCCTTTTGTGTCTCTCCTCCACTGTACACTTGGGGGATTGGTGGATTATCAATAGAAATGTACCAAGGGTCCTACTGTGAACCAAACCTCTTCATGACTCCATTTATTACTTGGCTCCTATATGCTCCTACTCTAACACAGAAGCCATCATGATTTTTAGGTTCCTGGGTATATTAATTCATATCCTATGTTCAAAAGTCATTAAAATGTCTGGATTTCCCTTTTTCCTAATATAAGGCTTCCCAAATAGATTGTCACAGATCCCTTTGAGGAAAAAAATTGGAGGAATCATTACTATATCTGCTGCAGTAGTATTCCAGGGCCCTCCCTCATAGGGACCCAGCCTCACCTTCAGTGACTTCTGGGTCAGAAAATTGGCTCGACTATTAACTGCAATTGAAATAAAAACTTAAAAAAAAGCTGGCTCCAGTTTGAAAATAGGGCAAAGAAACATGACTTTTTATTGGCACAGCAATCTCAAACTCAAGCTCCTGATCATTCAACTTAGATTTCTTTTGAATGTATACATTGAGAGATCCCTCCTTAGCTGCCCATCTATCTTGCCCCTAGGGATGCAGTTTCCATTGAACATCTCCATAGTTCTTCACTGATTAAGCCCCTGCGTGCCATGCCATTATGATGATTACACTCACATTGTTTCTGACTGTTAAATGCCACCTCCTGCCTTTTTTATGTTGGGATCCTATCATCCCTATTACTATGTGGGAGGCTACGGTCAGCATTGGTCTTCTGCTGAGGAGTTCATTGCCAAGTTACTCAGTGTTGCTGTGGCTCCTCTCACCAACACATTTCACCTTTCCTCCTGTAACAGGTCCAGAACTTCCCAGTCTGGATTATATTATCTTTTGACACTTGTTTTTGTTGTCTGGTGGTCAAGAGACGAGGTGTGGATAGGTCTGAAGGGGAAGAAGTTGCATACTATTTTGTAAGACACAGGCTTTTGAATTTATTTTCAAGCAAAGAAGGAAGGAAAACTTTCAATGGGGAGAATTGGACTGCTTATGAAGGACCAAATTGTCCAGAAAAACTTGGAATTTTGAGGTTCTTTATGTGTCAACTCATATGTTCCCATCACAAGCCTCAGGGTCTCACTCCTTCCTACCCAGGCTCTGACATTCGCATAATATACTTGCCTTTCAGGGATGAAGAATTCAACTTTAGAGATCTACTACTCATAAAAAAAAAACCTCTTTAGGTTTTTCTCCTTTTTCACAACAGGAGGCAAAGATTTTATTTAATTTTTGCAACCATAGAGACCATCTAACTTTCATATTTTGTCTTAAGTTGATGAATATCATCTTCAGCCTTTCATTATCTTTCTGTAATGAGCAGTTGAGGAAAAATAATTTCCCCTATACCATTTTAAATTCTTAGCTGAAGTCCCTGTACTAAAAGACAGATTAATAAGAGGAAAACAAACAGAAGTTTAACATATATTCCTCATATATACATGGGAGGTTCTTAGTAAAAAAAAAAATAAGTGCTCAAGGTGGCTTAGAATTTAGACTTAAATACCACCTTAATGGGGAAAGAGGAATAATACGTGGGACTATTAAGGAATAGTAAATGATTTTTAGGAAAGATCAATGGACCATTAGAAGAATAGACAGGAGTGATGGTTTGTGCCACAGTTTATCTGAATGTGGTACTGACTTCTACTCTTCTGTGACAAGGTTCATGAAACTCCTATGAAGATGTTCTATGACAATTGAATCCCTTTTGGAGGATCTATTTTTAGGAAAGTATGGAAAGTTCAGAGAAAGCCCCTCCTTGCATTGCTGTGTTTTTAAGTGCCTACCGCTCAAAATAATATACTAAAGTGGCATCTTTTAGGGTGCCATGTCCTAAACTCCGAGGCATATTTTGGGTTGGTATGTTCAGTTACCCTTTAAAGACATTGATGGAATGAACCATCTGATTTCCTTTTTCTTATGATTACTAGTTTTCCCTTGCCTTCACAGTATCTGAGATATTTCACCTACCTATTCTGATACCAGTTATCATTTATGAGAGTTCAACAATTGCACCACTAGAGTAGGCCAGGGGTTATCTATAATCTACCACTAATGACGTGGTCTTTATTCCCAGCCAGCTGGTAGGTGACCCCACCTTCAAAATGATCAGTCCCCTTTCTAGGAACACTGTCAGCATTAAGTTCTCCAAGAAACAGATCCTGAGCTGGAGATTTGTATCCAGGTGTTTTTTTGAAGACACTCTTAGGACAGAAACCTGTGAGGGAGTGAAGAAAACAAGACTGGGCCAAAGAAGAAATTAAGTTGAAAATAGTTGCAACAGAAGTCTCAAGTGGTCACTTGGCGAGCTCTGAAACTGGAATGTCCTACCCATACTGGAGGGAGGAGATGAGAAGTGGGTTTTATAACCTCTTACGTTAAACTAGTTGGTTGTGGGCTGCTGCGGGAGGGGACTTAGAACATTGAGCAAAGTAGCTGCTTTCACTTAAGGGCAATTCCTGTGAGATACTCAGCTGTGAGCTCTTTGGTTACAGTCTTTGAAGTTAGGAGAAAAAAAATGCCTCCTTCCTGAAGGGGAATCTGGGCAGTGCACCAAACACTTTACTTTTGGTTTTGACAATATTATATGATTTGAGGGCAACCTAATTATATTTCACTACATTTTTATTTTTAAAGCTTATAAAACCATACCCTATTTTATAAGGGGAGATGATCCAGAATTATGCAAGGCAAAAGGGAAAAGTCAACCTAGAATTACAAACTACAGAAAACTCAGAAGTACTTAACCTGTACACCCGGATAATCAAGGATTAACTGTATTGGGGGAGTCAAGTGTCCTTGTGCTAAGAGCATAGTTTCCTATTTCATAAGTAGCCAGAAACTCAGATTTTTATAACAAGAGGAAAGGAGAGCTCTGTTCTCATCTGACATTCTTTAATCTTGTGATAAAGTTGGAGTCTATGGTGATATTCTTTATAGTAAAACAAGGTTCTTCAAGAACATGGATTGAGTGGTCTGGAGACCTCCATTAAGCAAATATAATACCCAGTTGTTTTACTGGCTCATTTAAATATAGAAAGTATCTGGAAAGTTTGTATTCAAGACAGTTGTGTTCTAGAATCTTAATCTTATTATTTGTTTAATTTTGCGTGTGTGTGTGTGTGTGTGTGTGTGTGCACATGCACTTGCATGTATTACAATGATTGACCAATGGCCAGCAATAGATAGACTGAAATAATGGATTAGGGTGGTGGGAGTTATAACTCTTTGATGATTTCAGTTATGATAACAAGGAAAAAAAAACCTAGATCAAGCAGGGTATCTTAAAGGAAGCTAGATAGGCAACTAAATCACCAAGCGAAAAAGAAAAGTTGATTTCAGAATGAGAACTTACATATGTGCATAATTGGTTATCTTTAATTCTATCAAGTTGCGTCAAAGGGAATCTGGGCAAAAGAAAATGTAAGGCTCTCAGATCATCCATTTACTACCCTAGGAATTATTTAATTAGCTTTTAATAAATTGGTATGAATTTGAGCTGATAATTATCTGAATTCACTTGGTAGTAAATTAACTTAGAATTCACTGAGTTGCCATAACTATACACTTGGACTTGTCATGTTACTAATTTTCTCACTTAGACATCCATTTATCAACACAGCTAATACTACCTAAATGCATAAAAAATGACCATGCTGCTAAATTGTTCATTTTTCTCTCACTTTTTTCTCCTGCTGTATTATAGACATTGCCAGATACAGGATAAAAGATGACTAAGAAACCATTGCTGTCCTTAGAGAACCCACAATTTAATAGGGAAGATAGACATATAAATAAATATGATACAAACTACAGGAAAATATGGAAAAGAAGTGAATCATTAAATGGAACACTTACTATCTACCATGCTCAAGCTCTAATATCCAGGAAGTAGAAATACAACATGGTACATGTTCTCAGTGAACTCATGGAAGGGCTACCTTGTCTGGGCTAGCTTTTCTTTGAACATAAGGAAGGACATCTCATCATCAGACTGTGATTATGGGTGAGCATATACATATTTTGGGTAAGACACATCTAATGATTGCAATCACCCAAGGAAACAAAAGATTTCTAATTTCTCATAGTGCTGTGAGTATTGACTTCCTCAAGTAATAGTCACCTGGGAAGGAGCTGAGAAAAGAAATTATAGATATGGAGGCTAGAATAGTTCTACAAGAATAGACTGGAATGAAGTATGAGAGCTGAGGTTAATGGCAAGAGAACAATTCAACTCCGTGGATTACTGTGTTCTTTATAGTTGAGCACCATATGGTTCAGGGAGTCTAAACAAGGTAAGGAAGAAAGTAAAGGTGATAACTAGTTGAAGAATTGAAAGAACTTGAATTGCTCAAGGAAATAAAACTTTTGATGAGGCTAATGAGTATGCTAAGGTGACAGAGTAAAAGCTATAAAGATGAGATTGTGCTTTCAGGATGAGTTATTGAGATTTGATGTATCAAAGGAGGAGCCTTTCAAATCATGACAAAAGTAAGTGAATATGAAAGGAGTTACAGTGGTCAAAGAACTGTCAAGGGCAAGGGCAATGGAGGTCATCCATTTTGAGTTGAAAATAAGCAGGATGATGGTAGAAGTTGGAATGGAGAAGGAGTGGCCTGGCTGCCAACCTCAGTGGAAGGATAGCCACTACACAGAAGCTCTTTTGTCATGGCTCCCTCAGAACTGTATCATATTTAGAATTGTATACAGAATTGTATTCTGCCTGGAGGAGAATGTAAGGATGCCAGAGAGCATTACCTCTAGGAGGACTGGTTTTATCTTGGCTCTTCTGTTCTTCCTGTCAAAAAGATCTAAGGTCTCTAAATTAGCTTCAAGGAGAGATAATTTAACTCTCAGTATAAGGACAGGAAGTTAACAGTGTAACCTCAAAGACCTCTTTACTTTATGTTAATTTCCTCCTTAAAAAGTAGTTTCTGCATGGCTACTTCCCAATTAGGAGATGTAGGGCAACAGAAAACTCACTGTTCTGGGTCTCAGAAGTTCTTTTTGACCCAGTCCTATCTCCTGGATTAGTTGTCACATAGTGTCCCTTACCTTCATTCCAGAAAGACGAGCATTTGGAAACTAATCTGAGGTAGGAAAAATATACTGTGTTAAAGAAACTAAAAGAAAACCACTGTGATTGGAGAGAGGCAATGAGGGGAAAGTGCACCTCAATGAGTGTGGTTAAGACGATCAAATGGGTATGAAATTGCTTTTGTAGTAGTATACTCTGCTAAGTATTATTGTGTTTTTTCTGGCACGTAAGGTACTAAGAGTCACTTTATATTTCTATATCATTCAGGAGAGAACCAGGAAAAAAACAAACTACTCTAAGACTATCAAAAAGATGGATTTGGTTACACAACTTCCTTAGTTTGGGTTGTCCAGACGATAGCTTGAGACCAGGATTTGGGTGGATGTGATTTTCTGGGGGCACACCCTTTAGGAAAAGCTTGTGAGGGAGAGAGCAAAGGAGAATTGAGAAGAGGAAAGAACCAAGCAAGGGTGTGACTCAGGTCAGGCATGGTCTTTTCCTGAGGTCCACATAGGGAGACTCTGGAACATAAACAGTGCCACAGAATTGCCTCTTCTTTGACACAAGGGGCTCAGGGTTTTATAACCCCTATCCGTCATCATGGACTGTGGCTGCACTGTGGGCTCCTGTCAGGTGAGTTTGAGAAGGATGCTGGTTTTGGGCTCTCCACCGTCAAAGTTCCTGTAGCAAGGCTGTAGGTACACCAGGCTAGTAAGGAACCTAACCAGGAACTAGAGTACCTTGGGCAATAGATGCTGGAAGAACAGAGAAGCCTATGAGGGGATGGTGACCCCACCCAGAACTTGGCCAGAGCATGAAGAAGCTATCATTCCTAAGTTTGGAGAGATAACCGGAGGAGGTGGTATTACCAGAGCCCATAACCAGGCCATCTTAGAGGGTCTAGACATGGCAGGCATTAACCAGAGGAAGTTGGAACCATAGAAATAGGGAATCCCTGGAAGAAATTGGAACTATGGACGAGATGCTTCTGGAAATATCCACGAAAATCAGAAATGTTTCTGCCTTGAGTGACTCTCAGTTTGCATAAGGAAAACTGGTTATGACACTGAGATCCTGAAGTGGCAGCTACCCAAACCAGTCATGGTCGGGGGGTCCAGAGCCAATTGGGAACCCCAGAGATTGCTCTGCCTAAGGCAGTAGACCTCACTTAGGTTTTGAAATATGTAAAATCCAGTGCTTATTAATGTCTCATGAGTGTTCTGAGGACATATACATATCCCCACTGACTACATAGATTGAGATGTATGTGGGGCGGAGACTTAAAATATTCAGTTGTGTGAGGGAATAAAAGAAAGCTACTCAATCTTGAAAACGGTTGTCAGTAATATAACTTTGGCCAATAGGCTAGATGATCCCTGGGAAAAGGAAACCAAAAGGATAGTTTGGGTAAAATAAATAAATCAATAAACAAATAATAAAATGAACATAATATATTCGTATATATTATATGAAATTAATATTCATATATATTTATGGAATAAATATATATGTGCATGTGTGTATATGTATATATATGTGTGTGTGTATATATAAATATATATATGAAAAGGAAAATAGACCAAGAGAGTTCACATTTTGGAAACAAAAAACTTACTTTTTGGCCTTCCTTTCCTGTTTAAAATTGATTTCTGCATTTACTACTCTCTTACATTTTTATTGATCTCATTGCCTCTTGTCATTTAAAAAGAAACTTAACAAAATCTTACTACATTTCTCCCCAATGTGACTCTGACAATGTGCACTGTGATAACCTACAGGACATTCATCTACACCTAAAAGAAATGATCTACTTTGACAAAATGCATTATCCCAATCCCAAGCTTGACTGGTGGTATTTTATATTTGCAAGTAGGTTCCCTTTTTTTTTAACTTTTTCTTCAAGGTGGAAATGAAGAGTTGGTCATTTATAACTTCATAATATCATACATAGGTACTTCATTGTTTTGGGATTCATTTATCTTGATTGAATTTAGAATATCACTATTTCAGTCTCAGAAAGTATTTGAAGGTAGATATTTCTCTTCATATTAATGAGGATTAAAGGATTCTGGAGGCAGAAAGTTCCAATCAATTCAGGAGATACTGCTTGTTCCCATGAGGAGCCTACAAAAATCAAATCCGTGTTTTCATGCAAGAACTTTTTGAAGTGCTTGAAGCAACTGTTAAAGCATCTGGGTTGTCTGCTGGTTTAAATGTTCTTTCTGGAAAATATTAAACATTAATTTTCTAAAAATAATGATTAGAGGGGCGATGAAATGAGTTCATGGACTGGAGTGGTCTGGGGCTAGCAGATAAGTTACAAAGAGGAGGACGCATGGTTTGCTTTTTATTTTTCCAATTTAGAAATTACCCTGTCACATCCCTAACCATCACATTCAGCTTTCAGTTTTAGTATCTTATGATGCTGGGAAATGACCAGAAAGCGTATCCTGGGAAAGCAGAGGACTGCTGAGAGTGGAGAGGATTAGGAGGATTTAAATAGACCTCAGCGGGGGGTTACCTCTCCACTGTTCTCAGTTGGCCTTGAGTGACATGGACAGTAGAGTCCTGAACAGAAGGTGGTGTTTTCAAGTCATCTGGTCTCTCTTTCTTCCTTTGAGCAAAACTGTAGCTGGTATAGATAAAACACAGGAAACATAAGAAGAATCCCCAAAGGTATTACTGAACCGACAGTAAAATGCCTTCTCCACTGCCACCCCATTCCCATCATCACTAAAAGCTCCAAATAGATGGCTTGATTTCTACAAGTTATGGAAACCAGTTCACCTGTGCGTTTTCTGTCACTCTCCCAGTAAAACAGACACATGGGAAGACCTTCTCCTGGGGTCCTGGGATTTTACCAGTTTTCTAGCAGTTTTCCTCCTTTCCGTCTAGTGTGTTGGGTCCACCAGCCACGTCTCTCCACTGTGTTCCTGCCTGTGGGACACACAGCGTACTGCACAGTGGTGATGGGAAGAGGGGCTCTCACACCTAGCCTCACTGCTTCAGTCTGATGGGCTGCTAGTCTCCTTTTCCACTTGTTGATGGTGCCCCCATCCTTGAAAACTGAACACAAATACACCCTCTCTGTGACTTTTTAAAATAATTGTTTCCTTTCTGAATCTCTCTTACTTTCTGGAATCAGGAATTACAAAAATAGAGAAAGGGAGTTACCATAGGCTGGAGTGGCTAAGAGGTACTTCTGAAATAAAATGACATTGAAAACTCAACCAAAAAGAGACAGAATGGAACAGTATGGGGAATGGGTAGGAAGGATCTTCTAGCGATGGGAATGGGACGTGAAAAATACAGAGGTGTGGAACCAAATATCCAGTCTGTGTTCTGGTTAAACCACAGTGAAAATACTCTTTATAGGAAAATGATAGTGGTCTGAGTTAGTGGTTCTCAAATTTTAGAACAGTGTTGTCCAGAAATGCAATACAAGCCATTTAATTTCAAATTATCTAGAAGGCATGTTAAAAAGAAAAGAAATAGGTGAAATTCATTTTAAGAATTTTATTTAACAACCGACCCCACAAATTATCATCATGACATGTAATTAGTTTCAAATATTGAACTTGGGACTTTCACATTCTGCTTTTGTACTAGATCTTCAAAATCCATTGTGTACTTGACATTAAGACCTATCTGGATTTGGGCTAGCCACATTTCAGGTGGACAGCTTTAAAGTGCATCAGAATCCCTGGAGGGCTTATTAAAACACTGATTGTTGGTTTCCACTGTCAGTTTCTGATTCAGTGTATCTGGGCTGAGGGTCAGTGATATGCATTTCTAACAAGTTCCCAGGTTATGCAGATGCTACTGGTATGCAGCCACACTTTGAGAACCACTAGTGTAGAGGAGTCCTTCTCAAAAAACACCTAAGAGTTAAAGGCAAGGAAGAAAAAGACTTATCCTCCAAGCCACACCCAAGGCCACTTAACACAAACACACTCGAGGTCAGACCCAGGCCTTACTTTTTAAAAAAACGTTTTCCAGGAGATTTTAATGATCAACTAGGTGAGAGAACCACAGAAGTGGGAGGAGAAAGAGATGTTAGTAGACAAAACAGGGCTGGATCTACAAGAAAAAAAAGAAAGACTAAATTTTACAAGCAATCGAAGCCTCAGTAGATTTTGATACAGAGCAGTGATATGTAATGAAAGCATTATTTGTTGCATTGCTTGCAATGGTAATGACCTGTAGCAGGAAAGGGTTAGAGGAAGGTTTAAAATGATTCAAGAGCTTGATGAGGTTGGGGCAATGGAAGGTGAGGTTGGGGGTGGGGTGGGATATGAGGGGAATGAGAGAATTATTCACACTTGATTGTGTTACATAATTATTTTGCAATGTGACAGAATGGAGGGTATAAACTATACATCAGTGGGCAAATTGTGTTATTTCTTTAGTCCAGCATAGAGAAAGCAGAAGACACACTGAAATGCCTACACAGTCCATGTAAGAAAGACATAAATAGAAGGAGGTGAGGAGGAAGACTGCTAGGAATAAATTCACATCCACACATTGTGTGAATGATGGAAGCTACATTTGATTCAGTTTGTGAGGCCCGATCCCTAGCGGGCAGTCCTTTCCAGGTATCACCTGTTATTTGTTGTCCTAGTCTCTCTTATCTTACCCCTAAACTTTGCTTTATTTCTTTTTTCCCTTTTTTGCTCAGGCTAGACTTGGCACTCTAGATCTCCAGAGAGCAGAGTCTTTCCTTGTCTGAGCCTCTGGCTTCAGGTTGAAACTTTGTGAAAATAAATTAAGTCTGCAAAAGTCAGAATTTCCCGGAGAAACAGTCCACAGTTTGGAATGACTGAAGATAGGTGTGGAGAGGGCGGCAGGGGAGGGGTGTTGGACAAGCATGGATTCATGATAAAAATAAGATTTCACAACCTCAAACCACATTATCTATCAAATACCAGAGGCACAGATTCTGTGAGAGCAGAGATGGACTGTTGCCAATGTGCTCCAGAATTTAGATCACAAGAAAGCAATAGAGAAGCCTCAATGATAAATGAAGTTTCTGATGTATCATAAGATCCCTGGAACATCACCTCATATATGTAACTTATGGTTGAATACATGCTTAAATATAATAAGTAGCCCCCAGAAACTGTCTGAAGTGGTAATTATAGGAAGCAGCCAACACAAGTATAAATCAATTCCTGTTGATTGTACTTTATATCCACCCTCCCTCCTCATTTCAGACTTATTCCTTTCTGTGTAAGAGCTTGGGCAGCATCTCCAAAACCTACTAGGAACCTTGAAAACATTCTTAATGAGTTTTTAAGACTAAGCTGCTATTATCAGTACTGAATCCTGGGTTCCTTATTCTCCATCTGGTATTTTCTTTCTGTTCCCTTGGCATTTCCTTTTTCTCATCCATATTCTTAGAACATTCCCACTGAGTCCATTAACAGATTGCCAAGCCAGATTGGCAATTAAGTTGCATCCTTGAACCTAAATTTTAATTCTGAAGGTCGTCTTTTTTTTTTTTTTTAAACAACATGCCCCTAAAATTGCTGGTTCAAATCTTGCTCTGGACCAGAGAGCCTACTTTTCTGAGAGGAACTTACCACACTCCCAGACCTATGATAAGCATGCTAGAGACTACCACCATGTTCGTCTAGGAAATCTTCATACTATCTTCTTTTGTAGTACCTGGACTCCCATTGGAGTTTAACCATAAATACAAAATCACTTTTGATTTCTGGGGGAAGGAATTATTTTGAATCCAGAGAACATCAGTTAAAAATTCTGGCAGCTACTAATCTCCATAGTTACTGTTAGCTCTTATTTAAGAGTTTATTTCCTCCATCTGTTTCTATGTGCCCTACCTCTGATAGCGATTGAGAGGAGTCAATCACTATAATGTAATAATTAAATTCTTATCTTTTCTGGTCTTTAAGTCCCAGGCTAAAGCAAGAGGCCATGAGGTATTCTCCCTCCCACCTCAACTTTTCAAAGTTAAAGGTTACTTGGATGTGAAGGTTAGAATACACAGATGATAAGCAACTTCACTGTTTTAAGTGACATTAATAAAATGTTACATCAAACCCTTGCCAAGACAGAAGTGAATTAGAACATTTACACTGTACAATTAAACTAAAAGAATGGGAAAAACTTCATCTCATTTCTTAGAACTACAAAGAGGAGGAGTCAGGTCTATTCGAAGGACTCCTTCAGATCTCCAAGCCTTGTTATAACTGAAATAAGTCTTATGGTACTAGTGCAATGCAACTCAGCCAGTATTTCCCATAACAAAGTGGGGTTCATTGAATTTATTCAAGGTACTGAACCTTATAACCTTAAGAAATGCTTTCATCAGAGCTTAAGTTTTTGGAAAAGAACTGTTTTTGCTAGTATGGTGAGTAGGCGTTGGACCATTCATTCTGGGTAAACTTCTTTACAGTGTAACCTGTCAGAATATGGTTTTAGCAGATATAATATCCCTACTCTCATATAATTAGTATTTTTTGGAGCCTTCCAAGACAACTCCTGCATGGATCAGCATTCATGAATATTAAACATAAAGGATAAAACTCTTACAAGTAATCACTGCTCTATAAGTACTTTACTTGGTTAAGCAAATCTTTTGTATTTATCAGTTAATTCTCCATTGGATCTTAATCCTTTTCAAATGAACTAGCTCCCTACTTGGATCTCATGCGGATCACAGCTTGGTTGTGAGCCTACGCAGCAAAATTAAGCTATACAAATATCAGTCCACAATATGGTGCTCTCAGAAAGACCTTAACTTATACTGCAATATGGAATGGAGCCCAGAAGGCTTTGGTGGAACCACACTGGTGAATTCAAATTTGGACTGATCTGTTAAAAGAAAAAGAAAAAAAAAGGAAACAAACTGTTAGAACAAATTTTGATTCAAAGTCTAGAGAACTGTTACTAGCAGAGGAAAAAAAATCTACATTCAAAGCAAACCATAAAGCATAATATTTAGGACTCCAAACACAAAGGAAAATTATAAAGCATACCTTGGTACCTTTCATACTTTTCTACCTGTCCTAAAATGAAGAATCTATAATATTAATTACTAAAAAAGAAAACTAAGCCAGGACACAGGCAATTTTACTTTACTAGAATTTACATTTTCTTTTTTCAGGTTTTGTTTGTTTGTTTGTTTGTTTGCTTGCTTCTGTCTGTACCAGAGCCACTCAAAGTATTAACCCTGTCATCTGAGTCATTGATCTTTATCACCAGGCTTGCTTGAAAGCAAGATCTATATTTATCTTTGCTAGATACAGTTGGTATCTACCAAAATGTCTAGCATATAGTAGATGCTCGGTAAACATTACTTCCAAGGAATTTAACTTCAACAAATGGATAAATAACATTTACCATCTATATGGAATTCATGGAACATTACAAGAGAATATTTCCAATGCCATGACTTCTAAGTTGGTTTGTGAACCCTGAGTGTTTGAATAGTATATTTATACAGAAAGTAAATCTGAGTATGGAGAAGAAAATAAGTTTTAAAGTAGAACTGTGAATTGACAAGAAATCACAAATTATTCATGTAACAACAAAAAACAAGCTGTGTACAGCATGTTAATATTGATAAACAATTTATATAAACTTCTAATAAATTTTTTTTTTTTAGTATCCAAACATTACTGACTGGTCTAAAATTTAAGCCTCTGCTTAAAGTCTTTGTGTGTGTGTGTGTGTGTGTGTCTGTGTGTGTGTATGCGCACGCACATGTGTGTATACCCTTGGGAGCTGGTATTATTTATTTAAACTGATAATTGTTTGAATTTAAAATGTATCGTTAATGTTGAATATTTGGAATATACAGGAATCTTTGAGAAAAAAATCTAAATTATCTTTATTCTTCTAAACTCAAGGAAAATATTAGCATTTTATTTATCATCTTTCAACTTTTTTTAATACATTGAAACTACAACCCTCAAGAATGAGGCTCACTCAAGCCAGACACCCTACAAAGAAGTCTGATTCTCATACAGAAATCTTCTAGGGCCTCACTCTTAGGTACTGACTGCCAAAAATACATAGGAAAAATGCAAGGACATATAACATATGTTAAAAGTGCTTCTGACAGAAGGAGATAGGATCCTTGTCTTGTATATATTTTGTATAGCTTGAATGATTTAAATGAGTTTGGTTCGTGTGTGGCTTATAAGAGAAAACAAAAAATTAAACAATAACTTAAAATGTAAAGTATTATGCCACCTGTCATATTTTTTCTTTGTTTTAACTGCTAGAACATTCAACACTTAGTTTTATATCCAACTGTCGAATCTAAAGTACACTGAGACTTTGTAGTTTTTTTTAAAAATTCTTTTTATTTCCTACTCAACTGTCATTTTAACATTAATTTTTGACACTTTTTAGATTCTTTTATTGTCATTTGTCTCAGTAATTTCATGTTTTTTCCAATTTTTGTTTGTTTTGATAAATAGATGGAACCTAGATAAAAATAAAACATAAAACCAGAAAAAATATCTAACTTACTATAGCTCTAAAAAAATCCACCCAACCCATATGATATTTGAGACTTTATGAAGAAAGTTACTTATAGTACCATGGCCTGTTTCTCTGGAGGGCTCCAACTCAGAAATTAAACTTCTATTTCACAATATCAGTAAGCCACAGTCATAGACACTTGTCCCACCTGCTGTTTTAGAATTTCTTTCTCCTGCAACATTTCTCCTTCCATCCACCCCAGTTCATCCAGAAGTCCCCAGGGAATGTCCTGCATGAGCTGAGAAGCCAGCAACCGTACGTCAATTGCCCTTCCTGCTCTGCCTCCCTTTGGAAATGTTCTCCCCTGTACTTACAAGCTAGATAAAAGCCCCCCAACTGTCCTCATTACCTGCAGCTGAGTTGGGTTCCTCCAAAAGCTACTTCCAGAGATAAGCACTCTATGTCACTACTTCCATTTCTACCAGATGCTCCTTCTTCCATTATTGCACTTCTTTTAAACTCTCTGAGACACTCCAGCTTCCTTTCATGGGTATATCATTTTCCTACGCAGTGTCCCTCTTGTACACACCCCCCAGACTGCCAGGCACAGCTACCACCCCACCAAGGCTTCTGTGGTCAATGTTGGCACTGTCTTCTGTGGTGAAGACTGGAGATGACCCCATATTTCATTTGGGATTGTAATCTTTTAGGGGAGTGCCAGAGAAATATTCCTGTGACCTGATGCATTGAGCAGTTTTTAGGAACACTGTATTTTCTCCTTCTGATTACAGAGTTTCTCTCCTATAATATTTAAGTTGGAATAACAAATGCAGAGAAGGGAGCATGGCTGTAACAGGAGATAAGTACTGTGCTCTATTCAGACCTCTCAGTCTTTCCTATTCTATTTAAGTCCAAGGGTTTGTTGCTGATTTTACTTGTTGCCTGTTTCTCTTCATTGAGAATCAGTTCCAATACATACCTCGTTCTCTCTTGCAGTTTAAGCCTTAGGGAGACTACCCCATCAATTTTTCATATACTACCAAACCTGGCAGAATTCTAAAGGTGGACCTGGCTTAGGCTCCAGCCAAAAATTCCACTAGAGACAAATTACTTGAATAAAGAAGGAACAATACCATATCCTTGAGTGGAAAACTAAATATTACTTACAAGATAATTTTGTTTTTCTAAATTGGCTTTAACCGATCACTTAAGTGTTCCAGCTTACAGAACACAAAATAATGTCATAGTAATTTTAATATTTAATATGATGCTGATCCCTATTCTGCTAATCATGAAAGTTCGCAGTGGAGACCAAACTTGGTAGCGTGAGCCTAAACCAGGAATATCTCTAGAATTCTGATGGGTCTTGCAGTGTGTTTATAATTATTGGCCACTAAGGACTCTATCATTATCAAGAAAGGTAAATAATTCAATTATTTTATTAAGGTTCTGCTTTTAGTTTACATACATGACATTGACCACATTTATTATATTTTAAGCAGATGACCCTTCTGGGAAGTTTCCTGATATTAACTCTTTAATGATGTAATTGATATATAACAATGTATCAGTTTTATGGGTACAACATGCTAATTTGATATATGTATCATGAATGTCATTTAATTTACTTCTTTTTGTGTGTGTGGTGCTTCTTAGCTGATCAGTTCAAAGATAGCTAGGAACAAATGAAGATGAAAAGCCATTTAATGTTTAGAAAGGAAAGTGAGTGACTAATATTCTGACTCTGGAAAGGATTTTTAATGATCATCACATTCAAAAGTCAAAGAACAAATAACATTTCAGGGAAATGAAACTTGCTTTAGCTTAATTGGAAGGCTCAGAGTAAACCTTTATTTATGTATTTTTGGAAATACTCTAAACTGAGTAGAATTCAGAAATATTAGTAAGATAATTAAAATGTTTTAAAATGCCAAAGAGGAGATACAGAGATTGTATACATTTTATGGGTGGGTGGTTGAACTTTTCTAATAATTCATTGGAAAAATAAGCTCAATTTTTCATGGTAAGAAAATACCATTAAAAAGAAAAATATGAGCTGCTCAGTTTTATGTTAAAAATGAAGGAGTCTAATTGACTGCAGAATAAAAGATAGCATGCATAACCTTTTAAAAAAATTATCAAAAGCATTGTCCTTGATGTTAGCCTGACATTTTTCCCTTTGATTAGTCAAAAATAACATCATGGACTTATATAGCACTTTCCTTCAAAGGGACTGAGGAAGTTTCCTTTAAAAAAAGAGAATCCTCCATCTCCCATTATCTTTATAGGGATGAAGGTAGAAGGGATTTGCATTCTCACTAATGAACAGAGTGACTATTTGAAAAAAACTACCAAGTTCACCTGTGACCCCGCCCCTTCTCCTTACCATACTCAGATCTTGGCAAGTGATAGTTTTCCCCATCCAGTTCAGTTTCTCCTAACAGACCGTAGCCACAAATGGCCACTATCAGGAAGGCAATTTGGCCTGAAACTTTACTGATCAGGGAATCCAAAGAAATTCGTAGGAACAAAGACTCTCTCAAAACACATCAGTTCTTTCTTTGATCATTTCTTCATGTATTTAATTTAATTGAGTCTCTACTATGTGTAAGGCTCTATGGTAGCTGCCACAAAATTAGTACTGAGCAAGATTTATGAAGACCCCACCCTCGTGAAGCAGACATTCTATCTAGCTGGGATAGATAGGTATTAACTAAGTAATTACATAATTTAAAAAAATTTATTGGGGCACCTGGGTGGCTCAGTCAGTTGGGCATCTGACTTCGGCTCAGGTCATGATCTCATGGTTGGTGGTTAGGGCTCTGTGCTGACAGCTCAGAGCCTGAAGCCTGCTTTGGATTCTGTGTCTCCCTCTCTTTCTACCCTTCCCCCCTCCCCACCAAAAATAAACATTAATTTTTTTTAATTGTATTAAAGTATCACTGACATACAAAATTAGTTTTAGGTGTACAACATAATGATTCAACAATTATACATACTCTGAAATGCTCACTATGTTAAGTGTAGTTACCATTTGACACCATACAAAGTTATTAAAATATTATTGACTATATTTCTTATGCTGTACTTTTCATCCCCATGATTTACTTTATAACTAGAAGTTGTACCTCTTCCACCTATTTCACCCATTTCACCCATCTTCCATTCTCCTCTCTTATGGCAGCCACCAATTTGTTCTCTATGAGTCTATTTTTGTTTTTTCATTTGCTTATTTTGTTTTCTAGATTTCACACATAGGTGAAATCATATAGCATTTCTTTCTCGACTTATTTCACTTAGCCGAATGCCCTCTAGATCCATCCATGTTGCTGCAAGGGTAAGATCTCATTCTTTTTCATTACTGAGAAATACTGTTGTGTATATACACCACATCTTCTTTATCATCATCTATTGATGGACATATGACATATATTCTGATGTGTATTTAAGATACCATGGAGGGGCGCTTAGATGGCTGAGGTGTGATGCTCCCATATCTTGACTATTATAAATAATGCTGCAATTAATTCCGTTATTTTAATGTAAAATTATAAAAATCAATATGAAATATAAATAGTGGATGCTATGAAAGCATAGAATGGGTAAGTCTGATTAAAGGATCAGAGATGGCTTCTTTGAGGCAAAGACATTTTATTTGGGCTCTGAAATAGCACCAAGAATTAACCAGGCTCAAATATGAGAAAGAACATTCTAGGAAGAGGCTACAGATTGCTCCAAGATCCTTAAGTGGAAAGAAAAACAATGTTGATGAGGAATATCAAGAATATAATGTATGTGTTAGGCCATGTGGAAGTGCTTTATAAAAGGTAAAAACTTGAACGTACATTGATGATTACTTTTACGGGTTATTGTGATTGTTGTCATTGTCTGATTTTACTGGAAAATCAGAGCTGCTTTACCATACTGCCTTTGAGCAGTAAGTTAGTTCATCTTTTCCTACTTTTCGACAATATAGTAAACAGATATGGCAGTTGTTTAGAAAATTGGTTTTAAGACTAGTTGCATTTCTGAAGGCGAGACTAATTCAGAATTGTAATACATAGCTCATGCAGCATCTACATCCACAACACCAGTCCTCTTCTCTTATGCCCCCACTCCCACCAGCTCAGGTCACATCTGTGGCTTGAGAAGTTTGTCGATCTTTATCCTTCCTCTTCTGTTTAACATAGTACTGGCACCACCAGGGTCATGAAGGTGGGAGAATGTTGGAGGACGATGACAGCTGGTGACGAGGGAAATAAAGGAAAAGGTCGGAGTCTTCCTTGTCTGGTGCTGTTATAATCTATAGTGTCCTCATCATGGTTAGTTCTAAATTCTGGCTCCTTCTCAGAGAACATTTGAGAGTTAGCTGGAGACTCCCTTTAGGACATTGATAGGGCTCCATTCCTGCCCCAGCTGATGACCCTTCCTGCCCATCTCTCACGATGCCCTTCAGCTCTGTGACCTCCACTCTCATCCTAATAGGGACCCACAGACTCTTTCAGCAAAGATCTTCACCTCCATAAACAACCTACTTCAACAGGGTTCTGTCAGGATGGCTTTAACTGGCTATTCTTCAATAGATTCACTTGACCCGTGGAAATTTACATCCATGCTGCTGATACCAAAACTGCCATTTTGCTCCTCCTGCTGTAATGGACAGCTTGACCCTGCCTCAAACTTCAGAATTCCCTGGGCCAGGTACAGGAATCAGTCCGTGTGTTAATATACCTTCTCAAATGCTCTAAAGTACAAAAGTGTAGTATGAGGCAGGACAATGCATTTTAATGCAGTTTAATAGGTATCCAGGCGGGGAATAAAATTGGAGTCTCTTTTAAATAAACACAACCCAACACAAACAGACAAAAACAACACCAATAATATATATACATATATATATATACACACATACATATATGTACTTATATATATGTATGTATACATATATATAAAGCTTTTTGCTTTGTCTTAGGGAGGGAAGAATATGGCATAGAAAACTCCCTCTTTAAAGTTTCCATGTTCCTTTACATAGGCTCTTTGAAGTAATTGACACAGAGCCACATATCTTTTCTTAGTAAGTCAGGCATGAAAATAAGACTCTTTAAGATACGTGATTTTCCATCCATTAAGCTCAACTGGGGTCTTCATCTGAAATCTTGAGACCATGGGAAAAGCAACATTTTACATTCTGTTGCAGATATGACCATTATTATTTGTTGTTTTCTTCTTTCTCTTACCATCATCATTATTACTATGATTATGATTTTTATGGAATGCTAAGTTATGGAACCCTAAGGCACAAATATTATGAAATTAAAAGATTTCCCTATGAAGGCTTGCATAATGGATGCTGCCAGATGGCCCTTCAGAACAGAGGGACTTACTACCCCAGCCTCTGGATTCTGAGCCCCTTGTTGTCCACCTTCCAGGAAGGGTGTTGACTGAAGGTGGGTTACCTCTTCAGAAAGTCGTATCACCTTCCTCACTGAGCAGTCTCCAACCAATTACTGATTGATACAGAGATATAAAGATTGATCTCCCCCCGCACTTGGAGCCACTGTAAAGACAGCTCAGCTTCGGAGGTCTAATGGATTGACTGAAGTATTCTCTGAGATCACTCTGTAGCCTAACTTCCTTCTTAGTTCACTACTTCTTCACTTCATTCCATCCACATGGGCAGATCATAAGAGCATTTCTAACAAATTCCCTGCACGCTAATCTCCATCTCCAGGTCTGCTTCCAAGGGTACCCAGCTAGTGACAGATCGTGAATAAATTAAAAATGGCCACTGTTTTACTTCCATTATTAGAAGGTTTTTTTTTTTTAACATTTATTTATTGTGGGGAGACAGGGAGATAGAGTATGAACAGGGGAGGGGCAGAAAGAGGGAGACACAGAATCCATAGCAAGCTCCATGGTCTGAGGTGTCAGCATAGAACCCAATGGGGTTTGAACTCATGAACCATGAAATCATGAGTTGAGCTGAAGTCAGATGCTTAACTGACTGAGCTACCCAGGCACCCCTCTATTAAACATTCTGCTGAATGTCCTAGTCAATGCAAATAGATAAAAGAAAAACAAGTTGGAAGATAGAAAGATTACAAAGGAAGAAATAAAGTTGTTATAATATACAGATAACATAATTGTGTGTAGAAAATCATAAATGACCTGCAAAGTATTAAACTAAATTTTAAAATTCAGCAATATTACTGTATACTATATTTTTTTATATTCTAGCCAAATAAATTCACTTTGAATTTTTTAAAATTTGTCATTTACAAGAACATAAAAATATGGGGCACCTGGCTGGCTCATTTGGTAAAGCATATGAGAACATAAAAATAATATATGAATAAACCTAATCAATGATTTTCAGGACATTCACTCAGAAAATCATAATGTATTATTGAAAAGAATTAAAGAAGACATAAATAAACAGGGAGATAAACCACAACTATGAATTGGAGGACTTGATACTTGACAAATATGTCCAACTCTCTCAAACTTATTATAAATTGAATGCAACATCAATTGCATCAGTCAGCAATTGCTACAATAAAGCTCTGTATAAGCCATCCCAAAACTCATTATTACATGATACTAATTTAGTCCCTCTCATGGATCTGTGGATTAGTGTTAGATCAAGTTGAGGCTCATCTGGATTCAAGTTGGCTCCAAGAAGAGGGTTGGTCCAGGTCTGTTTTATGTGTCTTTTCATTACTAGGGACTAGTGGCTACCCATGTTATATTTTTCCCATGTAATGGGAACTAGGCAAGTCAAATTCAACTCTGAAAGCCTATTGCAAGCTTCTTGTTACATCTACAAACATCTTGGGGCACCTGGGTGGCTCAGTCGGTTAAGCGTCCAGCTTCCAGCTTCGGCTCAGGTCATGATCTCATGGTTCGTGGGTTTGAGCCCCACATCGGGCTCTGTGCTGACAGCTAGCTCAGAGTCTGGAGCCTATTTTGGATTCTGTGTCTCCCTCTCTCTCTGACCCTCCCCTACTCATGCTGTCTCTGTCTCTCAAAAAAAAAAAAAAAAAAAAAACCAAAGAAACCAACAACACACAAAAAACATATGTCTACAAACATCTCATTAACCAAAGCCAGTCACATGGCCAAGCCCAACATCAAAGAGGGGAGGAGTATCCTCCTTCCATGAAGGTTACAGAGGAAAAAAGGACAATGAGTGACTGTTTTCTAGGTAATAATTATATTGACCACGTTGATCAAGTTGAACACCTTTGGGTACTTTTCTGTTCATATGTTATGAACAGGAAAAAATGAAAACTTACAAAATGTATAAATTTTTATGATCTTGAGTAAGTCTAAAAAAGGTTTCAAAGTTAGATTATGTTAAAATTTTCACTTAATAAATCCTTACTTTATTCTAGGCTTTGAGCTAGTACGCATTGTGGGTGGCACTGGATTAATGGAATAAGATGCTTTCTCTTAGGAACATAACAAAAATGTTGTGACAAAATTGTTCAGAATAACTAGTTTGAGGAGAAGATTGCTTCCACCTGAATAAGGGAATATTTCTTTTTTTTAATGGGATTTATTTTGAGAGAGAGCAAGTGAGCGAGTAAAGGAGGGGCAGAGCGAGTAAGAGACAGAGGATCCTAAGCAGGCCTGACACAGGGCTCAGTCCCACAACCATGAGATTATGACTTGAGCTCAAACCAAGAGTCAGATGCTTAACCAACTGAACCTCCAGGTGCCCCATAAAGGGATATTTTTAAAGAATATTTCATTTGACATATCCATGGAAAACATCCACATATTTGAAATGCCACTACCTCTTTGTTACATGTCTTTTTAAAAAGTCATTTTTAATGTGAATAAGGCTATCTTTTGAAATTTTTATAACCAGAATAAACATGCTATTATATGTTTTGCTTTTTCACGTTTCATTTATGAATGACTTTCCATATATCAAGATATTGCACGTTTTTGTATTTTTCATGAAAATATAGTAACCACTATTATTTGTGGGCCACTCAGTTTATGTAACCAGTTCACAGTTCTTTAGATTTCATTGATTTTCTAATTTTCACTATTAAATTTTTCTAACTTTAGAAGTGTGTGTAGGGGCACCTAGGTGGCTCAGTCAGTTAAGCATCCAACTTTGGCTCAGATCATCTCATGGTTGGTGAGTTCAAGCCTCATATCGGGAGCTGACAGCTCAGAGCCTAAAGTCTGCTTCAGATTCTATCTCCCTCTGTCTCTGCACTTCCCCCACTCCCATTCTGTCTCTGTCTTTCTCTTCCAAACATAAATTAACTTTAAAAAGAAGTGTGTGTGTGTGTGTACATATTCTCAATTTGGGTCATTTTCTCATAATATATTTTTTAAATAAGCCTTTATTTTAGAATAGATTTATGAAAAAGTTGTAAGGATAAGGACAGCATAAAAAATCATGATTTATCTCATAGGTACACAAACCTTTTCTCACACTGCAGGGGACCCTAGCGAGGGTCCGCTCTGGGTATATTGGGCTCTCTGTTATGGAATCCATTGCCTACAGAGATCCAGGAAATTGCTAGAATCTTGACTTATCTCAAGCTTTGATTTATTGCTACACTGGAGACTTAAATCTTCAGAATCATCCAAATGAGTTTTTCTTTTCTGCATGAGTTTTAGGTGATCATATTTGGAGTAATTTAAGTAGTCAATGGTGAAAATAATACAAAAATGAAATGATACCTCTACTAAGTGTCAAGCACTATAATAGACACAGTGCCTGTGTTATAATATTAAATCCCAACAGTAACTCTAAATACCTAGCGGTATTAACCCTATTTATATGAAAGAGACCTCAGAATATATAGCTTATAAGTAAAAAAACTCAGGGACTTCCATGAGTTGGTTTAGCTGTAAATCATACCACAATTCCACTCCAAGCTAAATACAGTTTGAAACCGGGTCATAGTCAATAATTATATTTCATAATTTGTTAAACATATGTGAATACAGTAACCTATGGAAACAGAAAAGAAAATGAGACCTTAACATGGATAAAATTTGTTGAACACAAACATTTATTTGTAGCCTAAATTCTTTTTTTTTATGTTTTTATTTATGTTTGAGAGACAGAGAGCATGAGCAGGTAAGTGCCAGATAGAGAGGGAGACACAGAATCTGAGCCGGCTGCAGGCTCTGAGCTAGCTGTCAGCACAGAGCCCGATGTGGGGCTCAAACCCACAAACCATGAGATCATGATCTGAGCCGAAGCTGGACACTTAACTGACTGAGCCACCCAGGCACCCTTTGTAGCCTAAACTCTTGAACAGATTTAAAGGTGCATGCGCACACACGCACACACACACACACACACACACACACACACACACAATTTTTAACCACATCATAGCTAATTTGCACACTTGACATGTTTTGTTATTCTCAACGAAGACTGAGCTGGTCATAAATATTTTATGAAATCTTCATGTGTTGTAGCAGAGTTTAATTTTCATACAAATTAGAATTCAGCTGGAACAAAGCACTATGATATTTGGGCTTTATATTTACAAAAGCCATATGATGACTTATCAACACGAAAACGGGCTTTAATATTTCCTGAGACTGAACATACAGTCTATGAGACAACTATGGATCTATGTCCGAAGGAAGGGAGTATTCTTTTTTCCTTTCATGTCTTTAGATCCATCCTAGTTTTTCTAAATTTCATTATGCAAAATATCCCTATATTCTTTTAGCGATTTTATTTTTAAACTCTACTGTTTTACTTCTTAGCGTTTACTTTAGTGAAGGCATATCTTGGCTACTAAAAACTGTAATTAAATAACTACAGACAAATTTTTGGTATAATTCAAGAAAGAAAAAAAGAAACATGTTCTGCAGTTGATTATGAAGTCCTAAGTCTGTCTTTTTAGGGAACTGATTAGGAAGAGACATATTCTTGTTCCTCTTAATATAAATAGGGTTTAAAGAAGCAGACAGATCACAAAAGCTGGAGTTGGCCTAATGGGAGCACGTGCACAGAATTTCCTTGATACACACATGTAATAAGCTATAACCCCGAAAATTAAATCCATGAGCAATGTCCCTTCTATAGAGTCTGGGCCCAGAAAGTAATATAGTCTTTTATGTCTCTACTTTTAAGGAGATAAAAATACCAGGACCACAGCAACTATTATTAACATACGGTGTTCCAAATTCTCGGGAGTCATCTTATATTAAGCAGGATTTTCTTACGCCACCTGTTCTTACACCTTCCATATCTCTTCTGCAAAATGCACAGTTTCTCACAATATACTTAGGACACTTCCTAACTTCCTGGTGTTCAGCCCCTAAGGGGAGAAGTTTCACTGATTCTGAATGCCTTTGTCCTGGAATCCATTCAATAGATATTGTTCTTTCTTCAGAGGGTAGGAGAGGAGAAAAAAACCAATTAGGCAAAAAGGGGAGGCAGAAGTCTGTGAAACCGAGTTAAGAAATTTCATCCAATTTAATATAGGATAAATGTGTTGTTTAAGAGGAATACAAAATAAACTTTGAATTGTCCTTTCCCATTCTCTTGACGGGGTGGTAATGAAAGTCAAATTTAAACTCTAAACTTAGGTATGCCAGGAATATATCTTTGTTTTCTTAATAATTGAGGTAAACTTCACATTCAAAATAGTCCTCTAAAAGTCATGCCACTTTCTTCCAGTTTGAACATTTATTTTTGGTGAAATCCATCTCCATTCAGAATAGACTCAGTCTAAGCTTTCTCTCCGAGTTTCCCACCTCCTTTTCAGTCACAGGGTCATGATTCAAGAAGGCACACTGCCCATAGCTAAATTTCTTTTATCTAGAGTCACAAATTATTAACATATACACTATTTTAAAAAAATTTTTTGCTACACCATGTAAAAAATAGAATATTTAGAACATAATACTTAATTCTGTAATACCTAGGCACACATCTCTTAGGAATAAGGACATTCTTGTACTTGAGAAAATACCTGTATAAACTTGTTAAATCCAGTATTAAGATTATAGTATTATTTAATGTTAAATTCACAGTTAAGTCCATTCCAGTTGTCCAAATAATATCTTTTATAGAAGAAATTTTTTCACTCCCTTTCTCCTGTCCTCTGTTCAGCCAGGATATGGTCAAGGATTATAAGGTTTCTATTGATGGTCAAACCAGATAATTTAATATATAACCTCTGAGCTGATTTTTTAGTTCTAAGTTCAGCTCAAATTTTCACACACTCATGGGCATTAATTTCCAAGGTGTTTCTAATTGGCATATTCCATATGGTGGTAATTAGATTTCAAATATGGCCCCAACAATTCCTGTCTTGTATGCACACTTCACTACTCTCTCCTTGAGTCAAGGTGGGCTTGTGACTGGCTTTGACAAATAAACAGCAGAAGAGACTTTCTGGAACTTTTGAATCCAGGTCTTAAGAATACCAGTAGCTTCTATTCTTGTCTTTTGGGAAATGTTTCGTCTTGAGACCCAGCTGCCATGCTAAAAGGAAGCCCAAGTGTCCATGTGGAGAGTTCCACGTGTCAGAGAACCACAGCTGCTGGTAGACGGCTGCAGCTGTGCTCACAGTTGGTGGTCAGCACTAACTGCCATTCACATACGATAATATTTTAGATTTTCCTACCATCCCAGCTCCCATCAACAATATACCAAGCAGAATTTCACAAAATTCTGAAAAATTATAAACTGTTATTCTTAAACTACATTTGTTTGTGTAGCAAGAAATCACTAAAACATATGCTTTACAGTTTATGAATCATAATCTATAATAGAGCCTTACATGTAAGATTATCATCCAAAAATGTTGTGGCAAAAAGAATAGGAAATACAAGTTTAGGCCAATGACAAAGCCTAGGATATTATGCAATGAGTTGGAAGAGTTTTTATTCATATATACTAGCAAATGAATAAAAATGTTACCAAAATGGGATCCTGCTTTAGGTATCATTTTGTAGCCTGGTTTTATCATTGAAAACCATATTGTCATATCAATAACTATAAATTTTTATTATCATTTGTATATGGTGCAAAGTATCCTATTGTGTGAATGAACCATATTTAACATTCCTCTATTTCTGGCTCTATAGGCTCTTTCCAGATTTTCATTATTGTAAACACAATGCCAACATAATAAATAATTTATATAATCCCAAACATCTATCCTCCTATTTCTCTGAAAAATTAATGAGTCAAAGATCATGAATAATTATTATTAAGCTTTTGGATACAAATTCCAAATTGTCCTCCATGGAAGTTCATAACAATTTACATCCTCAACAGCAGTGTATGGAGGTCCTATTTTCTTCCTTGGCATACTTCTGCAACATAAAACAATGTGTAAATATAGGATTACCCATGATTTTTATCCAAAATGAGAGCGAAGCATTACCGTTCTTCCAACCTCCCATTCAGCTGACACCCAGGAAATATAAATTGCTTGGATTTGCTCAAATATGAGTGGATTGTCTTAAAGATATGCCACTCAAATTACTTCTCAAGGTGTACACAATTCCCAAAGCTCCATTGTTTGCAGAGTCTATTTGAATTCTCTTGTCAGTATCCAGACAGTATTCAAAAGAGCACAGTTTTGAACTTACCCTCACGAGATGCCTTAGAAGGGTCTGTTCTCAGCCACAGCCTACCTTCCTCTTTTGATCTCCAGAATTCCTAAACCAGTTTTGGCATGAAATATGCCCTGTGTGGCACGAATGCCTGAATATCGTCATGGGAAATTTTGAAAACAAAATTAAAGGAGCAAAGGCATAGAACAGTTTGCTAATATCTATTTCATACAGAAGTTGGGCTTTGTAACATCCATAGCATCCGTGGCTATTCTGATAATTATGCCTGCATTTTCTTGTTTCACCATCTCTGATCTCAGAGTTTTCTCTGGATCACCTTACTGGCAAACAAGAGTGTTCCTGAACACATTTATTTTGGAAAGTTCCTCTTTCTTTGAAAAGTTTTTTTTTTCAACCCTGGGATTTCCCCAGTTTGGATTTTCTGGTAGATTTCTATCTGGGTGAAAGGTTCGAGACCCTTCTGCAACATTGGAAAAACAAAGAAGAAACTGCAAATGAACTTTGCCAAAAGGTCAGCCAGCAATAATAAAGAAACTCGGTCAAGCAGGCAACTTAAGAAACCAGTAGAGATAAAATACATCATAACCTTATGTTAGTTCTATGTGTTTTCTCCTTTACAAAATAAGACAAATTACTAAAATAAGACCATGTGTAATAAACACAATATTGTGAACTTCTATAAATTAAGAAGGAAATAGTACAGAACAGCCTGGTCACAAAGAAGGAAAAATAAGGAATTAGAGTTGCTCTTTTTGGTCTTTGTTTTTCCCCTACCATGTGAGAGAATATGGGGGGCAAAGAGAATTCAGAAAAGACAAACCCTCACTAGAGTCTGGAATCTTTCTGTTAAAAATTCAAGATGACTTACAGCTAATTGTATCTGCCTTAATACCTTCCTACAGAGGAACAACACAGCTCTCTAGGCAATTTCATGCCCACTATCAAGATAGAGCAGCGAGAACACCATTAAAACACAATTAATCAGAGGCCGAACTGGCACAGATTCCTGCTGCTATTTTCTCCTCCACAGTTTTCTGATAATTTGGAGAGGCTTCTCTTTGTACTGGGAGGAATATAGAAGGAAAGGGGACCTGTAGGATATTTGCACCCACTTGAGTCCTCAATTTAAATGAAGCTATAATCTCAGAGGATGTGATTCAGTGTATTTTCTTTCCTTTTTTTTAATTAATGATGTCGATTTGATGTATAATATTTATTTTTTCTTAATTGGAAATAATCTTTTCAATTTTTTCTCTCTTTTTTGTTTTTAAGAGAGGGGGGCAGAGGATCCAAGGCGGATTCTGTGCAGAGAGCCTGAGGTGGGGCTCAAACTCATAAATTGTAAACTCATGACCTGAGCTGAATGAAATCAGATGCTTAACCACTGAGCCACCTGGTGCCCTAACTTACTTTTTAAAATAAATTTAACTTACCTCAGGTGTGGAAGCAAGCACATATAAAGCAAGATTTCATAGAAATTATTTTTTAAGTGTGTGTTCATAGTCTCCAAAGCCCAAGGTACTCTGCCCCTGA
Organism: Suricata suricatta; assembly: GCF_006229205.1. Taxonomy (NCBI): domain Eukaryota; kingdom Metazoa; phylum Chordata; class Mammalia; order Carnivora; family Herpestidae; genus Suricata; species Suricata suricatta. The sequence goes on from NC_043704.1 coordinate 108,916,809, forward strand.
CTCATTCTCTGATCTCATCTCCTCCTACTCTTCCCTCTTCTGTTTCTTATAGATCTTTGACCCTTCAACACTCTAAGCTCACTCCTGCTTTAGGATTTTGAAGGTTCTGCTCTGTCTGCCTAGAGGATTCTGTCCCCAGTTTACGTGACCGTCTCCTTCTTGTCATTTAGATTTGTGCTCAAATGTTCTTTTTTCAGAAAAGTTTTCCCTTTCACCCTCTGGTCAAATTATAATTTTCAAAAAATGAAACTCAAGATTCTCATACTAATGCTAAATGAATATTAAATTTTTAATTCATTACTAAAAGAAGAATAAAGAAAATTAGAGGAATAGATGCATATATATCATTCAGGAAAGGTATACTGGAACAAATTTGCTATGTTAGACACAAAAATGGTTTTATCTGATAGGTCAACAAAACCATGTCTTCTCTGCCAGATAGAATCCATCCATGGGTATTTCAGTTGGACAATAGTCTTCATCTTAATATATAGTATTGAAGAATCTGGACCCTAACAACTCTCAAACACTAAGTGAAACACAAATAGATCTCCTAGAGAATGAAGTAACTCTTGGGTGACTCTAACAGTAGTCTCACATAACATTTAAAGACATGTAATATGACTTGGATAATTTTTTATTTAAAGGTAGGGAAGGCTCTTATTTCTGGTCACTCTCCTTTACATCACCTTATTTTATTTTTCATTGTACTCATTACTATATAAAGCCACCATGTCATTCTTTTTTTGGCTGGATTTCTTTCTTACCTTGTCTCTCCACTATAACATGTCACCTAAGAACAGACTATTTGTCTTTCTCTCCTGTAGCCCAAGCCTTAAAATAATGCTTAACATGTAGTAGGTGCTCAATATTTGTTGGATGATAGGGAGCTCAATAATATTGTAGTGAAAGTAGCAAATGCACAGAAATTAGAAAGCAACGAAACGGAGTATCTAGTTGAAGGGTGAAAGCCTGCACAATGAACAGAAAAATAAAAAGCAACATATAATAGTGCAGAAAAACATACACATTGTGTCAAATGGCTCTCAAGATGGTCACTTCCACAGAAAAGTACCATAACTTTCAAAAGTTGAAAATATGACAAATACACCAGAAACGTTTATGACAAAATTTGATACTAAAAAAGCTCTGTAATGATAAGCCCCTTTTAAATTTGTTTGTTTGTTTGTTTGTTTGAGAGAGAGACATAAAGTGAGAGGGGGAGGGGCAGAGAGAGGGAGACACAGAATTTGAAATAGGCTTCATGCTGTGAACTGTCAGCACAGAGCTTGGCTTTGGGTTCAAACTCCAGAATGGCGAGATCATGAACTAGGCTGAAGTTGGACACATAACTGACTGAGCTGCCTAGGTACCCTGATAAGCCCCTTTTAAATGACATTTAAAGGGCACCTGGGTGGTTCAGTGGGTTGAGCGTCCAGCTTCAGCTCAGGTCATGACCTCACGGTTCATGGGTTCAAGCCCCGTGATTGACGGGCTCTGTGCTGACAGCTAGCTCAGAGTCTGGAGCCTGCTCTGGGTTCTGTGTCTCCCTCTCTCTTTGACCCTTCCCTGCTCATGCGCTCGCGCTCTCTCTCTCTCTCAAAAATAAACATTAAAAAATTTTAATGACATTTAGGAAGTATAAAATATATTTTAATGTTTATGTCACAGAATTGTACTATCGTGTATGTTTATTTGAAGAGGCAGTAGAAACTTGAAATTTGCTTAAAGCAAAAAACAAACAAACAAACCTTAGGTACCTACTTTGTTTAAGGCAGACTATATCTCATGGTAGTTAATGAATCTGGCCTTTGTTTTTCATGAAATCTTCTTTCTCCTAGTGTGCTAAGTGGTAGATAGAACTGAGTCATTTATATATTTGATAAGTCATTGCATTTGTGTATAATGGAACAACAAGGGAGTTAGCACTTTCTTCTCCTTTCATTTTGTCTGAATCTTATTAACTCAGTAATGTGTGGAGAATAGAAATTCCCCAGAAGGTTGGGAATTTATACTGTCTCTCTCCCAGTGAAATATGGCATTTTCCCCATCAGTATTTCCCTCTTTATCATGTTCTCTGCATTTAGCTCTTATCATCCCCGAAATTAACTCACAGATACCAGAAAATAGAGTGGGGACTTTTGTGAGATGTGTAATTCTTTAGAAAAAACTTTCAGCCTTTTCCCAAAAGCAGAAATAAACAAAGAAGAAAATGTTAGGTTGATTGAACTGTTTGAATGCATAAATAAACAGTAAACTCATTTTATCATCTTCAGAATTCTTCATTTAAAATGTGTGTCCATGTCTGGAGAAATAGTGGGAAGCTGGATAGTATTTATTACTTCAATTTGTGCTTAGTTTTATAATTGTTAAAAATTATGTTAAACTCACTATTTAACTCATCTGGGATTGTGTGGATGTCATTGGGTTTGTAGGAAGAAAAACAACAATGTAAAACTGCTACCACAATAGAAAATTGACATTTCTTTTCATGTAATCACAACACATGTTTTTGTCTAATTTGGGAGACGGTTAGTAATATTAAGCTTCTTAACTAAACTTTCATTTTCAAGAAAAGTAAAACAGAAATTTCCCAGCCCCCTACTGATTATTTGTTGTATGGCACTTATCCATTGACCTGATAGCTCTGTGAATAATGGTTAGTTTATTGTTTAGGAACTGAAAAGCTTTTTATAGAATCTCACAATTTTCAAAAAGTATTTTAAAAAGCAAGTTGCAGATAAATTGCACCAGTATGATTTTTTTTTAATTTTTAAAGTTTACTTCTTTATTTTGAGAGACAGAGACAGTGCAAATGGGGGAGGGGCAGAGAGAGGGGGCGTGAGAGAGAATCCAAAGCAGGCTCCGGAGGGTCAGTGTGGAGCCCTATGCGGGGCTGGAACCCAAGAAACCATGAGATCACGACCTGACCCAAAACCAAGAGTCCTATGCTTCACCAACCAAGCCACTCGGGTGCCCCTGACCCAGTATGATTTTTATATAAATTTTGAAGACATAGGAATGTAAACATTATTTTTAAGGGATTTTTAAACGTTTATTTATTTATTTTGATTGCTAGAGCACAGACACATGCGCTCACAGGGGTGGTGAGAGAGAGAAATCCGCACTGACAGTGTGGAACCTGAGGCAGAGCTCATTCTCACCACCAGACCGATCATCAGATAATGATCTGACCCAAAATCAAGAGTCAGGTGCTTAAATGACAGAGCCACCCAGAAGCCCCATTTTTAAGGGATATTTACATATGTAGTAAAGCTATTAAGAAAGGCAGGAGTGGAGCCTGGGTGGCTTAGTCGGTTACGCATCTGACTTCAGTTCAGGTCATGATCTCAAGGTACCTGGGTTTGAGCCCCGAGTCTGGCTCTGTGCTGGCAGCTCAGAACCTGGAGCCTGCTTCAGATTCTGTGTCTCCCTCTCTCTCTTTGCCCCTCCCCTGTTCACACTGACACTTAAAAAAAGGGGGAAGGAAAAACATCACAAAATTCAGAATAACTTACATCTCTATTAGTGAGGGAGTGCTGTGTGATTATGGAAGGCAAGCAGGAAGCTTAAAATGTATTGAAAACTTCTAGTCCTTAAGCTGGTTGGTGGGAGCAGGGATGTTCTATACATTATCCTTACACCTATACACTATATATGTATGAAAAGATAATTCACAGCTTTTGAAATGCCTCATATTTTTGTTTTCAATATTCTGTTTGCATAGTTATGGTACACTGACCGTCCTAAAATTCCTCATTTGTAATCAGTTAAAATGCCATGCAGTATATTTCAAATGGATGGAGTAGTACCTAAAACAGTCCGGGCTACTCTCTGCCGCCAGGAGGAAAATAGAGGCAGCAAATCGCAGCAGGGATGAGAGACGGAGTGTGCAGCCTGCCCTGAGGGTATGTGGGGGCGGCTCTGGGCTCGGAGCGCGGAGCCTGGAGCCCAGGGCGCCTGTGCCGAGCAGCATAGATCTGCACTCATTCCACGTAACGCTGGGGCTTGATGATACTGTGCATATAAAAAATCCTTTCAGTAATAATAGACGAAAGAGAACACTGTCTACTCTGTTGGCGCTAATGGGAAAGAAAAAACAAAACTCAACAATGTATATGGGATTTAACCAGGGCAAACCAGCCACACAAACCTGGAATCACACGCCTCTGTGGTCCCAGAGTGCTCCATGAAGAATCTTACTAACGAGGCTTGGATGATGTGCTACCTTCAGTGGCCTAGCACAAGTAAGGCTTCTTTCTCGGTCCTCACAGAATTCCTACCCAGAACGTGAAAAAATAAGAATTTGTAACCACTACTATGCATATGCATACCTGCGTGCACGCACGTGTGCACGCGCACACACACACACACACACGGAAATAGGTGTCAGCAGCCATGGCAAACAAGAAAAACAGACAAAGATTTCAGATACTGGAATTATTCGCTACTGAATATAAAGTAAAATATATTTACTGTGTTTAAAGATATATGGGGGGCGCCTGGGTGGCTCAGTCGGTTGGGCCTCCGGCTTCGGCTCAGGTCAGATCTCACGTTCGTGGGTTCGAGCCCCGCGTCGGGCTCTGTGCTGACAGCCAGCTCGGAGCCTGGAGCCTGCTTCGGATTCTGTGTCTCCTTCTCTCTGTGCCCCTCCCTCTCTCATGCTCTGTCTCTCTCTGTATCAAAAATAAATAAAACATTAAAAAAAAAAGTTTAAAGATATATGGGCATGTGGATGGCTCAGTTGATTAAATATCCAAGTCTTGATTTTTACCCAGGTCATGATCTCCTGGCCATGAGATCGAGCCTTGTATCAGGCTCCACACTGGGTGTGGAGTCTGGGATCCTCTCTCTTTCTCCCTCGGCCCCTACCCTGCTTGCTTGAGTGTGCATGCACATGTGTGTGCACACACTCTCTCTCAAAAATAAATACATAAAAGATGGGTTAGGCAAAAGAGACTGTCAAAATAACCAAATGTATTTGAAACAAAATAGAACTATTAGAAAGAAATATATAATACTAGAAATAAATGGCTTAAATGGATTAGGTCAAACTAAAAGGAGAATTAATGAAGTGAAAAATGGACCTGATGATATAATGTGGTATGTGTTATAGGAAGAACCAGAGCAAGATCAGGGGGAGCAGCAGTACGGGTGGGAAGACGGAAGTTGGGTGCCATTTAAAGAGAGCAGTCAGGGACACCTGGGTGGCTCAGTTGGTTGAATGTCTGACTTCGACTCTGTTCGTGATGTCATGGTTTGTGATTTCGAGCCCCATATAGGGCTTGCTGCTATCAGTAAAGAGACTGCCTCACATCCTCTGTCCCCCTTTCTCTCTCTCCCTTCTCTGCTCATGCTCTCTCTCTCACGAATAAATAAAACATTAAAAAAAAAAACCCACAAAACTTAGCAGTCAGAGTAGGTGTCACAAAGAAAGAGGTGAGGGAGGTAGCCACATGGATATTGGAGGGATCAGTGTTCTAGGTAGAAGGAATAGTAATTGTTTGAAAGTAGAGCCATGGGGTACCTGGTGGCTCTAGTCATGATCACAGTTCGTGGGTTCAAGCCCCACGTCAGGCTCTGTGCTGACATCTCAGAGCCCGGAGCCTGTGCCTTCCTTTCTCTCTGCCCCTCCCCCACTCACACTCTGTCTCTCTCTCAAAAATAAATAAACATTAAAAAAATTAGAGCCAAATCAACATATATGATAGTGAAATTACTGAACTTTGATGATAACACAAAGATCCTATATGCTTCCAAAGAGAGAAAAAATATTGTCACAAAATATATAGAATCATAATGACCAGATTTCTCAATAGTGGCACTGAAGATGATAAAATTCTAAGCAGGCTTCTCAAAACTCAAAAGGAAAATTATATATAATTCTCCACAGCCAAACTCCCAATCAGTGTGAAAACATTTTCAGACATACAAGCCCCAAAATTTAGCTTCCTTGCTCCTTTTGCTTAAAAACCTTTGAAAAATGTAGTCCAGCAGAATGAGGAAATAAACCAAGTGGGAAAAAAAGTTCTGGTATAAAAAGGGTTGATCCAATAGGAGCACAATAAGGGGAATCCCAAGTGTGGTACAGAAGAGGGATTCTTGTGGCCTGGAGTGGGTGTGATGGCTTTGAAAGGGACTTCTGCGAAAAGAGGAAACCAGAAAAATAGCAGATACATCTGACATCTTTTTTTAAATTTTCTTTTATGTTTATTTACTATTGAGACAGAGAGAAACAGTGCATGAGTGGGAGAGGGGCAGAGAGAAAGGGAGACACAGAATCCAAAGCAGGCTCCAGGCTCTGAGCTGTCAGAACAGAGCCTGACACGGGGCTCGAACCCAGGAACCGTGAGATCTAAGCCAAAGTAGGACACTCAACTGACTGAGCCACCCAGGTGCCCCAGATACATCTGACATCTTAAGAAGAGATCTAGAAACCTGGCAACTTTTTTAGGGTTGTATTATGTTTACATGCATAGAAAACAAAGCAAATGAAGGGGGGAAGTGGCCCATACTAGGGAAACAGAAAGTTGTGCCAAAAATGTGGTCGTGGTTCTCCACCCGCCTCAGTTGTGCATGGAGCTCTCATGAGTCATGATGATGCAAACACTACTTCAGGAGGGAAATGGCCCTTGGGGACTGAGGGAGGGCAACGAGGGGGTGAATGTGAGAAGGCTGAGGCTGAGAATCAAAAAGTAGCAACAAAGTATGTTCTTTAGAGATGAAGTTAACATTTCCAAATCACCTACATCAGTCACGTGATCGGTTCAAAGAGGTGAAAATGCACGCATAGAGTGAAGGGGTGGGGACAATGGAGAAGGGGGAGGCATGCTGCTATTTTTCTTAGGACTCAGTGTGATTGTGCTTTTAATGAAATATAATGAGAGCCACAGATGGGAGTTTTCTAATAGCCCCATTTAAGAAAAAGTAAAAAGAAACAAGTGAAATTAATTCTAGTAATATATTTATCCCAATATATCCAAAATATTTCTATTGGTAACCATTATAAAAATATTAAAGAGATATTTAACTTTCTTTTTTTATACCAAGAATGAAATTCAGGGTGGACTTTATACTTGCAGGACTTCTCATGACTGGCCACATTCCAAGTACTCAGTAGCCCCATGAGCCTGGGGCTACCTTATCTGACAGTGAAACTTTAATCTATATGCAAATTTTAAAAACTTATGTGGGCACCTGGGTGGCTCAGTTGGTTAAGCACCCAACTTCAGCTCGGGTCATGATCTCGCGGTTTATGAGTTGGAGCCCCACATTGGGCTCTGTGCTGACAGCAAAGAGCATGGAGCCTGCTTGGATTCTGTGTCTCATTCCCTCTCTGCCCCTCCCCTACTTGTGCTTGCTCGGTCGCGCGCGCTCTCTCTTTCTCTCTCTCTTTCAAAAATAAATAAATGTAAAAAAAAAATAGAAAAAAACTTACGAGGGAGCACTAGCATGGACAGTTTGCCCACTTATTTTGTGAATGGAGATGTGCACTACTACCATCAAAAGAGGGGACAAAACAATTGAAAGACCAGGGCAAATGGAACTTCCTAAGAAAACCTCTTGAAAAAGTGAAATTATGGATTATTTATTCCTCATCCACGCATGGAACCTCATCACTGATATGGACTACTCTTTATATATTATTCATGTATTTTTACAACCCACCTCCTTTATAGGTGAAGCAATTAATGCAGGTAAGTGACCTGCCCAAATTTATTAAGCTCCTGAGCAGCAGGTAGGATTCCAATTCAGGCAGTCGAACACCACTGACCATAAGCTTCACCACACGTGAAGTGCTCTGCAAGGGAGCTTCATCGGAATGTGTGGGTGAAGTTTGCTGAAGCTAATGAATGTCTTAAGTATATTACTCTCCTTGATCTTAATGTAATGCCTACCCACACAGTGGTGAAAAGACCATCAAGATGTTTCTACTTCTTTTTCTTGACGGAGTAATTTAGAATAAATATCCCTATTTTAACTTTTTGAAACTGTGCCTTTGAGTGAAGTAACTTGGTGTTAGTCTATGTAGCCATTGAACTAAGTTTGAAATAGAAGAGTTTTTCTCAACAAACTATCAGTGTCTTTCAAGGGGTTATGCAGTTAAATGGAGTCCTTGTACTAGTGAATTCCCTTCAACAAACTGATTCAATCATATTGACTTCCTATTGCTGTCTCACAAATTACCCCAAAACATAATGGGTTAAAACAACAAACATTATCTTGTAATTTTTTGGGAGTCAGGATTCAAAATACTGTTTAATAGGGTTTCTCTGACCCCAAATCTCTCAGGAGGCAATAGTCATCTGAAAGTTCAACTGCAGAAGGTCTGGTTCCAAGGCCTCTAATGTTGGAGGGCTCAGGGCTCATGGATGTTGACCAAGGGAATCATCTCTTAGCTGCCTGGGCCTCTCCATCGGGCTAATCACACCATGGCAACTTGCCTTCCCCCAGAATGAGGGCTCTGAGGAGTAGAGCTCGGCAGGCAAGAGCTAAGTAACAGTTGTTTCATCAACTAGTCTCTTAAAATACCCCATCACATTTACTATTCTATTCACGAAAGGCAACTCACTAGATCCAGCCCACAATTAAAGAGAAACTATTATAAAACTATTACAAAAGGCATCAATACAATGAGGTAGAGGTCGTTTGGGCCAGTCTAGAGATTGCCCACCACAATGACAAACATTCAACAGTTTGCTCTTGAAAAAAATGTGATTTCTTTTTTCATGCATTTATCTATCAGTATTCACAGAGAACGCACTTTGGGCCAAACCTAGAAATCTGAGGAGCAAAACAGGCATTTTTATGACCTTCCTAAAACCTATAAACCAGTGTCCTCAAAATTAAACATCTAAATTTTGACCAAAAAGGAATAAAATGTTTTAAACAGCTAGAAAACACTTCAGGAGCCTCTCACTGCTTTTTCTCAACTATCGTGCATATAAATCAAATACTGATGACCTTTCAGCAAATATGAAGAATTACCCTGGTCTTCCTAGGTCATTATTATGTGATAGTCCTTTACTTGGATCTCCAGACTTCCTGCCTCAGTCGAACCTGAGTAATCGACTTCACTTTCTGTAGTGACCATACAATGTAAGGCTTGCGGATCAGAAGGTCTGCTCTGATCGTCCAGCTGTGGAAAGAAACACTGCTTAAGGACTTAGCTCTTGACTGTCCTTCTAAACCATGTACTTACAGGAAAATCTCTGAGGTCTGTAGGGTTCTATTCAGCTCCCATGACCACTCTTGGTCCTCTAACAAAAAACTCAACTTTTTCACAAAAACAAGGATGGGTTCAGTGATTGCAAAATATATTATTGGTGATGAAAGGACCCTGTGGAGTTAACTTCTAGAAATCTTGAAGTTCTTTCTGTTATCCTTATTCTCTCCCCTCAGTGGATATTTCATCCAGTCCCAAATACCTATTTCTCATACTTTGATCTGTTTCTCAAGGGAATATACTTAATGGGTTTTATTTTCATTTTAGAGGCTATCATGTTTTCAGATTTTTTTAAGTCACCAATTTGAGTAGACACACACACACACACACACACACACACACCCCTACCTCTTGCTCCTTGCTCACCAAATAAAGGTTGCATCAGAGATATCTCAACAGGGCTTATTTTCTACTTAGTTGGGTTTAAATAGTCTGAGTATTTCAAGGTGGAACAAAGGCTGCCTCATAAAAAATTAAATAGATCATTAAGCTTTGAATAACACCACTGAATATATGTGAAACAAGTTTATGTTGTAAATAATTTAGCTTAAATGCAAATCAGAATGTTGACATATCTCTTGGGGCACCTGGGTGGCTCAGTCAGTAAAGCATCCTATTTTGGCTCAGGTCATGATCTTGCAGTTGATGAGTTCAAGCCCTGCATCGGGCTCTGTGCTGACAGCTCAGAGCTGGACACTGCTTTGGGTTCTATGACTCCCTCTCTTGCTGCCCCTCCCCATCTTTCAAAAATAAATAAACATTAAAAAATTTTTTAAAAGAACGCTGATATATCTTATAAAAAGAACCATACCATATATTTATGATGTACATGATTTATAGAAGCAAACTAACCATGTATCCATGCATTTAGAGCTTATAGAATTCCTTAAGACCAACAGTCCTCCTGCCCCAGACTCTAGCAGTAGCTTCAATTCTGAATGGCTTCCTGTCCTGCTACTGTGTTCCAGCTCTGAAAGTCGCCACCAAATAATATACATATTATGCACAACTCAACAATTTACTTTTACAGATTCTAGTCCATGAACGATAATTTTGCTATGAGAGCAATTTTAAATGTTCTCCTCCACTTCAGTTAAAAGTGTACCTTAAAAGGCTGCCTGGGTGGCCCAGGTGGTTAAGTGTTGACTTCGGCACAGGTCATTATTTCCCAGTTCGTGAGTTTGAGCCCTGCATCGAGCTCCGTGCTAACAATGCTGAGCCTGGAGCCTACTTTGGATTCTGTGTCTCCCTCTCTCTCTGCCCATCCTCGCTCGTGCTCTGCCTCTCTCTGTGTCTCAAAAATAAATTTAAAAAACTTTGGAAATAAGAATACCTTAAAGACACACATTCTTTTCCCCAAATTGGTGGGACACTGTCAGTTCTGTGCTCGAGATGTGCTCATGTGAGCTCTGAAATATAAGAATTTAATTGACTCTGATTTGATAACAATAAACATGGTTTCTTTTTTTAAATTTTTTTATGTCTTTATTTTGAGAAAGAGATGGAGAGTGAGTGGGGGAGAGGCAGAGAGAAAGGGAGACACAGAATCTGAAGCAGGTTCCAGGCTCTGAGCTGTCAGCACAGAGCCTGATGCAGGGCTCGAACGCACAGACTGTGAGATCATGACCTGAGCCAAAGTCAGCCACTTAACCAACTGAGCCACCCAGGCGCCCCTAAGCATGTTTTCTAAAATTATGTCACTTGTTTCTTAAAATTAATGGTCATATAATTCATATAATTTCATGAGAGCACTGGTAGCAAATGTGGGTTCTGAAAATAATACAGAGCTCTGTGAACTCGAAAGATGCGGTACCCTGGGAGTTTATCTGGTAATTATCTGAGAACGGTGAGTTGGCAAACATTTGTATAAAGAACTAGAATAGAAGAGAGGATGACTGCAGTAAAAAATGAATATATGATGGGTGGTTAGAGAAGCCTGCAAATTTTATTTTTAGGATTCTGCCTCCTTCAGAAATTCACATACTGCACAAAGATATATGTGCAAAAACATTTGCCACGGTATGTTTTGCACAAGCAAAAAGCATATAAAAAAGTGAAAAACTTAAAAAAATTCTAGGGGAATGTTTATGATGGTTAAACTACTATGAGTAGGAGAATAATTATAGACATGGAATACTTTGCAGCTCTTAACAGAATATGAAACAAGCCCATATGTAGTGACCAAGGAGAATATATTATGAACAGAAAAAAAATCCACATGTTACATAACAGTATATATAAATATATATGCTGTAATGCAATCTTACTAAAATATGTATGGGCAGAAAAATATTAAAGACAAATAGATACCTAACAACCTACAATTTCGGTGATATTAAATGGCAGTGCAATAGCTAAAATGCCCATTAAAATACTTTAACATATACAGTGTAATGTTATGTGTATATTATTTGGTTTATGCAAGAATCCTGAGGCTACAAACCATTCAAGAACAAGTAGTCTGTGGCTTGGTCCACTAGCCTTCTAATCAGGGAGACTCTTCATCAAAGGTGCCTCCTACAGGGTTCAGTCGGTTAAGTGTCTGACTTCAGTTAAGGTCAGGATCTCTCAGGGCTTGAGTTTGAGCCCCACCTCAGGCTCTCTGCTGTCAACACAGGGCCAGCTTCCGATCCGCTGTCTCCCTGTCTCTGCCTCTTTCTCTCTCCATATATATCAATAGTTCCCTACAAATCTGGGCTTGATGTATTGTTTTATTGTCTTAAGAAAGTGTTGGAAATAATGTTAATAGTACAGATTAAATCTACATGTTTGTTACATCTACAGCCATTCTACTGCACATACTTCCAAAAAATGAACCATCCTTTCAGTATTTAGACTCCTGATTCAGTAAAGTTACATATGCCATTGGTGGTCAAAGTTCAGATGTAAGTCTTCTATGTATTACTTCTGCCTTATTCATTAATAAAGGCAAAAACAGTGACTAATAATCATGTAGGACCTACTCATTCATCCCTTGTAATCATAACTTAAGCTATGAGTTTGGCTGATATCAATGAGGCATTCCATGTGAATCAATTGACTACATGTAATATACGATAATGAATATTTAGGCCATTCAAAATGTGTCCATAGCCTACAATTTAAGGTTAGCTTCCAATTTTCTGTTTGGTTACATGCTTTTTAGGACTAGCTGCTTAAAATGAAATTATTTTACAAAGGCCAGGAATAGGCATACTTGTATAGTCATTAATTACAATTTCATACACACCCACAAAAAAACTCTTTGGAAAATAAGACTGAGGAAAATGTTTTTGTTTTAAATAATCACAAATAATTGCTCCATGTTAAGTGAACTTTATTTTTATTGACTTAGGTTTGAACTCCAGAAACTAAAAATGCAACACACATACACACACACACACACACACACACACACACACACGCACACACACACACTTCTGCAAATAAAACACCATGGTCCTGGGGTTAGCCACGGGAAAGCATACTGGGATTTAGCAGCACAAATTTGAGGAGGAGGAGAAAATGTTGAGGGACAGAGACGCACTCTGGCAGAGTAAAACACTTTGATTTAAATTCTAGGGGATGGGAGATTTATTAGATTATCTTTCATTATCTTGGTTGAAATGTCACAAGCTTCTAGGAATTCTCTTTTTGTCACTTACGAACATGCATAAAAAAATGGCTAATAATGGAGACCTGTACAATCAATAAAATAGAGTGCAATCCATTGCCTTATCGCATTTAATATTTAGCCCTGTTTTTGCACATTATTTGATCCACAATATATTCAAGACCAACCAGTGGCTCACTAAACTCCTCTCCTGTCTAAACCCCAAAGACTCTGCATGAACATTACGCCCAATCAGCTTTGTTCGCAAGCTGAGCTTCCCAGCCCTGCCTTCAGCTCCTCTTTACTACCAGCTGTTTGTTCTCTTGGGTCCTCCCCCTTCTCTACCTCCTCCAGGTCTCATTTTAAAAACCTACCCCATAGATATCCAATTCCATCCTTCTCAGTTGCCTTGGCAACTCTCAAAGATAGGATAGTTCACAGCTTCCCAATCTAATTCTATCACATCCCTCAATTAGTTCAGCCTTTTATGAGCAGTCAGCTATTTCTTAGAACTATAATCAGGAATTGGCTCACTCCAAATTTGTTTGTAGATTCTCCTCTGTGCCCTCTACTTACAGGGTCCCTTTTCCTAACACCAGAAACCCCGGCCAGATCATTATGCAGCCTATTTTCTTGCTTCCCTCCACTCTCTGTTGACTTTTCCTTGAAGATTTACTCTTTTAGTCTTTTGGCTGCCCTGCCCTTTGGCATCTACGAAAGGTTGGCAGGTTTCCTTGGTTGGCAGTAATTGCTAAGGTTGTTATGTGTTCAACTTCAGGTCCTCAAATGAAAATCAAAATGTTTGTGTTTTAAGCCAAATATTCCATTGTACACAATGTTTGCAAAGCACACAGACATAGGTCTTTCTTTGTTTATATTCTGAGAAAAGAAAATCGCCTCTCGCCCACCTTTTCACCCAAGTAGTATGGCCATACACTATTTGCCAAACAAGGTCAATTTAAATTATTTTGAACCTTGCTGAAGCTGCCCAGATGGAATTACTTGGCTCTTCAGATCTTTAGAAAGTTATGTGAACTTTGAAAAAAATCAGGTGGGAACAAATTGTTGTCATGAGAATTTGACAGCACTCCTTTGAAAATCTAGTTCTGGTCATTATAGGCATTTAACATAGTAAAGCATGGCAACAACTAAGAAGGTTGTTTAATTCATTGCATAAAATGTACGAATTAATTAAGCATTGAACAGCACACTAAAGATGGCAGAATATAAAGAAACAATCTTGAGCTGGCTTACTCTCTTAAATAAGCAAATTGAATTAGATTTTTATATAGTAATTTATGTTCAATTAAGCCAAGAGTTTGCTATTATACATTTATAATGAATATAAAAGCAAGGCAACAAACACAAAATTGTTATAAAGTAATAAATCACACCGATATGGAGATGAATGGGAACGTTTATTCGAGTATTCAATTTGGAGTGGCTATTTCGGGGATCATGCACTATTGAAGTAGAGCTAAGATTGCCTCTTCTAGTCTGATGGGCGTTGTGAATTCACATATCAAAGAAAATAAACTTAAGTTTCCAAACTGACTTGGCCAGTGGGCATTTAGGAAAACTGAAATCACAATTTGTGGCAATATCCCCTGTTGCTGGGGACATTTCCCAGTGAAAAACCACTTTCTCTCTTTGTTATACTTCTCTTCCTTCAAAATATATGCACACTACACATTTTTTGACCAAACCTAAGCAAAGGCGATCTGATCAAAGTTTACTGCCTACAATAAATTTAGAGAAAAGCAGCAAATTTTCTCTCTTTAGTCCTTGAGGTGGTCAAGGCAACTTGAAAACAGCCCATATCCTATGGGCCTCAGGATTTGCTCACTTATTTTTAAAGCAATAAGCCCATGAAAAGTTATTTTTATGGTATGATGGCCTATAAGGGCTAGTTGTATATCAAAACACTATGAAACTTTAAAAAAACAATTAACATTTACATTGACCTGGAAAAGCTACTAAAGAATGTTTAGTTCATCTCTTAAGTCAAAACACTTAAATTTATTGATTTGATCATAGGAGGGGCATTCAAAGCATATCCTGGAAAAGAGGTGCTAAAATTTGCTTAAATACTAAGCAATCCTCATACATAGTACCTTAGAAATTGTTTCAACAAATATAATGGCCCTCAAACATTGTCATGAAGCTGTCAGTTATAAGCTGCTTATACTTTCAGATAAATAGAATTATTCTCTATTCTTTGCTTACGTAATAGTGATTGCAGGAGCAGACTCCTTAGAAGATAAAATCAAGTTTATTGATTTTAAAAATAACCTTCCACATAAAAAATGTTTCATTATAATCAGTTTAGGTAGTTCTTGCTAGCATCAATTTGTTTGTAAGACAGATTTACTGCCAAAAACTCTTTCTCTGTGCCTAACTCCAGTCACTATTTTTATGATTTGTTCTTGTTATGTTTTCAGTAAAAAGAGAGGTTAGCAAGTTATTCTTCCTCACATATAACTCAGTGTGAATAAGGCTACTTTTATTTTTTAAAGGAAAGGAACAATCCCTAGCTGCTGATTTATTTTTTCCATTGTGCATCCATGGAGGAAAATAGATTTTTTTAAAGTATAAGTGAACTCTTTTGTATTTATTGTAAAAACCCTACCCAATTTTGCTTGTTGAGAAGAATGTACACAAAAGACCATAAAGTCTTCTTGGTATTAAGAAAATAAATCTGTATCTTGTTTTGAGCTATTTAGTCCTTCTTGCTTATATTCCCAAAATAATAAAAATCCTTGCAAATAGCAGCTTTTAACCCAAATGTACCTTTTCACTACCTGTTACTCCGGTAAAGACATTTATCATAATTAAAGATTGAAATTCTAGTGGGGTTTCTTTATCAAAATGAATTAACTTTACAAAATCATCCTTAAGGAATTTGTAGGGACTCCTTTGTTGCATTAATAAGATCATTTTTTTTTTAACATTTGGCATGAACCTTTCATCTTAGTCTTCCCCATTTCTGCCTTGTTGACCAAGTTGTGCAGACCTAAAAGACCCATAATCCTATTTGCTCTTCTTCCCTCAGGCTTCATATCAGAATCCACCAGCTAGGCCTGTCCCCTCTCACCGCCAAAGCAGATCCCAAGTCTGATCACTTCTCACCACCATCACCATGTTGGATCATGCCAACGTCCCCTCTCTGGGCTTTCCTAGTCCCCAGTTCTCCACGCAGCACTCAAAGAGGTTTTTTAAAAATATAAATCAGATCTTGTCTTTTCCTCTGCTTACCCTGACTGATGGCTTCCTATCAAGCTCTGATTTCATGACCCGGCCCTGCTCACCTCCCCGCTTCATCTTTTGCCACACCTTGGTGTGCTCACTTAGGCTCACCCACAGTGGTTTCTTCTTATTCTTCACACACTTAAAGATTATGGGTCTTAGGCCTTTTCCCCTGCTCTTCCTTCTGCCAAAAAGGCTCTTTTCTTTCAACTTCTTACTGCTATACCTCATCGTTCAGGTCTCTGCACAAATATCACTTTCTCAGAATGGACGTTCCTGAATACTTTCTCTGCCTTTCTCACTTACCCTACCTAACTTTCTGTGCTTATTACTATAGAAACTACCTTTTCTTTTTCCTTGTCTACTTCCAGAGAAGTCTCATAATCCAAGGAAGTATATTTCACTGCTCTGTCCTCCAGGTCTCAGTGTCTATTACACAGTAAGCATTCAGTTAAGTATTTGTTGATTGAATAAGAAACGGAAAGAACTCTTTCAAACAGGAGTTCCACTTTTAAAATCCCACTCATCTGTAATGTTTACTATGTCTTCCTTATTTACCTTATGTCTCTTAGAAACAAAAAAAAAACTTACGCTGACTTTCCCTAAAACATTTAAGATTGCTAAAACAGAAATAACAGGATTCAGAAAATCCCACCTAAGCTGCAGTATGAAACAAAGTAATGTAAAATCATAAAACAATCACAAAATTTCACATTAATGGGTTACTTTCCAATGTTCAAATAAGTCTTAATCTCAGAACTACTCACTTAAAGTTCGTGTTTAAAAACATCTCCTCCCTTTGATGTTGGCTTGAAGGCTATTTCTCCCTTTGGCAGTTTAATTCAATAATTATGTCATTTGTCACTACTAAGAGTGTTCTGAACTAAATATTCTATTAGGAATATGCCACTTTAAAAACTGATGAATGTTAGTCACAAATAATTCTGATGTCATTTTCTCTTTAATATACTCAACAGGGACCATCTGTAAATCCCAGAGGTGTCTCAGATAAGGACCCACCTGACTAGTACATTCTCCCCTAAGGGCAAAAGAGCTGATAGAAATTCTAGGCAGGTTGAGTCTTATTTTTCCTTTATCTAAATCCATCAGTCTGCAATTGAGAACTTAAATCAGGGCACTTCTCATGAGTTTCCCAACACAATCATTATTGTAAACTTACTATATAGAAGATGACTGGAGGTGACAATAACTAAGGCATGGATAATCTTATAGACTCAAAACTCTGGTTTATTAAGAATTTAAGTTGTGATGATAACAATGACAATAAATGAAAGTAATAATAGGTTTAGTTCTGGGAATAATTAGGAAGAGAAAATACTACCTGTAACGGTTGCCCTAGTACTTCTGGTCCCTTAGTTATATTTTTCACCCCCTACTAAGTTAATAACCTAACTTGAAGTATTTTCTTTTCACCAACGCGTTCTGGCTTGCTACTATAAAGCAGTATCCCCCAAGTGTATTCTATAGAACACTAATCTTAGAATGTTAAAAGGTACTTTGCAGGGCGCCTGGGTGGCTCAGCTGGTTAAGCATCCAACATCAGCTCAGGTCATGTTCTTGTGGTTTGTGAGCTTTAGTCCTACGTCAGGCTCTGGGCTGACAGCTCAGCGCATGGACCTGCTTCACATTCTGTGCCTCCCTGGCTCTCTCCCTCCCCTGCCCATGCTCTCACTCTCTCTCTCTCTCTCTCTCTCAAAAATAAATATAAAAAATGCTTTAAAACAAGGTACTTTGCAAATCATGATGATGATGATGTTGATAGAAATAATGAGATTATTCGGTCATGTCTGGGAAAGATTGAGCTAATCAAGGGGTGCCTAGGTGGCTCAGTCAGTTAAGTGTCTTGACTTTGGCTCAGGTCATGATCTTATAGTTCATGGGGTTGAGCCCTACATCAGGTTTTGTGCTGACAGCTCAGAGCCTGGAGCCTTTTCAGATTCTGTGTCTCCCTCTGTCTCTCTGCCCTTCCTCCATTCATGCTCTGTCTCTCTCTGTCTCAAAAATAAATAAACTATGTAAAAATTTTTTTTAATAAAAAAAGATTGAGCTAATCAAAATGTAGTATCTTTGTGTCAGGACTTCTCAGAGCCTTGAATATGCTAAAATGAATTTTAAATATCCAAAAGAAATTAAATATCAGTTTTCTAAATCATCTGGCCACTGAACCATTATTTTAAGAAATAATCTTTTGGGCATATATTCTGGAAAATTCTTCTGTAATTCATTATCAACAAACTTTTGACACATTCTTATAACCCTTCTCTGATGGTAACACTTGTAGAACTTTTTTTAAGTTGTATTGAGTTTTTGTTCATTAATTTATTCATTTATCAAATTCTTAATCCATTCTCTGTGCTAAGGGTTTTCTCTAGGTATGATACAATAATAGTGAATGCAGGGTGCCTGGGTGGCTCAGACGTTTAGGCATCCAACTCTTGATTTCAGCTCAGGTCATGATCTTAGGGTTTGTGGGGCTGAGCCCTGCATTGGGCTCTGCACTGGCAATGTGAGGCCTGCTTGGCATTCTCTCTGCCCCTCTTCAGCTTACACCCTCTTTCTCTGTCTCTCTCTCAAAATAAGTAAATGAACATTAAAAAAATAATGTAATATAAAGAGAAATACAGACAATGGGAGACCCAGTTTATGGAATTTGGGTGAAACATAAGTTTGAAAAAAGAGATTTTGAGTGGAAAAATCACATCATTTTATAAATTTAATTTAAAAAATTTTTGTTTCAAGTTTTTTTAAATTATAGTTAAATATTTGGTGTATTATTTCAGAAGTAGAATTTGGTAATTCATCACTTACATATAACACCCAGCGCTCATCACAATTGTAGAGCTTTCCCATTAATGTAGTGGCCAGTGATTTCAGTAGAACTGTGGTGATCATAAGTGGTCTTTTCTCCCTTTTTCTTGATCCCTGAAATTCCAATGCTTAACATTTACTATTAACTATCAAAAATTGTTTATTATGAAGCAATAACTCAGCTCTGTAGTCTTACTACCTTTTTAGTGAGAAATGTAATGGACCTTTTTTTATTCCTTACTCATGTAATATGTTATTGATCACTCACTGATACTTAAAATCCTTCAAGTCTTGGTTCTCCTACCTCTTTACTCTCTTTTCTCAGTTTCCTGGATGATTCCATTCTCTGTTTACTCTCATGTTGTGCCTAATTTTTTGCTAACTTTCTTTTCTCTCTTTACATTTTCTCCTTGTTGTATCCCATCCATATTTATTGTTTCAAATGCCATTATAGTCGGATGGCTCATAAAGCTATATCTCAAAGATCTTCTTTCTAATCAGTTGATGGTGTGATGCTGTGGGAAAAACATTTAGCTTGGAGATAGATTTCTTGACTTTGGGTTGCATGGCTGCCTAATAATTTATATAACTCTGAGTAGGTCAGTTCACAATTCTAGACTTCAGATCCCTCATGTATAAAGTATTAGATAACCCTATACTTCTTTGTTGCCTTCTTTTACTGACCATATTATTTCTCTTCATTCTTGGAAGATTGTAGGTCCTAGTTCAACAGCACTCTATCCAACACTATCCCTTAGTGCTTTACTTTGTTTGTATTATGTTTCCAGTGTCTTTAACACTTAATTCTCAGAATTCCTCTGCTCTAGTGATCATATCTCTATAATACCTTAGCCACTTGTTCCCCTTATTGAATTATAGACCTTGTCACTGAAAATAAAGCAATCCCTCAAAAATGTTAATTCCAAGCACCCATTCAAGCATCTTACTCCCTCAGTCCTTCAACTGTACTGGGATCTACAATGCATTGATCCAAATATTTTTTCTCTGGCACTCTTCCCCCCTAAAATTATTTACCTCTTGCCCAAAAAGACTCAATTCTATGGGCAAGCCTTATGGTATTACCTTCCACACACCCTGAGTTCTCATACCTTCGGTCTTCTTTGTATTCACGTGGTAAAACTCCTACTATGGTTACATTCAGTTACATTCTTTGCCTGACTCATAACTCCTGTGATACAGTTAACAGTGGCTAGAAGAAAACATACAATTATCTAATATGTTAATCATTGATCTTCTCTTATTGGAATGGAAGCTCCATGTGCAGAGGATTTCTTTCCCCTGTTTGGCTCACTGATATATCCCTAGGATCTAGAAAGGTACTTTGCATACAGTAATTACTTAGTAAATATTTGTTGAATGTATAAATAATATGTACTCACAATTCATGCAATATGCCATTGACTCAACCTGTGAATATGTAATTCATTTTTTCCACCTGTAAAGAGCCCATATGTTTTGGGAAAGGCATGTTTAGCTTTCAGAAAGAGAGATTAGTAAAGTCTTTGTGTTTATCTTCAAAGTAGCCATAAGCGTATTTGCAAATTATTGAATCCAAGGTTAATATTTTCACTTGGACTACGGAGCTTTTACATCAAATATGTGATGACTTGCAGAAACTGTGGCAATTTCCTGCCTCAAAGCTTTAAAATAATTTTATCTTTAGTTTATTATTGTTCCAAGGGAGGTTTAGACTAGCATGTTATAATACTGGTGGTTTAATGATGAGAGAAAGCCGGCAAGACTTTGGTTTCCATAGCAACATGAAATTCTTCTTTCCATCTTTCAAGTGACCAAAGGTGTTATTGTTTCTTTACATTATCATATCAGAGTTTGTCACAGAGGTAAACAGCGTGTGCTAACATTCAAGTAAGGTGAGGGATTAAGGGCAGAAGTAGATACAGCTACCACCGGAGTCCCCACGGATTCTTGCCCTCCCCCGCATGAAGGACTTCATAGGTCTATTAGAAGAAAAGGAGTTATAAACAAGACTTAAAATATTACTAACTTTCAGCTAGTTTGGGAAGAAAAATAACTATGATATGCAATCTTAAACATTAAAATGTCATAAAACCCTAGGGAAGTGGAAGAAGTATCAGTGAGATCCGTATAAGTCCTAGGAAGTTCAGCCTCTTGAAATAACACTGAAGTTGTTTAGGCAGCAGAATTTATGAGAGACAGAGAGACAATGATAGAGCTAGAGATATAAAGACAATATGGCAAAAGTTAATATGAGAATGAAAGATTTTAAAAGAGGGAAGTTATATTATTTTCACTATTTTATGGACATCTGAAATATTTCATAATTAAACTAACTTTAAGATTAAAGGAGAAATCATGAGATGGATTTAAAAAACAGTAAATTATAGGATTAAAGGGCCTGAAAGCTAAGTGCCTCTTGAATCTGTCTTTGTCCTATATAAGACTTATTAGTTATGTTAATTAACAGATGATTGGAGAAAATTTTATCACATAGTCTATAAAACTATTTTCATATCTTTGTAAACAATTGACCAAACCAGGGCACCTGGGTGGCTCAGTCAATTAAGTATCTGACTTCAGCTCAGGTCATGATCTCACAGCCCATGGGTTCAAGCCCTGCGTTGGGCTCTGTGCTGACAGCTCAGGGCCTGGAGCCTACTTCGGATTCTGTGTCTCCCTCTCTCTCTACCTCTCCCCTGCTTGCACTCTATTTCTCCTTCTTGAAAATGAATAAACATTAACATTTTTTAAATAAATTTATAAAAGAATTGATCAAACCAATTTTTCCATGTGATCAGATGCCAAATACTTATGGATGCTTGTCTCTTGTTTTCTAGGAACCAGTAGTAGATTAATCTTTTTATGTCCATGATAAGACTCACCCAACTTGCAGTTTCCATTTCCCCTTTGATTCTGCCAAAATGGTGATAATAAGAGCACAGCATTAATAATAAGAATGGCAATATCAGCACATATGCCACATGTTGTCCTAAACACAACCTATTTAATTTATTTGGTCATCACATCAACCTTATGAAGTAGATCCTGCTTAGTATCCTATTTGCACAGATCAGGAAACTGACTTACAGAGATAAGAAAGCTGCGGTGTTCTTATCATTATAGCAGTGTTCTTCAACATTAGTCCATGCTGTCTCTTGACCATGGCTCTAGGAAGTTAAGGAGTTTTTTTAATCATACACTATAATTTGTTCATGCTATAAATGGTTATTCACTTTCACTCTGCTAGGTGCTAGGGATTTTAGGGAACAAGGAATGTTCTATTGCTAATCCCAGGAAGAAAGAATTAAATAAATAGTAACAACATGAGGTAGGAAAGATGGTGCTGGAAGTATCAGGAGCTGTCAGTAATAGCCAGAACAGCTGAACCTGTGCAAGGAAAATGTGACTTCTTGCTGAAGAATTCATGCAAATTAGAGAAGGCAACCGGAACACCATTCCATGCAGGTGGCAGTGAGCTCTGAATGAGTGAAGCAAGTGGCCGAAGGGTAATTATGCAACAAGCTATACCCAAGATAAATCACAAAGTTTACAAGGTCTGCTAAGAGCATGCCACTTTGCTGGGGTCCTTGCAAGAAGCCAGGGGCGGGTTCAGCTTTCTTACTGCAGTGGACACACAGAAGCACTGGCCAGAATTACCTCCCTGGAAGGACTTGCTGCCCAGCTGTGTGAAGTCAGCCACAGACTCCAGATGTCAACTGCGGCTTTTCCCCGGCTGCAAAGGGTGACCTCCCCTAAATACCCCCATTTCTAGGGTAGCCTACCAGTTAGTGTCACGGTAAAGGAATTCAGATAGTTATTTCAAGATAAAGAAAACACGTGTGATTTGTATTTTATATTAAAAGTATGCCTACTTATATAAGTTCCTTTACCTTCTGGGTTTTGATTTAGGCAAATTATTTGGATAAGATGTTATGTTAGTGTCCATTCAAAATTATCCAAATAGCAAGTGTATGTGAAATATGTCCAAGTCTGGTGTCCAATTATTATTTTGATATTTTTATATATTAAAAAAATCTTGATGTTGAGATTTTGTTTCTGTGCTTTGCAAAATTGGGATTGGTTTGCAAACACCCACATACAATTTACCTGAGCACAGATCCCCGGAAACAATTCAGATTTGTTTGTCACACTTATCTTTTCTTCTACCCTGTTTAGAAGATCAGGGCCACCTACTTCCTTTGTGCCTCATTTTCAATAGCTTTCCCCAACCCATCTTATCTTTATTCTAAATTGTTCCCCTTGAATTCACTTTTATGAAACCAGCAATATAGCTTCTAAACTTACCACAGAATGGAAAAAAATGAAAGAAGATGGAAAATAAATGAATAGAAAACCAGGAAATTGCTCCCCAAAGAACAACTAGAAGCGACTAGTAAAAAGTGAAAAGCAGATAGATGTTAAATGTAGCTAGTTCTTTTTGGAGCAGTTCAAGAACAAGTCAAAACTCAAAGAGAAATCTTCAGGATATATATAATTTACAACAATTATTTTCTGAATGCAAACAAAAAGCAATCACTTATGTTCACAGCCAGACTTCTGGTTTCAATACATTTGGATTCTTCCCATTTCCCTTTCAGAAATCACCTAAAACCCACAAGAAGAACAAGAAACAAAAGCAAACTCTGTGCCTGATGATTCTAGAAAATAAATAAACTACAAGCAGGAGGTGTACCAAAATCAGTGAAGGTCCCATAGGCGAGCGTGCAGGAAAATGCGAAAGGAATATTCGTGCAACGACACATGCTCAGAAAACAATAACAATGTACTCTTCCAAAAAGGAAAGAAAGAAGAAAAGGAAAAGAGAGCACAGAGAGGAGAAGTGGGGAGAGGGAAGGAGAGGGGCGGAGAAGAGAAGAGGAAAAGAGATTTCAAAACAAGCAACCTCTCAGTCATGACCTCAGGAAAAAGGGGGAGAATTCAGTGGAGGGAGCATGTCTTCCCTCCACTCCAGGAAGGGAGGAGGCGGGAAGGGGAGGAGGCAGCCTGAGGGATACCTCACGAAGCACCAGATGTGCAGGAAGGACTTAGTCAGTGAGGCAAGGGTAGCGGAGGTCCTCTGCCTTATTAGCAGCCCTGTAGTGCTAATCCTGGTTGGTCTTTGGGGGGAAAAATGTTAAAAGAATTCACACGTGCAGATCTGGAGAGAGAACAAAATTCCCGCTTCCATAAAATAATGACTTGGCCCCTCCCTTACATGAGCTTCTAGCAAATAAATAATCTAGAGAGAATGTACCTAGTTTAAAGATGAATAAAAATTAAAAAGGACCCAACACAGACATTATACAGGATAAAGTTTTTAAAAAATGAGGGGAGCGGTGAGGGGGGTGGAGAATAGGAATAGCAAAAGTAGAGCGTAAGGAAACTAGAAAGATAGTTGCCAGGAACAGATTAAAATGCAACCAAACTCATCGGTGCAATTCTTTTTTTTTTTTCAATTAAAAAGAGTAGTAAGTGATATATCAGGGCTCAGGATGGTGAGACAACAAAATGAGATGAAACATAATAAGCTAGCAGGACTCAAAAAGGAAAAGATAAAATATTATAGAAATGAAGGCCAAGAAAAAATAGAAGGCAGGTCAAGGAAAATACAGTAAGTCATATAAAGAACAGAACCAAGATCTCTCGCCGTCTCCGCCCGCGGGCCACCACGGGCGCCCCTGTGGTGTGCTGTGCCCTGCGGGGCGTGGGGACAAGGATCAGACCAGGCCTGGTGTGGAGAGCCCCTTATCCCCGGAAACGAGGCGCAGTCGGGTTCACGGGAACCTGGTGCTAAACCATCACAGACCACCTGCTTCTGGGTCTGGGTCTTCATCACGGAGCAGCCTCCCAGCTGCCATCTATTGAAAGACCTCAACGCAAGGGTTTGGGAGGAGGGGAAAGAAAAAAAAAAAAGCATAGAACCAAGCAAAGCAAATGACATAAAATGTGAATGAATAAAATATTTTACAAGATTTTTAGAAGGAAAATAATGAACCTGCGAAGTGGGCAAGAGATGGGCAATATGTACATAATTCATGTTCACAATAAAGAGAACTAAAATAATGAAGACAGCAAATACTTGAGAGTTAACCTCAAGAAATTTTTCTGGAAAGAAAAGAATTGAATCTGTTGATTAAAAGAACATAGTGCATTCCAAACCAAAAATAATGCAAAACACAGAATGGTAGACTGAGATATATCCTAGTAAAATTGGGGGGTTCGAATATGAAGCGTCCTCTGAATCTGCAGACGTAGTAATCATACCATCTATAGTAAGAACATAAACCGACTGGCCTCAGATATCTACAAAGAAATAGTCAACTCAGAATAACATTGAAGCAGTGCCCTCAAAGGCCACAAAGAAAGTGCGACCCAAACACTGTATTCTTAGCCAAACCATTGTGCAAGGGTCAAGGTCACTAGAAACATTTCTGAATATGTGGGAATCCATCACTTCTTCAGAACTGTTAGATCACAATATATGTGTATTAAATCTTCACATCGTATCTTAAAATTACAGAAAGTTATGCATCTATTATATTTCAATAAAGTTGAAAAATAAAATTAATAAAAAAAGACTGATAGACGAAAAACTTCGGTCAATGAAGAGATGATAGGAAACACCGTGGCAGATTGGCTGGAAATTAGTATGAATTCCTTTTATCAGTAGATAAAATTAAAAAAAAAATAGGCAAAATAAAAAAAAAAGTGGGGATTATAGAATATAATATAGAATTAAATATTGAAATGATAAAAACAGATAGCAATAGCCCAAAGTGAAAAGGAAGAGACAGAGTAAAAGTATGCTGATTTCCTCATCTACAAATAACATTGAAAGGTGATGTCTTTCACACACATAGATCTATCATATACATTTATCACCAGTTCAAAAGTAAATACCAAATATTTGGCTTAAAGATAATTTTATATCTCCTGCACTAAAATGGCCAACTGGGATGCAGAGCAATAATTGTATTCATTTTATATTTGTCTAGTATTTACCAGACTGCCATAATGATTAGATATAATGATTAGATATAATATTCACCAGATTTCCTGCAATAAGCTTTAGTATGCCTATTGTTTAGATTGGGAACTTGATGGTCTACATGAGTAAATGAACCTGGATCAAGCAGTTAATAAGTCGTATATGAGCTGCTGTATGAAGGCAGGTGTTCTGATTACCAGATCCTGTTCACTTGCTGGGTTTGGATATTTTTTAACCCAGCACGTACAGTACATAGTGTGAGGGTAAAGCTCTGGTGGGGATCCCAGCTCTATCGTTTACTTGCTGTGTGATCTTGGAGAGTTACTTAACCTCTCTGTGACTTACCATCATCATCTATTCATCTCTAAATTGAGGATATAAAAGTACCAATGTCACGGATTTGTTGTTATTGCTGTTTCTTCTTTCTTATAACAATTTAAGAAACATTTGAAAATAGAATTCTGTGTTCATAGATACACAAATATGGAACTAAAGACAGAGTCATTGAGCTAACAAGGTATTATTCATGGATATTTTTTTATAAAAGGAATGCAGACATTGTATAGTTTAGAGAAATTATATAATTGCAGTTTATGTAATTATCTAAATTATATACTTTTCAAAGTATGTCCCCCGCAAAATAACTTCAAGGTAGCTATTTTTAACAATTTGTATTTTTCTTTCTAAAACCTTTCTATGCTTTATTTTTCATAGTTGTGCTTAAACTATATGACATTTTACATTACGTAAATTTTTCATTATTCAATATCTTGAATGTGATTTTAGTAGCTATATAAAAGATCATTCTTTTTAAAATGTTTTGTTTATTTATTTTTGAGAGAGAGTGGGAGGGACAGAATGTGAGCAAGGGAAGAGTAGAGAGAGAGAGAGGGAAACACAGAATCCGAAGCACGCTCCGGGCTCTGAGCTGTCAGCACAGAGCCTGATGTAAATCCACGAACCATGAGATCATGACCTGAGCCAGAGTCGGATGCTTACCGACTGAACCACCCAGCCACCCAAAGGCTCATTCTTTAAATATGCTCTCATGTCTAACTAGTCCTCTTTTTGGAGTAATATCTTTTTAGAATAAATGTTTTTCCTCATTTGTAATTATTTACTTAGAGCCAGAAATGCAATTACTTAGTTAAAAATGATTAATATTTTTAAGGCTTTTGGTGTATATTTGCAAATAGCTATGCGATAAATGATTTAAAGTATTTAAAATAATGCTGGATGCATCGAAGAATGTAATAAGGGTATTCTTATCTATTTGTTTTAAACACTTCCCTGTTGGTGGTTTGTTTTTTAAATATACATGTGATCTCTTTGTAAATGTAAACTTTTACATTTTAATTACATCCATTGATCCTTTTGTTTATAATTTCCTTTAATGCTTTTCATCTAATGAAATTTTCCCCATATAGATATTAATATTTTCTTCAATTTCCTCATTTAATAGCTTAAGCCAAAGATTTTAGTTTATTTATAATCCCACATGATTTAGCTACATTTTTCTTTAACATTCTACTTATGTTAATGAGTCTTATGATCTGGATAAAAATCAAAGTTATTAAAATTAGTTTAGACTTAATCAAAATTTGCTCTGTGTCCAGCTCAAAACAAAACATATTTCAGATGTAACTTAGAAAGCTGAATTTCAAGGTTACTCTGGCTCTGTTTTTATTTTATTTTACTTTTCTAATCAGCTAAAGTCCTCCAAAACTACAAGAGATATGAAATCCTTGGGGCACCTTGGTGGCTCAGTCAGTTAAGAGTCTGACTTTGGGTCAGGTTATGGTCTCGCTGTTCCTGAGTTCAAGCCCCACATTGGGCTCTGTGCTCTGACAGCTCAGAGCCTGGAACCTGTTTCAGGTTCTGTGTCTCCCACGCTCTCTGCCCCTCCCCCACTCATGCTCTGTATTTCTCTCTCTCTCTCTCTCTCTCTCTCTCTCTCAAAAAAAAAAAACATTAAAAAATATTAAATCCTAGGAAAATAGTAAGAAGTTAAGTTGTTTTTAAATTATTAGTCTTTAACTCTTGCGTTTGAGATGAGAAGTACGGGCTTACTGTTTTGTAAAAAGCAAAACAAAACTGATAGGTGTTAAGGTTCATTTCTTCCGTTAGTTGGAGGATCCTCTTGACAGAAATCGTTGCAATTAGAATCCTCTTCAGGGATATCGACTCCAGCCACCTACTCTTATCGTGTCAAACATCGGAATTCAAGGCCCCTATGTGCCAAGAAACTTTACACAAAGAAAAATTTTTCCTTATATCCAAACTAAGCAACCAGGTCAGAAATTTCATAAACTAGCAATCAAATGAAATTGAGTAAACATCACTGTTGCTGTAGTGAATTCACATAACAACAACCATAAAAATTAGGCAGACAATAATGATTAGAATATTGTCCCGGGGAAGTAACCTTGGTCTGATTCCGAGTTTGCTGTAGTAATGAGTCCCCTCAAGAAAGGAGAGATGGATGGTAAGTTAGCTTGCCAGTTCTACCATGACCCACTCCCCTACCGCTTTTATGGTATACATTTGAAATACCGTTAGTTTATCAATAAAATGCCTGTTTTATTTCCCAAAAATATTACATTACAATGAAGAGTTTGTAAACCAAGAATATTAAATAATTTTTCAGAGCCCTTAAGCAACAACACTTTTAGGATTTATATTATATCACATTTCCAGTAACCATATCACAATAACCAGCACTTCATAACAAGAGCTCACCATGTATGCATTCTAAAAGAATTATATTTATAAATACATTTTAAATTAACAATAACCAAAAGAACCCCAACTTGAGTATGGTTTTTAAATGTTTGGCAACCCAATGCTGATAATATTTTTATCTAAGTTCATTACAAAAAAAAAACTTGACTTATTAAACAAATATTTATTGAGCACTCGCTATAGACCATACCACTGGAATATATCAATGAATTAAACAAACAAAAATTCCTACCTTGATTCTCGTGAGGGACCCATTCAGTATCTTAATTGTGGAGATGCTTACACATCTACACACATGATACAATTGTATGGAACTAAATATACACACAAATGGACTCACATAAAATTGTGAAACCTGAATAAGGTGGATGAAGTGTATCAATGCCAATTTTCTGGTTGTGATAGTGTACTGTTTTCTAGTAAGACATTACCGTGGGAGGAAACTGATATATAAGATCTGGTGAGTGGTATTTAAGATCCCTTTGTAACATATCTGCCAACTGCTTGTGAATCCACAATCATCTGAAAAGGAAAATTAAAAAAATAATCTTACCCTCAGAGCTTAAATTCTAGTGGCTGAAGATAGACAAATAGCAAATGTAAATAAATTGTTTAGTAGGTTAGCAAGTTATTCAATGGTACAGAAAAACTAGGGCATGAGAAGCAGAGATATCATGGAGTATCCTAGATGTATTATGAAGATGATATTTGAGCAAACACTTAGGAGGGTGGAGTTTGCCTGTGGGAAAGGCATGCCGTGGAAGGAACAGCCACTGTCAAGCCCCTAGGATAGGAATGAACTTGAGTGCTTAAGGAGCTACAAGTGGCCAGCTGGCTAGAGCAGGGGGAGAACAGCCGATGGTGATGTCAGAGAATGAGGAAGTACCGACAGGTAGAGGACTTTGGAGACCATAAGAGGGCTTTTCTCTGAGTTGAGAAGTTGAGAAGTATTAGAAGGGGTCTTTGAATTGAGTGACTTATTTGTAAAGGATCACTCTGGCTCCTATGTCAAAAATAGGGGCTAGTGAAGGCAAAGAGACCTGTCAGGAGGCTAATCCAGGCATCCAGCAAAGAGAAAATAGTGGTGGAGGAAACTTAATGAGAACTATGACAAAATCTAGCTGTTTACTAATTCTACACACTAACTCGCACATCGGTGCCTAATATGGCAGCTACAGTTTCCACAAATTCACACTATATTTCCAAGGAGAACGACAGATAAGTAGATTGTGTAAGGCCTAATTTGCATACATTACAACTTTTGCTTTTTATTATGAGAAATCATAAAGATCCTATTTGTGAATGTTAAGTCTTTTCTTTACAAAATACAGACTTAATAAAAGTCTTGCCGTATCTGATTCAGAAAACTTCTGCTACGTTCACTGCCCCATACTAATTGTTTGGAACACAAAGGAAGCTCCTGCTACAGTTCTTGCCTGATTGAAGCGCACTAGGTCAGGACCACTGGCTAGGTAACTTTGGCTCCCTCTGCTGACTGGAAGAGAGGGCCAATAAGAAACTAGATTCATGAGCCCCACATAAGAAAGCAAAATCAAAAGAAATTTTTTCTCTATGTTCTCCAAGTGCGGTGTCATCCAACATAAACATGTTTGGAGAACACATGTCTGCATTGCCTATTGTTTAGAAACTGAACATACCTATCAGCCAAAGACCACGGATACTGAGCTCCTTCTATACCATGCAGCAGTTTCTCTCTGTCATTGTACTCTGAGTATATTTCAGGTGTCTTATTTATTAACTGTTTCCATGGCCCATAAACAATATCTCTTTAAAATCATGAAAATATGCACGATTGCTAAATAACAGATGACATTTTGAAACAGTTCAGCCTCTTCAGTATTCAGAAGCAGATGTTCTTTAGAAAATGTGGTTTATCCTGACGTTCTGCGGCCAGGTGGAAAAGTTTTAATACAATCAAATGCACCTAAACCTGAAGAAAAGAAAAATGTACTACGTGGTAAAGTAACCAAAAAGATGCATATTCATATACTGAAGATTGCCTCTCTCTCTCTCTCTTTTTTTTTTTTTTTTTTTTTTAGTAATATGGTATTTACAAAGTTTTTACTTGTCCTGGACATAAAAAGAAAGTAATCTCAGCATGATTAGTTCTATGAAAACCTCCACATTTTAACATCTCAGCCAACAGCTCTGTTTTCCTGTTCCTAGACATCACAGCAGGGGGAGTTACCTCCTACATGAAGGTTTCCTGAAGCTAAGAGGTGTTCCATAGACTAGGATGTTTCTTTATGCTTCTCTAGAGGTAATCTTTAAGAAGTGAAGCGAAGTGAAGATTTTTAAATTTCCATAACTTCCTATCCTCACAAATTAATCTATAAAAGTAGATAACAAACCTGACTGAAAAATATACTAAGGAGGAGAAAACATTTATAAGTCAAGGGTACAGATCCCACAGGCTCGGGTTTTAACAAATAATTTGGTTTTGCATCATTTGTTTATTTGCACACTAGCTTTGTGAATTATTTAGTAATTTAAAACAGGTTGGACACTTAACTGAGTCACCCAGGTGCCCCAATTATTTATTCATTTAAAAACCACCATACTACATCACATTAAGAGTGATAAAGGCTGAGACTTTAAATTTGAATCAAAATATGGCACCCTTTGGAAACATTCCTGATATTTGTCAATATTGACAATAGGTGCTCAAAAACTTGTAAACTTTCTGGAAGTAATGCTTTATTTAAAAACTGTTTTATAACAAGTTCTTTCCTTGGTTTATTCAGTACCTGATATTTATAATTAAGTCTTCAATTTTTAAATAATAAAAAAATTTGCTTTTTTAAAAATCATATTTCTTCTCAGAGTAGGTCACATGTCTTATTTTATTAAGTCTGTATCTGAATAAATCTTTTACAATTAAGTACCCCCAAACTCTGCCATTTCACTCCATTTCCGAAGAAAAAATGCTTTGGTCTCTATAGTTTAAAAATGTATTTCCTCTCCGTCGTTGCTGATCTCCAAGGGAATGAACACATCACAGCAACTCTCCACCCACAACCACGTATTCAAACTAAATGAATTCGCTGCACTTCCTGCTGCCAGGCACCCTTCTCGCCTGCAGTCCGCATCACATGACACTTTTCAGTAGTCCCTGAAATGACTGTTTTCCAGAATCCACATTAGAAGTCTTACCCACACACTCACTTCTCTCCCAGCCTCCTGTATCTGTCGGTGTGCCACCCCTGCCTTCTGCAGTCTTACTGCAGACATTATCCTCACCAGCTGCAAATGCAACCTCGTTTCCCATCAGTTTCCTAGTAAACCAAATCCATATGCTTTACTTGAGAGCCTCTGTTCTTCCCATCCACCAATCTACCCTCTCTCGCTGCTTCTCCAATAGTTCTGCTAATTCACATCTTTCAAACATGGAGTCAGGAGGTCAGGAACTCAGGGGGCTGCAGTGTGTGACAGACACCGGAGGGCGTGCAGAACTGACCGAGGGCTTTAGTACTGTTGTACCCAAGTTTGTAAAATCACCCCAAAACAAGCACCAGAGACTGCTAGGGAGACCAGTTACGCCTGCAAAAGCAAAGGGCTTTATTATGGGCTTAGGGCTTAAGCTCAGGCTCACAAACTCCACCGACCAGCTGGCCACATAGAGAGCGAGCCCCGGACAAAGGCAGGGCAGGGCCTTTTATGCGTTTGGGAAGGGGCGTTACAGGAAATGATGACAGGAGTACAGTGATCCAATCCCTACCCCCCTCATCAATACTGGCAGTTGTGGGAGCCAATCACAATATTTGGAGTATTGACCAATCAGAGTGGGCCCAGGACACCCACGTGGGGCGTGACTAGGCCCGCCTCTAGAAAGGTCAAAGATACCAGCCGGCCTCCCCCGATTGGGCGCTGCAGGAGTTGTCCCTCCTTAAGGTGCGCCCTTTCAGGAGAAGGCAGCGCCTTCCCCTTTAAGTACAGGGGAAGGCTGGATCGGACCTGCGGCTGGCTGGGGACCCTGTGCCATTTCCAGCGCCCAGGACCGGCTCCGGGAAGGCTGGGAAGGCCGGATCGGACCTGCGTCCTTACAGTACTATTTAATCAGCAATATTTCCTCTCCCCCACAGTTCTCCCACGTATTCTCAAATCACACTGGGAACCAAAGCAAAACATGAAGTGTCAATAGCTGATGCGGCAAATTCCCATGGCCGGTCATACAACGTAATAACTCTGCTAATGGAGCGCGCGCACACGCACACACACACACACACACACACACACACACACACACACCTTTTTTTTTTTTTTGGTAATTTTTCTTAGTTCAAGGTTCTCCATAATCAGTTCCTTGTGGATTTCTCTGATCTCATCTCTGTAGATCTCTACACAAATGAGCAATCCCAGCAGCAGATGCAAGGAGTGTGGCTTTTCACTTTGCCTAGTCCAGAGTTTTAAAATTCTAGGACTTCTTTATATATCAAAGCCAGGAGAGACTAGATAGGACAATATGAATAAAATTCTCCAATTTTCTGTGCCCAACAATGAACCAGTTAGAATCAGCAACAGAAACAACAGGTCAACAGTGTCTGGAAATTTTCTTTTCTTGGCTCCAGCTCTTATTTGCTTTATTTGCTTTTAATACCACTACCACAAGGCAGAGATCCTATTGGTGGGGCAAAAAGGAGAATGTGCAGAGCAGTGCTGGCAAAGACTTAACTGACCTTGTCAAGAGCCCACTCTCTCTAGGCTATACTCGCGCTTAGAGTTAAAGAAATGCAAACAAGAATAGACTTCTGCACATTTACTCCATTGTTTTGTCTCCCCTTTCCCATAAAGTCAGGCTGGCCTGTGGGTAGTTTTTTTTTCCTAACTCTATTAGCTTGAATTCTACTAGCTAAACTGGGCGTCTTTCATCTCACCTTGTGCAATAGATTCAGATTATGATAAAAATATCCCGTTAACATATGTATTAGCCTGAGTTCTCCATAAAAACAGAATCAATAGGAAATATATATTTAATTTATATATTTGTACTCATATGTATAATATAGCATATGTAATATATACCACATATAATAGAATTTTTATTTATGCATATAGTTATGTATAGAAAGACACTTATTATACTGTATGGAATTGGTTCATGAGCCAGCTATAGATGCTGCAGTAAGCAAGATGGAGACCTAGGAGAGAGGAAAGCCCCGAGACATCAGGAGAACCAGTGGTGTAAGTTCCAGCCTAAGTCCAAGTCTAAAGGCTGAGACATGTCCCAGATCAAAGTCAGGCAGAAACAACAGGTTTCTGAGCAGAGAGAGCCGAGAGCAATTTCTTCCTCACTCTGCCTTTTTGTTCTATTCAGGCCTTCTGTAACTGAGGCCCATCCACACTGAGAAGGGTAATCTATTCAGTCTACCAATGTATATGCTAATCTCATCAAGAATCACCCTCACCAACATACCCAGAATAATGTGTAACTAAATATCTGGGCATCCTGTGACCCTGTCAAGCTGACACATAAAATTAACCATCATATTACATGACATGATTTCATCTCTACACGTTCACTCAAATTTATATACATGTAGAAGAGTGTTTTCCATTATTTCTATTTCAGACAGAGTCCTGCTTTCTTCAAGGTGAAGCCTATGACTCTGTATTTCATGAAAGTCTACTCAACCCCTGGTCATTCTTTTTTCTATTAAATTCTTATAGCGTTCATGTAGAGAGGCATAGTATATACATATATAATTAAAAATATATATCATATAAAATGGCAGAACATACATATTAAATAACTATCATATGCTTATTCTTCAGACCTAACTATTCTGAGGGCATCAGGTTAAGGTCAGACCAAATATACGTTGAACTCATAGCTCCTACAAAATACAGTTGTCCATTATTTCATGGAATCAGACTTTCTTTCAAAGCTACAGACTTTCGGTGCTACATAGCTACATAAGTATCTCTATACTCTGACTCACTATACCAGGGAATCTAAATGTGAGCGTTACAGGCTCCAAATTCAATTGGCATTAAGGCATCTTTAAGCTCCATGTAACTCTACAAAATAGTGTGTTTATAATATGTCTGTGAGAGTTAAGGGCTCTGCTAATACTCTCAAGGGTCTCTGACCCCAAGAGATTAAGAGCCAGAATCATAGGTCATTTCCTATGGTATCTGTTGTGGACATCAAACTTCTTTATCCCAGTATTTTTAATGAATAGCCCACCCCACGCCCCCACTTTGTAGACTGTATGTCCTTGTTATTTAATTTTTTCCTATTATAATGAAGTCATTTTGGATTAAAACCTATTGAAACATGGCTATTTATTACTATATCACTCAGTCATTGCTATATATAACCACGAAATCCCAAAGACTCAGAATAACAGTTTATTTTACTCAAGAGCCTGTGAGTGCCCTGGGGCAGCTCTGCTCAGCCTGTCTCCTATCCTCCTAGGACCAGTGGGTATGGGTTCTTCTTGGGGCAATGGTAGAGTCCGAGAGGGCAAACCCTATCATGCAAGCCCCATTCAAGCCTCTGCATGTGGTGAGTCACACAACCCATGTGGCCAAAATAGCTCATGTGGCCAAGTTCACAGTCAGAGGACGTTGAGGTGGTGCTAGAATATATCCATCTTTAGAGGGAGAAACTGCAAAGCAGTAGACAAAGGAGATCGATACAGGAAAGGAGTTGGAATTGAGCCCAAGAACTTAACCACATTTTCTAATTCTAATTGTAAATTAGAGCTACAATTAAACAAAGTATGCCACAGATCATAATAAGAACAGATATAATTTTGAGACTCAGAGTAATGCATTTTATATACAGCATCTTATTTAACTCACATAACCACCCATAAATAAATCATTGTAAATAAATCTTATCCTTATGATAGATGACAAACTGAAGTCTAGAGAGTTTAAATAACTTAGCCAAGGACAGACACAAAGTTAGTAAGTGATAGAACAGGAGTTTTCATCTATATCTACTTCTGTGTTAGAAATAAAGTGTTGTGTATGGTAACTAAAGATGTGATTGTTTAATTTGCAAATGACAAAACTTAAACCAGCTTACACAAAAATGTGGTAAGGAAGTGCTTACTGACTACATGTTCAAAATGTGGGAAAGGAAGGGGGAAGAGTTTCAGGGTCACCATCGTGGGGAGCTCTTAGCCTGTTGGGCATTTCCCTCTTTAGGTTTCTTTTCCACCTCTCAGCAAGTGGACTGTACTTGCTCAGGCTGTTTTGAGAAGTAGATCTGGCTTCCAGAAGCTTCTGATTTATACTTTACCTAGTGTGTCCAAAGAAGAAACACACATTTATCCACAGCCCCAGCTACAGTCACTTTCTGGAAGGATTTTCCTGGCCGGACTGAGTCACAGGTCCATCCCTAGA
The DNA here is from genome assembly GCF_006229205.1 of Suricata suricatta. NCBI lineage: Eukaryota > Metazoa > Chordata > Mammalia > Carnivora > Herpestidae > Suricata > Suricata suricatta. The sequence continues at coordinate 108,952,809 of NC_043704.1, forward strand.
CCAATCACTGGGCTGGGGAATGCGGGGGTCCTATAACTGGACCAGTCTGATTCCCCACCAATCACCATAGTCAAGGATCTAATTAGAATGAGACTTTCATCCCAATCACATGAGCTTTGGGCAGTGATGGGGAAGGGGGTAGGAATGGTATTCCCAAAAGAAGAGACAGTCAAAACAAGTAATGATAATGATCTATAAATTGCAATAATTATTTAACATCTTAATTTCAAACTGTTCTCAAATGGTCAATTGTCCCTTCTCAAAATTATGTTTTCTTCATATATTAACCATGTTCCAAGGGCTAATTTGATTAAGAGCAATTCTGCTTTTGTGAAATATCATAATCTCAATTTGCACTGTTCCTGAATGTTCCACTAATCAATTCTGAATTCATAACATGAATCAAGTCTTCCGGTATTCATCAACAGTAATACAGTACGAAGCTGTCATTGAAACAGAAATGGTGAAATTAATTCTTTTAGGAATAAACTTTATCAATATGATGGGAAGAGAAAAATAAGCAGGAAAGATTACAAATTTTTAAAAATTGAGTTAACTTTGTTTTAGCAAATTGTATATCCTGTAGATACTTAAGAACATAATTTTACTCAAAGTTGAAGGAAGAGGATATTATATTAAACAAGAAATTTCTCTTAGGAGATCATTTTTCTGCAGGGAAGAAAGGTGTTTATTTGATTCCACCTTCTGACCCTGGTAATATTACTAGCCTAGCACTGTAACCTGTGTCATAAGGCATGTACGTGCATGATATAAAACAAACAAAAAATGTTTTGAGCATCAGCAGCCTTGTCAGATTAAAAATGTGGGACACATTCTCATTTTTACCTTTCCTCTTTACCTAGGGGTCTGAAAGTTTGATCATACAAAATATGGATATCTTTGCAGATAATAAATAATGGAAGAATTCATAGAAAAACAGTGTAATTAGGTGAAAGGGACCCAAGGTTTTTGCTGATTAATTCAGATCTTATAGTTTCTTTTACCTCTCTGACCTATGAGTCCTCTTCTTTAAAATGGGGATAAATCAGAGCACCTGGGTGGCTCAGTTAGTTAAGCATTGGACTTTAGCTCAGGTCATGATCTCATGGTCCATGAGTTCAAGCCCTGATCTCATGGTTCCTGAGCTGCTGACAGCTCAGAGCCTGGAGCCTGCTTCGGATTCTGTGTCTCCTTCTCTCTCTGACTCTCCTCCCCCACTCACCCTCTGTCTCTGTCTCTCTTTATCTCTCTCAAAACCAAATAAACTTCAAAAAATGGAGATAAATCTAATAATAACCAATTTATAGAATTGTAAAGAATGAAATGATCATTTTAAGAATATTTTAGGTTGCAAAATACCCCAAAAGTTGTGGAACAAAAGAAAGAATATTATCATATGACACTGCTAATATGAATTCTCTCCTCATCAGACTCATGAGAAATACAGTGTATCCTTTTTGCCCACTAATAAGAAGTAAGGGTGTCCAGAGAAAATTAATACCATTCATGAGACCCTAGAAGACTTCTTTAATCTTCTTAAAGGAATACACTTTTATCATTTGTTTTCTTGAATGATAAATTACCAATTTCAAATGATCTATCCCTTTATGAAAACAAGTCAAGATCTACTATTCTAAACAAAAAATTAACTTCAATAGTAAATTCTAGTTACTTAATAAAACTATAGGTCATAAAAGTAAGTTTCACAGAAATAGGGATATGATTATTGTGGTCCTATTTTTAAAAAGTCTTCATCCTAGACATAAAGGAACATTTACAATAAATGAAAAGAAGTCTGAGTTTTCCATAAAAATCTGAGGAGTGAGTGAGTGAGGTATAAGTAATAGAAGATTACCCATGAGTTGATAATCATTGAAGTACAAGGGTTCATTCTCTGCACATTTATATATATTTGCAAATTTCTACACTTAAAAAATGTAATAAACATCCAACGATCACATTTTCTTACATTTGAAAAGGCTAATCAGTTTTTTATGTGTTTATTATTTTATACATATGAATGATTTAAGTTTTGATAGGCACTTTCCCAAGTAATTGACATCATAGATAATTTTATATAGGAGAGAGAGAGAAGGAGGGAGAAAAGCAGAAGGAGGGAAAGTGGGAAGAAGGGAGGGAGAGAACAGTAGGGAATGAGAGAGAACATTAAACAGGTTGCCTTCATGACGCCCCAGACATTAGGCCTTAGGTTTCCTAACATTTTGTAGCTCTATGGAACACATTTGTTTTGGTCTCCAGAAAGACTTGTATTAGTTGTACCTCCACTGGGGTAGCTAACTCCTCCCTTCAAGCTAGTCTTATGAACAGTAAACATGAACTATGGGGAAGAAAGTAGGAAGATGTCTTCAGATAGTCCAGCTGAAAAGCCATCTGTCCACTCTGCCCTCAACCAAGGACATTTCTTCATTCCGTATTTTTATTCTCTCTGCCACAGTCTACCTCAGCATACAAAAAGATTCCCCACTGCAGATCTGCCATGTGTGATGCTCCTACTTTTAAGACAATTCCGTACAGCAAATGTGTTGAACGCCCACAGCATGTCAGGCACTAAGCCATTTGTGTGGGATCCGATGAAACACAAGATGGATGGACGCCATCCCTACCCTCAGAGAGTGCATTCTCTCGGGAAATGAGTCATTCTTGAATTTTAAGAAGGTGAAGTACACTAAACTATGGACAGTATAAAGCAAAAGTGAAGCTCTGTCATGTGTCAGACTATAGGTATTTGTTTGGGCCCAAAGAATCCCATGAAAGATCTTGGTTTTAGACATTTAGTAAGCATTAGTAAATATGTGATTCATAAAACTTCAAGCTGCACTATTTCTGATGATGTAAACGTTTCAAATCATTCACAAATCAATATTTTAATTTCATTTAATGATCAAGTTAATGCAGTTTTTGAGTGCATAGCAATGTGAACTGGTATTGGGCGGGTGTTGGTACTTCTGGACATTACATTTTAAGAGTCTCAGATTATATCTAAAGAATGCTACTCCTTTCCGAAAATTTTGGCAGATTCCATCCAGCCTAGCCTTCTCCTTCCAGATTAGGCATCTGAATCTAAGATTCCATAATGCCTACTGGTGTTTTCTCCTGTATGAACTCCTGGAGGTCCAAGGAAGCAAGAGTAGGAATGCTTGACTGAAAGTGATCAAGTCATTCATAATGATTTGTCTCTTTCCACGTGTTACTTATAATTCCTGCTGTCTGTTGTTCTCATCCTCAGACTAGCTCTCTCTATCTGGGAGAGTGCTGGTTGTCCCAAATTTGCAATCCAAAAGGAAGAGATAGATCTATCCTGATATTTATATATCAATTTTATAAAAGGGCCCTGACTGAAATTGTTCAGCTTCTGTTTTTACCACTGGACCAGTCTACGAGTTTCATGAAAGAAACGTGGAGTGATGGAGGACTTGACCCTCAACATTTACTGTTCAGACAAAAATGTCACTTTATGTGTTTTATGACTATTTGATTATGTCTGTCTCCCCTAATGGACTACATTCTAGAGTAACGACTGTCTTATTAATCTTTATATACTCAGTAACTAGTACAGAACTTCAGCCCTAAAAGGCATTCAATAAATGCTACTTGAATAAATATACTATAAAAGAATGTAAATAAACATCTGAGAAGAGAAGGGAGAAAGGATAGACTGTGCCGAAACAAGTCCTTAAGCACATCAGGGTGTGTGAGTGCAGGGGCTGCCAATGCCAGGCAATGTGTAGAGGATCGGAACTATTAAGAATGAGTAGCTCTTAACCTTTAAATCACTTTGAAAATGTTTTGAGAGGATGTACTCCCTTATTACTCAGCTGACATCAGTCACAGAAAGGCTTCATTTAAATCTTGTCTCTCTTTTTAATAACAGCCAGAATGCTCCGGGGATGATTAACATTGTACCATGTCCCTATAACTTTGCGCCAGCTCTGCCACTGTATCATTGAATGTCCTAGTCTGTGATGAATTAGGGATTGGGGGCCCAAGGTACCACCTCCAAAGCCAGAAGCCTTACTGACTTCAACTTAACTTTTGGGAACTATGAAGTGAAAGCATTCAAAAGCAGAAAATCTTTTGCCATTTTTATTATATCCTGATGTTTGTGTTCACATAACTAAATTATTAATTTTCCTAAATGACGAGCTATATGAATATGTCCTCTTATGTTGGGGGCCGTGGTGACGATTCAAAGTGGTCCAGCAATCGTAAACAGGACCCCAACACAATCGTCAAAACAAAACAAAACAAAAACAGATTTTCAGGAAATTCTAGTGCCTTCAGGGACTAGAAAAAGAAAAAAACTGAGCCAAAAGTTAGCAGAAGAAAGGAAATAATAAAAATTAGAGCAGTAATAAATGAAATAGAGAACAGAAAAACAATAGAAAAGATTGAAGGAGTTGATTCTTTTAAAGGATGAGTGAAATTGACAAACTCTTTGACTGAGCCACCCGGGTGCCCAAATAGAAAAAGCACTCTTAAAATTTATACGAAACCACAAAAGACCCTGAGTAGCCAAACAAGAACAAAGCAGGAGGCACCACACCTCCTGATTTCAGGCTACAGTAATTGAAACAGCATAGAACCAGCATAAAAACAGACAAATAGACCAATAGAAGAGAACTAAGAACCCAGAAATAAGCCCAAGCATATATGGTCGACTAATATTTGACATGGGAGCTAAGAAGCCTCAATGGAGAAAAGACAGTCTCTTGAATAAGTGATACTGGGATAATTGGATACTCATATCTTAAGAAGAAAAGGAATTTGACTCATATTTTATACCATTACAAAAAAATAACTCAAGGTGGATTCGAGACTTGAATGTAAAACCTGACACCCTAACACTCCTAGAGAAAAAAAACAAGAATAAAGCTCACTGACCTGGCAATGATTTTTTGGATATGACACCTAAAGCACAAGCAACAAATTAAAAAAATAAACAAGTAGGACTATAACAAACAAAAAGTTCTGTGCAGTGAAAGAAACTACCAACAAAGTGACAAGACAGTCTGTGGAATGGGAAAAGTATTTGTAAACCATGTGTCTGATAAAATGTTAATCTCCAAAAAACATGAAGAACCCATACCACTCAATAGCAGTAAAATAAATGATCCCATTAAGAATGGGCTTAACTGCTTAACTAGACATTTTTAATAAAAGACATATACAGGGGCACCTGGGTGGCTCAGTCATTCGAGCGTCCAACTTCTACTCAGGTCATGATCTCACGATTTGTGAGTTCGAGCCCCACATCAGGCTGTGTGCTGACAGCTCAGAGCCTGGAGCCTGCTTCAGATTCTGTGTCTTCCTCTATCTCTGCCCCTCCCCAGCTTACACTCCATCTCTCTCTCTCTTTGTCTTTCTCTCTCTCAAAAATAAATATACATTTAAAAAAAGAAAAAAAGACATGTACATATAATTACATGGGAAAATGGTTAACATCACTAGTCATTAAGGAAATGCAAATTAAAGCCAAAATGAGATATCACCTCAAACCTGTTAGAATAGCCATCATCAAAAAACAAAACAAAAACAAATGATAGCAAATGCAGTTGAAGATGTGGAGAAAAGGGAACCCTCGTACACTCCTGAGCTTGTAAATTGGTATAGCCACTATGGAAAACAGTATGGAGAATCCACAAAAACTTAAAACTGGGTCTACCATGTGATCTGGCAATTCTAGTTCTGGGGAATATATCCAAAGAGAATGAAAACAGTAACTTGAAAAAGTATCTGCATCCCCCATCAGAACTCGATTAGTTACAAGGTCAAGGTCAAAACATAGAAACAACCTTTGTCCATTGATGGATACATGGACAAATAATTTGTGATACACACACATGAATATATATATATAATAATTTGTGATACACACACATATGTGTGTGTGTGTATATATATATGTATATAATGGAATATTCACCCATTAAAAATGAGAAAATTCTACCATTGTCACAACATGGATTGACTTTCAAGCCATTGTGCTAAACAACATAATCTCAGAAAAGACAACTACTATATGATGTTACTTATATTAATTGTAGATGGACTCTAAAACAAAAACAGAAACCAAAAAACTTATAGAAAAAGAGATCAAACTTGTGCTCCTAAGAGTTGGAGGGTTGGAGGGAGGGAGATTAGAGGAAGGTGGCCAAAAGGTTTATACTTTCAGGGTGCCTGGCTGGCTCAGTTGGTAAAGCATGCAATTCTTGATCTTGGGGTTGTAAGTTCAAGCTCCATGTTGGGTGTAAAGGTTATTTAAAATAAAGCCTTTTTTTAAGAAGGTACAAATTTCAGCGTGGTGACTGGCTAACGCTGCTGGAGGATATACAGGAAAGTTGTTAAAAGAGAGTGTACTGATCCCAAGAGTTCTCATCACAAGGAGATTTTTTTCTTTTTTCTTCTTTCTTTTTATTGTATCTATACAGGAGATGATAGATGTTAGCTGAACCTATTGTGATAATCCTTTCACAATATACGTAAATCAGACCATCATGCTGTATGCCTTAAGGTTATGCAGTAATGAATGTCAATTATTTCTCAGTAAAACTTGGTTGGGGGGGGGAACTCAGATTACAAAGGAAAAATTCAATGATAAACATAGTTTCTTCTAATTAAGGCATAATGAAGTGAAAAGGGTAACATAAATATAAAACGCACATATATGGAAAAATTAAACCTACTAAAATATTAGGAAAATTAAATAAGCAGATTTTTCAAAAGTAGAATAATTCAGAATATTCAGATCAATGTCCTCAGAAATAAAAATACACTATAAAATTATACTAGGACAAAAGTAACTCATAGACATCTGTATTTGTTATTGTGCTGTGGGGAATAAAATATTTTTTTAATATTTATTTTTGGGAGAGCGCAAGCAGGGGAGGGGGAGAGAGAGGGGGACAGAGGATCTGAAGTGGGCTCTTCACTGACTGGCAGCAAGTGGGGCTCAAACTCAGGAATCAGGAAACCATGGCCAGAGCCAAAGTGGGATGCTCAACTGACTGAGCTGCCCAGGTGCCCCAGGAATAAAATATTTAAAATAACTTAGTGACTTTGTTTAGAAGAGTGAATCCTATGCATGTACACACACATACACACACACACACACGCACACACACAAATGTAGAAAGTCAGGGGGAAAAAAATCTCTATTAATGATTAAAAAGGGAACAGCCTATCCATACCAATAACACGTAGAAGGATGGGGGAAGGGAAGAAATCCATCATTCACCCTGGGAGGGTGCATCAGTTCTTTGCAATCAGTTGAGTTTTTCTATAAATTAACTTATTCAGGGCACTCACGCAAAGGCCCTTTTCAATCCAAAGGTTAAATCACCAAAACAAAAAATGAAGGTGGTAATTTGTCTTTAACCCTTATGATGAAGCATGAGTAAATTGAAGGTATTTCTCTCAGAACCAACAAAATATGAAGTCATCCGTAGAACAAATAATGCATAACTACTTATGGCAGTTCTTTCTATTTTTATTTCTGTGTTGGAAAAGGTTTTGGTTGTATAACATAATAAAAATAAATCAGACAGACATGATAATATTAAAGTGAGAGCATGAGCTAATCAGTCAAAAATGCACTATAGTTATTTTCAAACCGGCTCCACACCTGGAAGCAAACTTAGTCATCACCCCCATCTTGTCATCACTATGAGAATTTTTGAGTGACTGCCTAAGACAGGAGCCGCAGGATTTCAAAAGACCAAGATTCAGACTGATAAACTGCTAAACCCTACTATTTGATAAAGGGTTTGGCATTTTTTGGAATCATTTAACTTGGAGAAACGACTTAAGAGTAACCATGACTTAATCTTACCCATTTCAAAAAGTTGCTGAGTCCATTAAACAAATAAATTCTTAGAATTAATATTATCATATTCCACCTGTAATTACTGCCAGCCCATGTATTAAGTTCCTCCTGCCTCACCAGCCTGGAGATAAAGTGAGGTCACATAACAAAAATTCCCTTTTGACAGAGGTCTCTCCCCAGTATTCTGGGCGGTCCTCAGGATAGCTCGCCATGTGGACCCCCCTCTCCCCACCTCCAAACATCCACTCAAGTTCTTCCTCTGCAGCCTGTTGGTGACACCTGTCATTCAAGAAGCCATTTGGAGGACACTGAGCCCACTGCCCAGGCTTCCCATGAGGCACCCAAATGTCTCCACAGCCTTCTGACCTCAGCAGTGCACAGCACCTTCCTTGTGCACCCAGGAGTGAATCTCTCCTACCCCACTCCACATTGAGAGTGAATATGTCATTTCCTTTAACATGAGCAACTCCTGGGGCGCCTGGGTGGCTCAGTTGGTTAAGTGTCAGGCTTCAGCTCAGGTCATGATCTCACGGTTCGTGGGTTCAAGCCCCGTGCCGGGCTCTGTGCTGACAGCTAGCTCAGAGCCTGGAGCCTGCTTCGGATTCTGTGTCTCCCTCTCTCTCTGACTCTCCCGTGCTCGCACTGTCTCTCTCTGTCTCCCAAAAAAACAAAAACAAACCAAAACCCCCCAAACAAACCATGAGAAACTCCTGTAAGAGTGAAATGGGGCTCTAACGAATAGTGACCCCAAGACAGGCGACTAAGCTGGTCCCTTCCCAGGCAAACCAGGATAAACAGTCAACATACATATGGCTCCTTTTTCATCCAGAGCTCACAGTTCCATGGGTCTGCTTCCTAGCTCCTCACCAGGTCTTGGGTTAAAACAGCACTTTTGGCTTCTTTTTCTTCACAGGCCTCAGACTGAGTCCCCAGGGCTCAGTAGAGAGGAACACTATCCTGTCCTCGCTGATGTCTACCAGCCCCGCCTCAGCTGACCACACGTCAGCCTCTATTGCACAGGCTTCCCCTCCCCCAAGACACCCCTCAGCTGAGATACCCAGAATAAATTTTAAAAGCCACCACAGGGGGCACATGGGTGGCTCAGTCGGTTAAGTGTCCAGCTTTGGCTCAGGTCATGATCTCATGGTTCGTGGGTTCGAGCCTCGCGTCGGGCTCTGTGCTGACAGCTAGCTCAGAGCCTGGAGCCTGCTTCAGATTCTGTATCTCCCTCTCTCTCTGACCCTCCCCTGCTCATGCTATCTCTGTCTCTCAAAAATAAATAAAAAACATTAAAAAGAATTTTAAAAACATTTTTTTTTTTTTAAAAAGACACCACAGGGTGGCAAATCCGGTCTCAACTCAGTGTTATCAACTGACTACCCCAATGAAAACAAAACAAAACAAAAGGAAACAGGGTAACCTTTTCACTGCCAAGGCTACTTAATAAGTTTGCCTATAATGAATATATAGAAAGAAATCTTGATCATTACTCTTCACATTGTCATTCAATATTGATAATTGCATCCACCTTGTATCTGGAAAATTTTGCAGCAAAGCAGTATTAGTAAAATAATGTCTATACAGCATTATTGAGCCCTGGGAAAAGGAAATTACATTAATAGTAATAATCATGCTGTCTTCAAAAGAGAAGTTGAGATGGCAAATAAGATATTCCTACCAGAAAACCATCCACAAAATATCTTTAGTATCGATTATTTAAAAAGAATATATCAGCCACATTTATTAACATTTACTGACTGTGGGAAATCCATAAAAAACTAATGATCACAGTCTAATAGTCAAGTGTGTATGTTCAATAAAAGACTCACATCTTTGAAGAGTGTTTTTAATAACGGACTGCACAACAATCTTCTGAAGCAAAAAGCTTTTAGAGACAGATCAGGACAATCATTCACACAATTAAAAAAGAAAATAGTTCCAGTGGAAAACTTAACAAAGATCAAACTTCACTTTCTATTTGCATTCAAAGTAATTCCACGATATTTGGTCAAACATTAAAGAATCCATTTGCTACCAAGTTTAAGCTTGTTCCATTAATCTGGATTGCCCCTCCAGGGCAGAGAAAATAATGATATTAAGCAAACAGTAGGCATGGGACTTTGCACATTTCGGTTGCTCAGTGGATATTTGTTGATTTGATAACCTTGAAGTATCTGCAACCAGACAGGCAATGTCACATCTCTTGAGATAAGATCCTGAATTTAGGCTAAAAACTCAGGATATCATTTCTGCAAATGGAGGAGTCATGCAATTTCTGAGACTGCTTTTCTAAGCTCAACAAAAAGTTTCCCAGGGAAGGAGCTCAGCTCTGAAGGGGAGAGGAGGAACAAGTGATAACATGAAGTCTGTGAATAATAGAACAATTCAGCCTGAATCCAAATCACAACAGCATGCTGCAGAATTGGAGCTCTTAATGGGAGCTTCCATGAGGTCAGTGGAAGGGTCAGCGTTATCGGGCAGGACACATCAGACTCCGGTCAAAACAGTGTCTCCTCCTCTTCCTAACTTTCCTGACTTTCTCAATGCCTGAAATTCCAGTATTAGCATGTCACCCGTGTAGATCAGGAAGACTTTTTGGTCTTCTAGAATATCTCATCAAAATAAAAAGCACTCCTGGGAAGATTAAATATTTATTTATCCCACATTTCCAAAAAATATATTTTTTCTAGTACCTTTAGATGCTTCATGATTTAAAAAAAAGTGCTGCGACCAAAAAAAATTTGGTAAATGCGTCATATTTTGGTAACTCTTTAAGATTCATAATGCCAGGGAGCATATTAAATAAAAGCTAAATGCTCTGAAATCTATTGCAGAGAAAACAAAAATCATAGTGGTTTTAGACTCGTATTTGCAAAAAAATATTTTGTCAAGAAAATAATTTGGAATACTATTTAGCATCCAGAATACCATAATATCAACTCACAATGAATCCCCAGGGTCTGAAAACATGGACAATGTGATCAGCAGCCTGGGGGCCAGGAATAGTTTCTGGTGACTGGACTCATTGTCATTGCTGGTGTTCATGGTTATTATTGAATAATCATCAGCATCAGCATGTTTTCTAAATTTTATGGCTCCAAAGAGTAGTACATATCATGGTCCATACATTTAAAAATTTACCATATGCAAGGGTGCCTGGGTGGCTCAGTTGGTTAAGCATCTAACTTCGGTTCATATCATGATCTCAGGGTTCTTGGGTTCGAGCCCCACATCGGGGTCTGTGCTGACAACTCAGAGCCTGGAGCCTGCTTTGTTTTTTATTCTCTCTCTCTCTCTCTCTCTCTCTCTCTCTCTCTCTCTCTCTCTCTCCCCTCCCCCTCCTTCCCCCCCCTCCTCCTCCTCCTCCTTCCTTATTAGTGGTGTGTCTCTCTCTGTCCTTCAAAAATAAATACATGTTTAAAAAATTGAAAACATTTACCATATCCATTATTAGAAAAATAAGACAGGCCCCACATGAGAAATGAATGAACATATATGCATACATATACACAGCATTTTACATATAGTTTCAGAACTCCTGAGGAGTTAAAATACATCATTTAAACTTAAACTGTTCAAATATCTGTGAAGATTTTATGCTGAATTAAGCTGAATGACTCACCCACTCGATATTTTGATAGCACTTAATTTATATCTCACCTTTGTTACTATAATGATTGCATTTCTCTCTTCTTTGTTAGGTAGTGACCTCTCCCTCTTTTTCTTTCCCTTGCATAACAAGCACAGAGCACAAAACTGAACCATTGTACTTTGTATTTAGGAATTGATTAAATAATTGAGTGAATTAGACTGGACTGGAAAATTCCATGGGAATAAGGGTCATTTTTGTTTTTACTAGATACTGTATGCCCAGTTCTTAACACAATGCCTGCCATGTAGGGATTTTGTAAATATTTGTTGCATAAACATGGGATGACTTAGTTCTGATTATTGGAAGTACCTGGTGTTTAGATCTTTCATGAAACTTTATGAAAAAGTATGATGTATTTTATGTCAACTTAATCTTGGAGGCAAAAATGTCAATAGGTGCTCCTACCTATTCTAACCTTATGTCACTGACCTGGCTGATTATTTCAAGAAACTACTAAAGTCTGAACCTCTTCCTATCCAACTTTTTTCTTTTCTGTCTCCTTCACAGGAGTCAGACCAGCATTGTGATCTGTGGGTCTTTCTTGTCCTCTCCAGATCTTTCTCTTTATCCTTCCCTTTATCTTTCTCAGACATTTCTCCCAATTGATCTCCTGCACATCTAATCATGACTTGGTGTCTTCTCAGAGGACCCCAACTAACACAGATAGCCAACTGTGACACAATCCATTCTGACATTCCATTCTTTTGAGCTTTCAGGTGAAGTCTTTCTCTCTGACAAGCATCCAAACCCTCATGCAAAGATTACTCTCTTGATATTGAACTTCAGAGTTAAATCTTCCTACTGAAGGAGATCTGATTTGGAAAGGATCTTGTTTGATAAACACAAAGGAAAGGAAATTCACTCTGGAAAATTGACTACTCAAATAGAAGGAAAGAGGATTTACATGTGGAATAGAAGAACTTGTCCAAAATTATTTCTTGAAAAGTCTAATAAAAGATACCACTGATTTTTTAGTCAGCAAGTAGTTACTATTTTTCCGTAGTTAGTGTATTTTCCATGCTTGGTGTATACGAGGGCTGGGTGACAAAGCACCACGAATGAGTAGCACTGAACAACAGCAATGTATTCTGTCAGTTCTGGAGGCTAGAAGTCTGGAATCAAGGTGTTGGCAGGGCCATGCCCTCTCTGAAGGCTATAGGGAAGCATCTGTTTCATGCCTTCCTCTTAGCTTTTGGTGTTGCAAACAACCCTTGGTGTTTCTTGGCTTATCAATGCATCAATTCAGTCCCTGCACTGGTAGTCACATGGTTTTCTCCTTACATGTGTCTGGGTCTCTTCTTTTCTCATAGGGACACCAATCATAATGAAGGGCCCACCCTAATGACCTCACTTCTACTTGATTACATCTGCAAAGACCCTATTTCCAAATAAGGTCACCGGTACCTAGGATTAGGACTTCCATAAGTCTTTTTGAGAGAGATAATTTAAACCAAATACTTGGTTAAGGGCACATTTCTCTGAATAGAAAAACGGAAACTGCATAATTAAACAAAATTTCTCAGAATCTTGGCAAATAAGGAAACAAAGAGTTTTAGTGAGTGTATTGTGCAACTTCTTGTTCTGTGTCCTTAATGTACATCCAATGTGTCCCTGCCCTTTATCTCTTCAGATGTGCCTAGCTCTTTGCATCAGCTACTGAATATTACCGGATCGGAAATGAAACCAACTAGAGTCTTCTAAATGTCAGCCTGTGAATGATATGAGTTGATAGGCATATTTATTACCACTGGCAAAGCACTGCTGGTTTAAGTAGTGACCTTTCTAGCTGAAATTAATTGGGTCTTTTTGATGACACTACTTGTACATGAAAACATTTTCCTGGTTTAGAGAAAACAGAATAAAGGCATCATCAAATCAATCAGCTAGAAAGGATTTCATGAAGTACTTTCTAGATAACAAATCAAAGCATACTAAAACTTCACACATATATGAGAAATCATTGTTAGCAGCTTCCAAATTCTTGCCCGTCCCATCTGCCACAAGAAAGTGGCTGAACTAGGATAGGAAATTTAGCCAATATAGTGAATGGGCTATTCAAAAACCATTCAGAACAACCCTTCTCCCTGACATTATTATAGAGACTGAAAGCTAAGTTAAGCCACCCTTTTTCATGACTAGAGGCAGCCATGTGACACACTTCTGGCCAATAATATGTAGGTACAGTCACCAGGGATGGCATCTCTTCTTAATTAAAAAAATAGCCTCTTTTTTTTTATTTTTTTATTTTTTTTATGTGAGGGAGAGAGAAAATGCTTCCTGGGAGGAGGTGGGGCAGAGGGAGAGGGAGAGAGAGAATCTGAAGCAAGCTATACACCCAACATGAAGCTCTAAGTGGGACTTGGTCTCAAAACCCCAGAGATCATGACCTGAGACAAAAATCAAGAGTTAGTAGCTTAACCTACTGAGCCACCCAGGCACCCCAAAGATAACCTCTTTAAAAGGAGCGTTCTTACATGTCTCCCATCATCCTTCTGGGAATGCATATGTGACACCTGGGATGCATCAACCATCTTACCACCATGAGCTGAAAAGTTCTTATTGAAATGGTGGATTAAGGGGCACCTGATTGGCTCATAAGTTAAGCATCTGACTCTTGATATTGGCTCAGGTTGTGAACTCAGGTCATGAGGTTGAGCTCCATGTTGGGCTCTGCTGCACTGAGCACAGAGCTTCCTTAGGATTCTCTTTATCCCTGTCTGTGCCCTTCCCCTGCACTCTTGCACTCTCTCTTTCTCTCCCCCCAAAATAAATAAACATAAAAAAAAAAAGAAACGGTGGACTAAGACCACTGAAGGTGGAATAAAGAGCACTGAACCTGAATTTCAATATTGCACTGTCCAATGATTGAACCTGAACTTATATTCTATGGCAGTGATTATCAACAAGGACTGATTTTTCCTGCAAGGTGACATTTGGCCGTTTCTGGGAACATTTTTGGTTGCTACAACTGTATGAGAGGGAAGCGATTAGCATCTAGTTAGGTAGAAACTAGGGAGGCTGCTAAATATTCTACAGTGTACAAAGACGCTGAACAGAGACAGCTCCCAACAACAAAGTATTATCCAGCCCAAAGAGTCAACTCAACGTTGCTGAGATTCAGAAAGTCTAGTCTATTAGTCTCAAATTCATTAATGTTAAGTAAGGGTTTTTTTTAAAGATGACATCTGAGACATCTGGGTAGCTCAGCTGGTTGAGCCACCAACTTTGGCTCAGGTCATGATCTTGCAGTTTGTGAATTCTGACCCCGCGTCAGGTTCTGTGCTGACAGCTCAGAGCCTGGAGCCTGCTTCAGATTGTGTGTCTCCTTCTCGCTCTGCCCCTCCCCTGTTCATGCTCTGTCTCTCAATAATAAATAAATTAAAAAAATTAAAATAAATAAAAATAAAAGATGACATCTATGGGTACCTTAAAAAATAGAAGGTAGTCTGCAGACTTCTGACAAGAGAATACTTGAGTTATAGTTTACCCGCTTGATAGTGATTTAAACTTTTAAAGTAATACTTATAAAGACTAAGAATAGCAAAAGTTGTACAGTAAGTGAAAAAAAATCAATATATAAAAGTATAGGTGTTGAATGATTACTTTCATTAAAAAGTGTAAGTGATTATATCAAAGTGATGATAGTAGTTGTGTTGAGGATTTTGAGTTTGGTCTTTTCTGTTTTACAAAAGTTATTCAATGTGATTATGCTATTTTTATAATTTGAAAAGTATTTTTTAAGTGATGAATGGGAAGAAAGGTTAAAATACTCGAGTGGTGTTGATTTCTCTGACATTTATGAAATTTCCTCCTAGCCTTACAAAAACACTATGTAGGCTAATAAAATATTTTATGCAATTGAATACCATTTACATTGATTCTTCATGTCAACAACATTCTTTTTAGTTCTTTATATCTCCCTAAAATGTGGAATTACTGGAATTTAACTCATAGGACAATTCCCCTCCAGGGTATAGTGTCAGAAATGCCTGCAACATTAAAATAATTGTGTGCAAAACTGTCACTGCAAAAGCTTATATTTGTTTTAGAGTCCAATGGCTGCTGAAAAAGTTAGCACACATGGGGCACTTAAAACAACAGAAATGTATAATCGTATAGTTCAAAGAAAACATCGTTAAGCTAAAACTAAGAAGTTATCAGGGCTGTACCCTCTCTGGAGGCTGGAGGGAGAAATCCTTGCCTCTTCCAGCTTCAATGCCTGCAAGCATTCTTTGGCTTGTGGCCTCTTCAATCCAATCTCTGCCTCTGTTTTTATATGTTTTTTTCTCTATGTGGTTCTCAAGCTTCCTCTGCATTTTTTCTATAAAGATACATGTGATGGCATTTAGAGCCCATACAGACAATACAGGAGAATCTCTTCATCTCAAAATTGTTAATGTAATGACATGTTAAAGGCCTGTTTTCTAAATAAAAGTTCCAGAGATTAGGATATAATATTTTTGAAAGCCATTATCCAAGCTACTAGAATATTATATAAAGAAAAGATAAAGCACATTGCTAATCTCATCTGAAAATTTGAATTTCTATTTATACCTAGCTAGGATTTAAAATCTGGCACAATCATCCAGGATCACAATCCTAGTAAAGTGGAGTGGGAGTAAAAAACTTATTTCCCATTAAATGAAAGAAGCGTGAGATGATAAAGTTTAGGTACACTAATTTTTTAAACACATCAATGTAAAATGCTTTTTTAAAAAAGGTGAATTAACCAATAAAATTTGTTCCAGCTATATCAACATTTGAATACATAATGGTCTCTTATATCTAAAAATAGAATGCTTAACATTATTTCACTGTATTTCAACTGTGCAGTGTTCTGAAAACTAATTTGAGGATTTAACCTTAACATCACAGTTCAGTAAATCTAAGACTATGAAATTACTCAAAAGGTAGGACTGTACTTACTTAGCTTGAGTTGTCTACAAGGCTGAAAATATCTTTAACTCTCCAATTAACAGATACTTAGCAAAATTGTGAGAGTACACAAATAATTAAAGCCTTAGAGCTTTCATTTCTTTTCCCCATTTGGTTATTTTAATTCTTTAGATTTAATTTCAGAATAATTCTGTCAAAGGCTTGAATTTGGAGGTAATTACATGTGATCACTGTTTTCAAATTTCTGTTTTCAGCCAAGAATATTCCTAAATCTAAACATTAATTTCCATATTACTTGGAATCTTTTTGATCTTGGAGTTTAAGAGCCTTTCACAATACTCACTTAGATGCAATTGATCGGGAAAGCCTACTTCAGTTATTTCCAAAGTCAGTATTAAGGAAAGTACCTGCTGAACTTTAAATAAACCGGTAGAATAATCCCCTAAGTTAGGTAGATCATGATCCAACTTTATTACAGTTAAGACTGTGAATAGGCCACCTAACAGGAAAAAAATCCCCTTGGCACAAGATGGTCTTAGTGTAAAGCTAGGTTTGTGCCTTTTACCTCTTTCAAGCAAAGACAAATGGCTTAAATGATATATTTTTAAAAGGTGTATTTAATATTTGCTCTCAGTGAAATAAAGGTTCAATAATTAGAAGTTTCAAAAACAATCTTTCAGATCCCCTAAGTGGTAAGAGACTATCAAGGCTGATAGAGGTCCATACCCAAACTTCTCCCTGTTTCAAGCCCCTCCCTCAGAAGACTACATGCTGTGTTCTGTCCCTATACACTTGCTGAGTCATAGATTTCAGTCACTGCTTTCTTTTCCATGTTTCCCATCTATTCCTTAAACCCTCTGTAATCAACCTTACAGGAGATAATACCTCCATGATACTGTTTTTTAAATCTTAGTTTAGAATGTTTTTTTACTATGATAAAATATACATAACATGAAGGTTTATGATTTTAACCATTTTTAAGTGTACAGTTTTGTGGCATTAAGTACATTCATATTGCTGTACAGCCATGACTATCATCCATCCCCAGAACTTTACCTCTCCTTGAACTGAAACTCTTTATCCATTAAACAATGATTCCCCATCTCCTCTATTCCCTGCTCTCCCTCCACACACCCATCCAGCCCCTGGACACTACTAATCTACTGCCTCTATGATTTTGACTCCTCCTGGTATTTCCCATAAGTGAAATCATACAATATTTGTCTGTTTGTGTCTGGCTTATTTTTCATTTAGCGTAATGTTTTCATAGTTTATCCATGTTGTAACATCTGTCAGAATTTCCTTGCTTTTTAAGGCTGAATGATATCCCATTGTATGTATATACCACAATTTATTTATCTACCTGTTGATGGACACTTGCATTGCTTCTACTCTTTGTCTATTGTAGACAATGCTACTATGAACATGGGTGTACAAATATCTGTTCAAGTCTTTGTTTCCACTTCTTTTGGGTATATACCCAGAAGCCAAATTACCAAATCATATGGTACTTCTATTTTTTTCTTTTCTTATTTCTTTTTTTAATGTTTATTTATTTGATTTATTTGAGAGAGAGGGAGTACAGGTGGGGTAGGAGCAGAGAGAGAGGAAGCCACAGAATATGAAGCAGGCTCCCAGGCTCTGCACAGAGCCTGAGGTGGACCTTGAACCCATAAACTGAGAGATCATGACCTGAGCCAAAATTGGAAGCTCTACTGACTGAGCCACCCAGGCACCCCTACGTTTATTTTTTAGTGAGAGAGAGACAGAGCGTGAGCAGGGAAGGGGCAGAAGGAGAGGGAGACACCAGATCTCAAGCAGGCTTCAGGCTCTGAATGGTCAGCACAGATCCGGACATGGGGCTTGAACTCAAGAACCAAGAAATCATGACATGAGCCAATGTTGGACGTTCAACCAACTGAGCCATCCAGGTGCCCCATTTTTCACCTTTTTTTTTTTTTTTTGAGTAATTGCTGTGCTGTTTTTACCAGCAGCTGCTCATTTTATATTCCCACCACCAATATGCAAGGATTCCAATTTCTCCACATCCTCCCCAACACCTGTTATTATTGTTTTATAATAGCCACCCTAATGAGCATGAAGTGGTATCTCATTATGGCTTTGGTTTAGTGATGTTGAGCAACTTTTTATGTACTTATTGGCCACTCATTTGTCTTCTTTGAGGAAATATCTATTCAAGCCCTTTGTTCATTTTTTAATTGAGTAGTTTAATCAAGTCATTCAGTCAAGTTGATGTTGACTCAGAAGTTCTTTGTGTATTCTGTGTTCTTTATGTATGTTCTCACCAGATAAATGATTTGTAAATATTTTCTCCTATTCCATGTATTGTCTTTCAATCTGTTGATAGTTTCTTTGGTATGTAAAAGTAACATGACACTATTTTAAGCACAGTGTATTTAATATTTATAATTCTATGAGGTAGGTACTATTATTAGTTTCCTTGTTTTACTTATAAGGATATTGAGACATAGAAGGGGTCTGTGATGGACTGAATATTTTTTTCCCACTGAATTCATATGTTTGCAAGTCCAGCCCTCCAAATGATGGTTTTAGGAGGGGTGCCTTTGGGAAATAATGAAAATTAGATAAAATCATGAGGGTGGGGCCCTCATGAGTGGGATTAATGCCCTTATAAGACTTAGGAGAGAAAGCTTGCAACCCCTCTCTGTTCTCTACAAGATGAGGCTATAATGTGAATTTAGCTACCTATAAAATGGAAGCAGCCTCTCAGCAGAACCCTATCATGCTGGCACACTGATCTCAAACTTTCAGCTTCCAGAACTTAAGAAATAAATTCCTGTTGTTTACAAGCCAGTCTATGGCACTTTGTCATAGCAGCCCACACTAACTAAAATAGATCCTGAGGGGGTCGTCAGAAACACTAGGTCAGAAATACTAGGTCATGGATATGTCTTAAAATGGACATCAATGGCCTTCTGATTACCAAATCCAGTTGTCTTTTCTTAGTTCTTTTTCTATATTTCCTTTTTCTCTATTGCTTAAATTCATTATTCTTCCTCTGAGGAACTCTCCTTCTCTTGGCTACTGTGCTCTTCTTGTTTCTTCTCCTATTTCCAAGAGATGGTTGCATCTCCATCTTCAGCACCTTTCCTCATGCTCACAACTGCAAAGGTCTTACTTCACCTTCTGTCTTGGCTTGTTCTACAGACTTCAAAACCATCTTTCTTATCTCTTATGGGATAAATTGTGTCCCACAAAAAAGATGTTGAAGTCTTAATCCCCAGTACCTGTGAATGTAATCTTATGTGAAAATAGGGTCTTTGCAAATAATCAAGTTAAGGTGAGGTCATTTGGGCAGGTTCCTAATCCAATATAACTATGTCCTTATAAAAGGAAGAAATTTGCACACAGACACATATATAATAGAGGGCTATGATAATATACAAAGAAAATGAAAAATACAAGTCAAAGAACACCTGAGGGTGCCAGAAGCTAGGAAAGAAGAATGTAATACATTCTGCCATAAAGCTCTCAGAAAGGAACCAGCCATGCTGACACCTTGATTTTAGACTTCTAGCCTCCACAACTTGGAGAAAATAAATTTCTGTTGTTTAAGCTACCCTGTATGTTGTACTTTGTTGGAGCAGCCCCATAATGAAAGACTTTCTGAGGTCTTAGAGATAAGGATTCTGTGAATGCTTTCTCATTCTCATACCTCTGGTCCTAATTTTCCTTTTGGGTTCTAGGCCTCCAATATCAATTGCATCTCATGACTACCCAACCATGATCTTGCCTTTTCAGAATATTACTCTTCTCTCATGTCCCTTCTTTCTTATCTTTGGCCCTCAGCCTTGAGCCTTTGTAAATGAGATATCTGTGGCCCCAGCCACACTGGCTGGAAACCACAAAGTCACCTCTGAGTCCTCATTTTCCACCCCTTCAAAGCTGTCTCCATTTTTGTCATCCGAGAATCACGTGTGGCCCATTAGTTTTGGAGACTAGTATCAGATTCCCAGATTTGGCCGCCCATATATCCCATGTTCGGGGACCTGACTGCAGACTCAACTCAACCTATTTAGTCAAAAAAAGATTCAAAGCTCTGTAGCCTAAATATTGGGGATCCTTGCTGTTCCCTCAGATAACATTATGACCCAGTATCTGGGCACTGGCTTTGTCTCTCCTTGTTTAAATAACCTAAGTTTTGCTTGCCTCTTAACATTTAAAACTGAGACTTTCTGCCTAAACCCAGCCCAATGGCTAGAGTTCTGTCAACTGCTTACAGATAGATGTTCCTTGATATCTGAGATTCCAATGCTTGCTTGGATCTCAATTATACATCACAAATCTTGACCACTGACTAGGACACTGCTACTATGTCACATCAGGGATTCAGACTCAGCTTGTTTGCCTAATTTAGTGTCCACCATCCATCTTTTTGTTTAATTAGCTCAAATGTATTTAATAATTTATAGTTCACAAAGCATATTTACATCTATTCTCTTATTTAATCCTAGGAGTCTCAAAGAAATCCAGAAATCTGAGGAATTAAATAACTCACAGGAGCTCTTAGAGTTAGCATTTGTAGCACCAGTGCTTAGACCCTGGCCTCCTGGCTCTGAATCCCAGGCTCTTTTCACTTCCCAGCATTACATGCTCCTGGGTTAGATAGAACTTTGTCCCAGCCCGTATCAGCCCCCTGGGGACCTCTAGCTCCAGATCCCTCTCTTGCTTCATTTGCCCTCCCCCTGCTCTAGATATCTAACCCATATTCTATCATATCCCACGATTTGACAGATGGCTGCTTTTGAAGTGACCTTAAGACTAATGACCCCCCTCCTCAAAAGGCTGAAAGTAGTTTAAGGGATTGCAAAATGACCTAGTACTACAAACAAGTATGTAAGCTTCAAGTACAAGATAACCATAATATCCCTAACATTTAGAAGGCAGATTTTCTGAGAAATGTTTTAAGATGAGATAATGAAGTTCCATGCAGTGCCAGCATAAGCGGTACAGGAGGAAAGAACACAAATACGGACTCTTGAATAAATAAGTGACTGCACAGGACTAATTTCTTTCCCCCATTTTTTGTCCACTTTTCCATTTCAAGATGATGAATGTGAATCTTTCATTAATCCTCTCTCTCTTACTTCATACTGAAAGACAGCATGTTGCATTGTGTATTATCACTTCCTGCCTTGGCCTGGAAGATGCCTGATGTGCAGGAAAAAGCACAGTGGTGGCGAACATGGGCTCTGGAGCAAGATTGCCCCAATGGGAATCCTGGCCTCACCATTATCAGCAATAACCTTGACCAAGTTATTTAACCTCTCTACACCTCATTTTCCTGACTATAAAATGGAGCTATTAATAGTACACTTGCCTCTGTGTTGTTGGAGAGATTAAATTATTAATATAAGTAGAGTGCCTAGTACAGCACTTTGCTGTAGAACTTGCTACTTAACTGTTTGTTATTCTATGTGTACAGGAATGAGAAAGTAGTATGCCCAAATCCCTGGAGGAATCATTACCCCTGGATGTCAGAGGAGATTTAAAAATGAAGACTTCAGAAAACTCTATTAGTTGCTAAGGAATGTCTCTGTACCTCTTCCTCCCATACAACAAATGTAAATAATTTCTTTTTTATATGAGACAATCCTTTCAACCTAATACATATGTATGGCCCTCCTAGTAGTAGCTAGAAGGTGCCAGCCGCCTGACTTGAGACAGAGTGAGCTAACGCTATTGCAAATAAATAGTTTATGGTCACTAGGAAAAAGTTGGCAAAGGGTATAGGGTCAGAGCAACTTGCCAAATATAGTTTCTTGAAAAAGGGAAGGTGAGGGCCCAACAGAATTTGTCTCCAGTGCTTACTTATAATTGTTAACAAAGTAAAGATCTGTGATGAGTTATATCTTCCTGTGTTTTCTTTGTATACTCTTAAAATTTACAACCTGAGTTAATTAGTGCAGAAGTGAAGAGAGCTAGTCAAAATACAATAGCATAATTGTACCATATCTTGTGCATCTGAGTTACTTCTTTACAAAAAAAATAATATTTTCTATGACTGTGTCAGGCTGCACAGACTCCTTCATAATATACACAGAATTATCCTTATTGCTCTATCTACTCGTTTCTGCAATTGCAAACATCTTAACAAACTATATTATATTATTTCTCCGGATTACAATGTACCTTTAAAAAATTAAAATATGAACACTTTAGATATATGAAGTAATCATCTGTAAATAAAAATAAAACTGACATATCAATTATGATGGAAAAATTATATAAGAATTAAATTGTTAAGGAAAAGAAAGAGCAAAGGCAATATATTAAATCATATATATTTCTAGGCATAGAGGATCTATAGGTTTTTACAATACTCCTTATATATTTACTTTTTTAAAAATTATGACTGAAAATGTGTGTGCCACTTCTTCAAACCCTGTGTAGAATTACAAGAGAAGCAATCACCGTAACATAAACAAAGTCCAGAAATTAGAATTTATTTAAAGAGAGAAACAGGAGATATTGCTCGTATGAAATTTCATTGTCTTAATGAATCCATTTCAAAGTTTTCCTTTTGATCTTGACCCACAGAACATTGCGGTACATCCGTACCACATGAAGTGCCCTACACAGACCAGGTAGTCACCCCAGGAAAGACCAATTAAACTGGTTCTTTTTGGATTTTTAAAAGCTAGATTGAATATCCAATGGTAAGACTCCCATCCTGATAAACTCTTCTTTATCTAATACCTGCCTTTCTCCTAATCTCCATTGACTCCACCAGCCCTGAAGATAGCAGCCATGCCATCTGATAGAAGATAAACCTTTTTGCCTGTTTTTCACTCTCATTGAAGAAAACTTGGAATTTGTAACTTGGGCTGAAGATACTTATCACACCATCTTCAGTTGCCAGGAATTCAAAAGTGGGCCATGACAGCTAATGCTGGAATCTGGCCTCTCTGCTTCTATTTGTTTAAAAAAAAAAAAAAAGGCTCAGCACAGAATACTTAACTGGATTTTAGTGCACTTAACCAGAAAGATCTTGCAATACCTTCTGAAGGGGGTTATTTAAATATGTGGCAGGTCTGCTGAAGGAAAGCTATTCACATGTTACTGATAATGCCCTAGGATCTTATTACAGTTCTAATTTCATTCAGGCTCTGGATTCTTTTAAAATACTAGGTGTTAACACAGTTTCTAACCCAACATGACACAAAGTAGGCTTGGCTTTTGAGAAGTCAACTCAGAGGAGAACCAAGACAGAAGCTAAACTGACATTTTAAAGTTAAACTAATCAAAAAGTGGTTAGGCTTTCACCTTTCTCCCCAAGTTTTTAAAAAGCAAAATAAGTCAATCAGAGAAAGACAAATACCATATGATTTCACTCGTATGTGGAATTTAAGGAACAAAACAGAGGGACATACAGGAAGAGAGGGAAACAAACCACCAGAAGCTCAAAGGTAGAGAACAAACTGAGCGTTGATGCAGGGAGGTGGGTGGGGGATGGGCTAGATGGGGGATGGGCATTAAGGAAGGCACTTGTGATAAGCAACTGGCGGTGTCTTATGTACGTGATGAATCACTGAATTCTACTCCTGAAACCAACACTGCACTGTTAACTAAAATTTAAATAATCAGAAAGTCCAACTCATAAAAAAATTTTAAATAAAATGTATTGCATATCGTAAGAAGTGTTTTTTAAAATTTTGTTTAGCTTACTAGCATTTATTTCCACTGAAAAAAGGTAGTGAAAGGGGGAAGGTTTAGTTTCCATGTCCCAAAGACCCAAAAATGCTGGAATTTGAGTGTTTCTATCCTCAGGCAAATTCATCCAGTGAAGAATTATTTTCAGCAACTTTGCTTCTCCATAGTCGGCTCTTACCTGCTACTTATTCCCTGTACGTTACTGTCCTGCTCTCTCTTCCTTCATCATATCTAGGCCCCTTGGCTTGGGACACCAAACTAACCTAATAAATAAATCCATGCTGATACGTGAAAGGGCCTCGAGAAATGGGAATGGGCCTGACTTTTTCTAAACCTAATACTTCTCCCCTGTACTATCGAATCCAACTCTTTCCTCAAATAAGACTACCCATAATGGCAGTGGATGGGAACTAACATGTTCACTGGCTTTATTCTTAGTTCACTGGTGACCACCTACATTTATGAGTTACTTTTCTAGCCAGCATTTTTAAATGCTTGTCTTTCTTTATTTAATATTCAACCAACGTTTATTGAAAACCAAACTTAATACAAAGTGTTGAGGGCTGAGTAATATAGAAATTATATCCAAATAGATCAACGGGAAAAATAATGCAGAGAAATAAATGGGAACCGCATCTGGTCCTCTTTTTGGCTTCTTCGTGGTAACATGATTCTTATCATAGGATCCCCTGTTTTAGACCCATTTAAAATGAATTTTTAGTACCTACAGTGAGAAGATGAAATGAGTCCACAATATTCTGTTTGGTAAATTAAAATAAAACCAGGTTTTGGAAGTTCTTATAGATATCCATAGATAATCAAATCTCTATTTCTCAATTTCAAGGACTTCTGTCAAAATGTAAATAGTAATCAAAATGAAACTATTTTGCTAGCCAGAATTTAAAATAAAATAAAGTTCATAAATTATTCACAGTCAAATAATCTTTTAAAAAATATCTAACGAAATTTGCATTTGTTGTTTTTAGGTTTACTTTTATTTTTTCTTGGAACTCAGATTGAATGTGGCTAATGAGTCATTAGACATTCCAAGAACGAATCAGAGAAGTTTTAATATTATATCTAATATATCTATAATATAATCTATATCTGGGTGGCTCAGGAGGTTGAGCGTCCAACTTCGGTTCAGGTCACAATCTCACAGTATGTGGGTTCGAGCCTTGCATTGGGCTCTGTGCTGACAGCTCAGAGCCTGGAGCCTGCTTCAGATTCTGTGTCTCCCTCTCTCTCTGACTCTCCCCTGCTCACATTGTCTCTCAAAAATCAATAAATGTAAAAAATTAAAATTGTGTCTTTCTGATAGGACCTTTGCTGAACCATTGACATTTGTTTTGTGCTAAGAGCTATTTATCTTTACAAGTCTTTTCCATGTGTCACTCTCATTGAAACCCTTCTCTGCTCCCCACAAGTGGCAGAGAAAGAAATATGGTTGGACCAGGTACTACCTCTTAGTCACTAGCTTTCAAACAATTCACAATTGACTTGTAGTTTGAATGGCAGTTTCTCTTGCACCTGCTTCCATCCTCAGACCTGAAGCCTTACTGATGGTGGCCACAAAAATGTTGGATGTGATAGTGAGCCTATGGGTCCAGAAAGAAGCAAGAGCTGTAAACCATGGGATCCCCTTGGCAAAGCTGACCCTGAGGACAAATGTGAGGGGGAGGGGCAGCTGCCCTGATGTGATGATGGCCTCTGTACCCTAAAACAGCATCTATTTGTTTTTTTTTCCCAAATTCATTCACTTTATTTTACTAGAGCCTGAAACTCTGTCAATTAGAGATTTACATGAGTTCACAAACATACACTTCTAAAAGTGAAAACACCTCTGGGACGATTACATTTAATACTATTTATAGGAACATACTGCAGGGTGTAGCCTCTGTGCTAAGGTCTACAGGTAGAATGAAGATGTCTGTGAAGAAGGAAACATAATCCCTGTCTACCTAAAACCACAATCTGTTAGGAAGAAAAGGTGCATAAACATACTTCTACAAGACCGTCTTATATGATAGAATAGAAGTATGTTCTAGGATTTTTTTTAAGGTGTATTTATTTTTGAGAGAGACAGAGAGACAGAGAGCCTGAGCAAGGAAGGGGTAGAGAAAGAGTAAGAGGGAGATACAGAATCCAAAGCAGGCTCCAGTCTCTGAGATGTCAGCACAGAGTCTGATGCAGGGCTCGAACTCACAAAACTGTGAAATCATGACCTGGGTTGAAGTCTAATGCTTAACCGACTAAGCCATCCAAGTGCCTCTGTTCTAGGGTTTTTAAAAAGTGATTTCCCGAGATATTCGAAAAGGAGTCCCTGTGAATGTGACTGTGCATACGGGGAATCAGAACTTATCAGGAGCAAGATCTGATAGGTGTATGACAGCCAGGTTGCAAAGGACCTAATGAGCTAAATTAAAAACATCAAATGGTTTCTTTTAGTCAAAGGAAAGATATGAAAATGCTGGAACTTGGGTGATAGGTCCAGATTTGTATTTTCAAAAGATAATTGTAGTAGCAGTCCTGCTGCTGCTGCTTAATTTTTCTTGAGGGCTAGCTGGGAAGCTCTACCCAGGAAATGAGAAAGGCAGGAAGGAAAGCTTAGACACATCCAAGCATGAGATAATTCAGTCCTCCTGTAGGGAGTTTAGAGGAAAATCAGATTATAGGGCACATGAGGGAGAAGGACCGGTAGGCAGACAGAGACTTAGCAAATGTAAAGTTAGTATGAGTTGTTTTCCAGCAGGGCTGGCAAACTGTGGTCCATGGGCCAGCTCCACCCTTCGGTCTGTTTTTATACAACAGAGCTAGGAATGTTCCTCCATTTTTAAGTGGTTGAGAAAAATCAAAATAAGGGTATTTCTAACATGTGTAAATCCCATAAAACTCAGATTCCAGTATTTTTAAATAAAGTTTTATTGTAACATAATTATGTTTACTTATGTATTGCCTATGGCTGCTTTCACACTATCACAGTAGAGTGCAGTACTTGTGACAGAGACTGTATGGCCTGAAAAGCCTAAAATATTTACTATTGAGTTCTCTGTAGAAAAAGTTGGCAGAGATGTCCAAAACAAGCTGTAAGTCTAGAAATAAGAAAAACAATTCTTCATCCTGCCATTGGGTGGACAAAAGATGTGTGACGGAGAAGCACCACAAACGTTTGTGCTGTATGTGGTGCTACACAGAATTTGCAGACGGGAGGCTTTACTCTGCTGATCTATTCAGGCCCTCAGGGATACATGTCCTTCTCTGACAACCCTATCACGACTCCCCAGGTTCCTGCACCAACACCCCCAACCCACAGTCCATAACTTTGAATGTTAACTATTAGCATTATGATTCAGCTACTTTTTAATAAAGTTTTAGAAAGAAGTTGGTGGGCTGATTTGGGAACTTATGCAAATGCTCTCCAAACAGCAGACACTGATGTGAAAACAGACTTCTAAAATACATGTAGCCTCTTTGAAAATTGCAGACCTGCATATATAGTGGCGAAAAGTATCATGGAGTTTTCATTCATGTGGTTGAGCCTAAGTCATTGTGACTTAACAGAGTTAAGGCTCATAAAAGATGCCTAAGGCTTGGAAACATGCCAGCAAAGGTTTCCTGATTACTACATGCTGACTACTTCAGATTATTGTTGGAAAGCTAGTGAATGAGGCAGACAGGATGTAACACTAGAGATGAGTTTTATGAATTGGAATTTATCACTGACTTCAAATTATGTCTGGAAGAAAAGATACTGGAGTGGGATTCAAAAAGGTACAGAGTAGTTCATCGGACTTAAATTAAAATGCCTTTATTAATAAAATTCATATATAACAACTCTACAAAATCATTTCTCACTTTTTACATTAAAAGCTTTATATTAAATGTTTTATAGGAATTTTTCTTCATTCATTGCAGAAATTTGGGGTGCTGACGAGGTATATGGAGCCATGTCAGGTTTTGGTGATACAAAAATAGATAAGATATAGTTTCTTTCCTCAAAAAATGCACTCTTATGGAAAGAAAATCAGAAGAGTAAATAAAATCTAATAAGGCAATAAAGAATTCATACACAAAGGTATCGTTTAGCTCAGTTTTGACACAAAAGGAACAGTCATTTGAAGAGAAATATGTTAATATCTATCAAGCATCTGGAGTCTCTTATCAGAAAAACTATAAGCAAAGACAAAATTATCAAAGATCAAGTCAGTCTCTATTTTTAACTCCAGACACAATAGAAAGGAAAAGACTTAGATGGTATATGTTGGTCCACCCTAAAGTTGCAAAAGCAATTATCATTCAAGATATGACGCCATTGATTAGAATCCTGACTTAGTTAACTCTGAATCCCCAGAAGTTAACACCATGAAGTATATACAAAAAGGGCTCCATGTGGATTTGTTGAGTAAATGAATTTCACTACTTTTTGGTGAACCCAAATTTTGAATGTATTCAAAAAAATATAACCGAAACAGGTTTTAGGAAATTCTGGCCTATAGTCAAAGTAATAGTATTTTGGCTACGTTGAGTTATGAAACAGTGTGAGGCAAGAAGCTTGCCCCTAGCAATTATTAACTCTCTGTATTGAGCAGGGCAAGAGGAGGGAAGTTCTCAACCCAATCTATCATTTGACTTTATTCTGAACCTTCTTGATAAGCTTAATGGAACTTTCTGAGACTCTCTGGCTTGTGAAAAGAAACTGTTTTAAAATATCCAGCATGAGCATTATTTAGTATCTGTAAAATGGAAATAAAATAACAGAAGTCATAACAATAATAAACTCTACCTAATATAATAGATATGATGCAATACAATATATCATAGCATCATATATAATAGGAAGATTAGTGTACAAAGTTTTTAATGTGCTTACACAATGTCAGAGACATAACAATTGCTCATTATGTGTTTTATTGTTATTGTTACCCACACTTCCTGGAGGAACAATAGTATAAATCGACCAAAACAATTTGGGATTAATTGCATAAATTTTCACTCAACAATAGATTTTCACTCCTCAAATTAAATCTGCCCTGTTTGTTTTTTTATTTGCTCATTCATTCATGAATTTGTTCAATAGAAACCATTCATTCAGACAAACGTTTAGTGAGCTTAGTCAATGCTGTCTTCCTTTATATTTTGAGCGCTGGACTGAACATTTAAATATATCCTGGTCCCTGCCCTCAAGGAGATCACAGTCTACTGTGATTAAGGATTAAGGCAACTGTCGTGACATAGGTATGCTTGAGTACAGTGAGGTAGAACTTCCAGTCCACAATTCAGTGTTAAGAAAACAGACTCTTAAATACAGAGAACAAACTGAGGTTTGAGGAAGGGGAGGCAGATGGGGGAATGGTTAAATGGGTGATGGGCATTACAGAGGGCACTTGTTGGGATGAGCACTGGGGGCCACATGAAGGTGATGAATTACTGAATTCTATTCCTGAAACCAATACTATGCTATATGTTAACTAAATGTCAATGAATTTAAATATATAATTTTAAAAAAGAAAGAAAAGAAGGAAAAAAGAGAAAAGAGGAAAGGAGGAAGGGAAGGGAAGGGAAGGGAAGGGAAAGGGAAGGGAAGGGAAGGGAAGGGACTCTTCCCTTAAAGATGCAGTGCTTGGGCATAATTTTAAGACATCAATAAAATTTAGCCAAGTAAGAAAGATGGGAGCCAGAATCATCCCATGAAGAGGAAATATGGGAAAACATAATGCTTTAAAGAAACAAACAAACAAATAAATGCTATTATTTTCTGGGCCAAAACAAAGAATTGGGTATCTTACTTAGCTTCCTCAAATCAGATGCAGGACCACAGATTCAGTGCATGGGTGAGGTGTCCCCAGGAAACAGGGGAGAAGAGGATTCCCCAGGAGAGGATTGTGGAAAAGTAAGCTGGCAAAGGAAAGGCAGCCACCAAGACTACCATCAAGCCTGGTACCATGTGGGGAAATGGAAATCAGCTACCCTGGGGAACCCTGTGGGGGGTGTCCAAGATGCAGGCCTCAGAAAGTTGGAATACTCATTTATGCAGCAACTTGTGAAATGTGTTGATGGAGGACTTCTACTCAGGCAGTAGGAAGGCAGCCTCACTGCCCAGGTAAGGCCCCAGTGGGGGGTTCTGAGCGGGTGGAGGCCTCAATAGTACTTCCTGTTTGGAAGCTAGACTCTGATGGGTATGGGGAGATTTTATGTTACGTGAAGAAACTTGAACTTTATCCTTAATATTACAGGAACTTTTGAAATATTTTTTTAAAGAGGTGAGAGAAGCAGGTTGTTTTACAAAGTCAAAGCCCACTATCTCTCTGGAAGCCAGATCTCTCTGAATCTGAAGGGGCTGGACTAGGGGTAGGTAAGTGGCTCTGGTCTAGAAGCTGCAGTCTTCCTGACAAATATGCTAGCCTGAAGTAAGGCAGTGGCAGGGGGAAGGTAGAAGAGCAGGCAGGCAGAGTAGAAAGAAATTAAGGCAGAAAGAAGTGCAAAGCTTAAGTTCTGAATTTATACGGAAGGAGGAGGAGACGGGGGAGTCCAGGAGGTTGCAGGTTTCTGTCTTGGAATACTAGGCAGAAGGCAGAACCTTTCACCCAGATTGAGAATTCCAACAGGAGGAAACAACTGAAGGAGTAATCAGTGAGATCAGATTTGGAAACTCTGTTGGCGGCAGGGTGTGTAAATCCAGAAATCAACAGATATTTTTGAGGTGGAGACATAGCTTGGAGCATTCTCAGAATATAAATGGTGGTCAAAGCCACTTGTAAGAGACTAAGAAGGTCCTAGGTTTTTAGAAGATAAGAAAGAAAGGTGGTGAAAGTCTAATGGGGAGCAAGGCAGGTAAGCAACTACAGGATGGAAGTATTGGCATAAAATGTCACAGGACAGTTTCACGTTTCCAGGGGAAGGAAAAGAAAACTCTACTTAGAGTCTTTGGATCTCAAACAGGAAGGATGAGTTGATTTTTATTAGGTGGATAAGAGGGGGATGGAACATTACTGTCAGGACAACCTGTGCCAAGACAAGTAGAAAAGGGCAAATCATAGAATTTGTGATAAGTTAATATAAAGCCAGGCCGAAGTTTGCCTCTCCATTATTTCTGAAGAAAAGAACTCCCTGAAAATGAATGTGAGCTCCCTGAATGCAGGGATAATTTTTTTTCCTCCTCAATATCTAGCACGTATTAGGTGATCAATAAAAATGGGTTGAAATGATAGGGTCTGTTCAAATGCGTAACGTAATATAACAATTTCAGAGACACTACTTGCCTACTTGAAAAAAAGCCTTGTGATCAGGTAATTAATAACTATTTAATCACTATATAAATTGCAAGACTCCATATCTATTCCTCAAGGAGCCATAAGTACCCCCAGCAAGCAAAGCAGTGTTTACCATACTGTCCTTAGTTAATGGAAACAATAGTCCATTTACACAGGCTCTTTCCTACTTAGTCCTGATTAGAGAAGTTCTGCTACATTGTCTCAACTAGCTCAGTTACTGTTTACCTTAATTTGTTGCCCTTAATCTCTAGTAACTTCATTATTATTTCCCTAAAACCTAACATGGCACCGGACACAGAACACTAGGTGCCATGTTGGGTTTTAGGGTTGGTATATTTAGGGGGTGCTAACTATTTGTTAATTAATTCTCAGGACTTAGTTGACTTCTGAATAAGGACTTTGTATTCATCCTTCTAAAGTTTTATGTTATATGATGAACCTGCTATTTTTGACTACACAGAGATCTTTCTCTACTCTTCTTATAATGGTACTACTATTTTGTTTTGGAGATCTATGCATTGGTCACTAGATATAGTTCTAGAAGTTGCCCTATCCTCTGGCAACTAGAAATCACACACCCTCCTCTGGCCTAGGTATGGGCAGATGGCCATGCTAGGCCAAGCTCGTGCTTTTCCATTGTAATTTGAAATTTGAATAAAATGACATAGGAACTGAATACAACCGGACCTTCCTACTCTATGTATCTGGGGCTACTCTGGGTCTTATCTGTTCCTAACAGTGAGTCTTTAGAATTATGAGTTATCCCCAGAAAATGCAGTTAACTTTGTTTTAGCCAAACTCATTCAGAATTAGATTCTGTTGCTTATAACCAAAGAATTCCAATCACCCATAGTTCAAAACTTCTATGAGACTTAGCAAGAGGAGAGAGAAGACAAAGAGAGCAGGAAATGGCACAGAAGTATACTGAGTAGAGAGGCTTAATGAAATACAGTTTTTTTCCAAAACATGAGTTGAATATTTTTAAGTTGGTATGTATGAGCCTACGTGGTTTGAAAATTTGGTGAGCATAATAATTACTTGGGATACTGTTTTAAATGTAGAAGTCCAGGTCCTGCAACAGAGGCTCTGGTTCCATTGGTCTGTGTGGCGCTTGGGAGTCTGCCTGATTGACACGTTTCCTAGATGGTGCTCGGACCATGTTTTGGGTCACTGCTTTAGGTTCTACTCTATATGAAAAATGGCAGATAATCAGATCTGTGGACGGAAACTGTGTCTGCTCCTTGCTCAGTTTTGCTAAACAGTCCCAAACTTCTAGTCATGACTGTCTTAAAATATTCTAGTTTTTCCCCTAACAGTGGTGGCCTTTGAAATAAAGGTTAAAAATTCATTACTAAAGACTATCCCTTAGGGGCACCTGGGTGAGTCAGTCAGTTGGGTATCCGACTTCAGCTCAGGTCATGGTAGATGGGTTCAAGCCCTGCATCAGGCTCTGTGCTCACAGCTTAGAGCCTGGAGCCTGCTTCAGATTCTGTGTCTCCCTCTCTCTCTGTCCCTCCCCTGCTTGCTCTTGTGCGGTTGCTCTCTTTTCTCTCTCTCTCTCTGTCAAAAAGAGACATTAAAAAAAGGTTGTTTTTTTTTTTAAAGACTACTCTTTAAAATGAAGGTGGGGTGGTGCCAAGACACGAAAGTGTTACTAGACCAATTCCACAAGTCAGATCACACAACAGGCACTGTGTGCTAGTAACAAGTAAGGTCATCTCTACATCCAACATATAGCACATGCCATGTAAATTCCTTAAAATTACTTAAAGAATTGAATTTATTTTTCAAAATCCAAGGTAACAGATATTAAGGATCTTATATGGTTCTTCCTAAATATTTTTACCAACAAAAATTCCAAATACTTTTTTTAAATGTAGTTAATGCTTTATAGATACATCTTTACATAAAAAGTATGACAAAAATGTTACAGGAAACAGCCAAGGACTGGCTGTGTTTGTATGCAATGTCCACTTTTGGTTAAACTGCTATTTTTCCTAATAATTTTATGATATTTTATGATATTTAATTTATAATACTTATTCAGTTATAGTATTATTCCTTGGATACCATGCAAAACTTTCATCCTAGAAACAAAACACAGTAGTTTAAAATTTCTTTTAAATTTTAGGGGCATATGGGTGGCTCAGTTGGTTAAGCATCTGACTCTTGATTTAGGTTCAAATAATCTCATAGATCATGAAACGGAGCCCTGCATAGGGCCCCGCACTAACAGTGGAGAGCCTGTTTAGGATTATCTCTCTCC
Organism: Suricata suricatta; assembly: GCF_006229205.1. Lineage (NCBI taxonomy): Eukaryota > Metazoa > Chordata > Mammalia > Carnivora > Herpestidae > Suricata > Suricata suricatta. The sequence continues at coordinate 108,986,432 of NC_043704.1, forward strand.
CATACTCTCTGTCCCTTCACACACACACACACACACACACACACTCTCTCTCTCTCTCTTTCTCTCTCACAAAAATAAATAAACCTTTAAAAATAAAAATAAAATTTTTATTAAGTTTTAATTCAATTTATAGAATTTCAATTCTATATTGAAAATCCATAATTTGCTCACTACCCCACTAGACCCTGTGAGGGATGGGAAAAAATGAATAAAATGGAAGATTTTATAATATAAATATAAAAACCAGGAGATTCAAAACAAGCTTTTAAAAACCAGCAGCTGATCAGGGCATCACATAGAGGGATATGAGGTCATCGTTGTAGCATCTGGAGCCCAAGCACAAGTACTGGAGGAAGCCCATGTGATAGTTCTAAAGTTAAAAAAAACCTCTGTGTGCTGTCTGCGTGTCTTACTTCCTGCACATGACACTCACAAGGTTTACAAGAGAGGCAGAATGTGCATAAAAACTAGTGTCTGAGTTAATATCAGGAATTAGTCATGGGCTTGGAGAAACCCTTTTCATTATTTATATACAAGTTTACTAATCCAAAAGTCAAAGAAATAATATGAAATAAACATGGAACTTTTTCAGATAACTTCAAGCTTAACCCCCACCCCCTCCCCACCTCCCAAATATCTGTCTTGCTTCATTCTGCCGGTGCACGTGACAATCACATCAGACCATGTTTGTTGTAACTTTTACCAAACATTTACCAAATGTCCCCTGTCTGCAGCAGAGAGAGGACTAGGTTAAAAGGACATTATTTGGGGGGGCACCTCAGTGGCTCAGTTGGTTAAGCATCCAACTTCAGCTCAGGCCATGATCTCATGGTCATTGAGTTCAAGTTCCGTGTCCTGCTCTGTGCTCACCGCTCAGAGCCTGGAGCCTGCTTCCAGTTCTGTGTCTCCCTCTCTCTCTGCTCCTCCCCTGCTCACACTTTGTCTCTCTCTCTAAACAATAAATAAAAATTTAAAAAAAGAAATTATTTTTCTTCTAACCCTTTTTTATACTATTTTGCATCAGTCTTTGGCTTTTTCCTCCCAGTCATCTTTGTTTGTCTTGCTTTTGCTTTTGAGGATAGTTCTCAGGGCACATTGAGCTGCTTCCTTCATCAGCGCCAGAAATACGCAGATGTTTAATTCAACTCAACATGGCACAACAATTGCTGATTGAATACTCACGTGCTGCTCAATACTCCAGTTAGACACTAGGAAGGATTCAAAAGATGTATAACAGGATCCCTGCCCTGTAAGAGCCGAAGACCCTTGTGATGGGTGGATGGACACGGAGTAGACGGAATACTCGGACACTGGAGCTGAAGCTCCGGGGCCCGTGGTGCTGATGGTGGCCCTGCGCCCTTAGCAAAGAGTGGTCTTGTGTATATTACACTTGTTTTTAATACTCAAGAGAATAACAGGAGGAATACTCTTAAGAAAATAAGTATATGCAGAGTAGAAATTTAAAAATCAGGAGTTGATGGTTGTCTCCTAGTGCTAGGAGAAGGCCGACTTACATAAAGCAGATGTGGATAATAAAGGAAAGAAATTCCAGATCCGTTGGAAAGTGCATCTGGAAGATTCTCCTGTCAAAGAACAGTGATCTCTTTTAAGCCTGAAGCAATTTTAAATGGAAATAATACATGGTTGGCCATTTCAAAATCTTGCCCAACCAGTGTCAAACATAGAATTATCAGCAATGAGTAATAAACTGAGAAATGAAAATTTAAGGACAAGTGTAAAATGGAATTGAGTTCCAGGGAAGTGAATTTTTTTTTTTCAGTTCAGAGTGAAAGCAGCCCTTAGTCACTTCTGCATTTTGTCTACTTTTTGCAAAGACTAAGCATAATGTTGTCCCCTTCTTTTCCTCTGCTAAAAGTGATTGATTGATTAACTGGAGATGAAAGTCAGTTTGATACTACCAGAAAAATGGTAAATTTTTATGAATTAGTTTTATTCATGGTGCATGCAAGCCATTTTGACTCTAATATAAAATACTACAGAGCTTTACCATAGTTTTTTCATGATTCAGGAGACAATTAGTCTTAGAGAACAGCTCTCTAAGGGGCTCACAGGTCAGCTTAAACTATTTTGTAAGCAATAAATCAGACAACATTTTAGCAAGCAGAAGTGCTGTGGAAATCTCTATAAAGGAGGGTGACAAACAGGTGAAGACTAGTTAGCAATTAGGATAACAGAATATGGCTTTCTAAAAACAATCAGGAAGTAAACCACCTAAAAAATGAGTTGTAACAAATTGACGGGGTAGAACTGGTTAGAATAATAAGTTGGCTCAGGTTATAGAGTAAAATACTTCCTTCTTTTTCATGCTCTTTCCCACTTTAGGGCTCCTTCTATATGCTGTGTAAATAATACAGGTTCCCAGACAAGAGAGGTTCCTTGTCAAGCCTTTGAAAGCCATGTTCTGAGCACCCATCTTGCTCCAAGCACTATTCTAGTCTCTGAGGATAGTGGGATATCATATAATCTATGAGTTTTCCAGTGAAGATGCAGATCCAGGTGGTAGATTTGCCTACACTTTCCGGAAATATGAAAGACCTACCCACGGCCTTCACCGGTCCTCCGTCCTCTCCACCCTTGGACTGCAGCCACAGCACATGCACAGGGGCCTCCACTTCCTGTTAATTGTGGTGTTTTGATTCTCTGTTATCCACCGTGCAAAGCCCAGTGTGCAGCTGGAGGATACAACAAAAAAGGTGCAGTGCCAGGGAAATCAAACAATCTCTTCCATGCACTGTTAACTTTCTGTATCAAAGTTAAATGTATCAGTAATGATGGCAGTGTTCCAGCTAACATTTTTTAAAAATTAGCATACCACAATCAGACCTTTTTTTCATATATAGCAGCCCTTATTCCCTCATTAATGTGATATGAAGAATATCAGGTCTACAGATCAGATAAAGGAACAAAGCAACTTAAAAAAATTTTTTTAATGTTTATTTTTGAGAGAGAAAGAAAGAGATGGAGTGAGTAGTGGAAGGGGCAGAGAGAGGGAGACACAGAATTCAAAGCTGTCAGCACAGAGCCTGACGCGGCGCTCAAAGTCACGAACTGCAAGACCATGCATGACCTGAGCCGAAGATGAACGCTTAACTGACTGAGCCACCCAGGAGCTAGGTTTTACTTAACCTAACAGTGCTTCCCAGATTCTATCATACCATGGAACACAAAAAAAAATCACAATATTTGAATGGCATACTAGGGTAAAGGACCCCTTGAAGATGGACTGCCAGGGGGCTCTGATGCCTCAGATCCAAGGGAACCAGTATCTCAGTATACCTGTAACCCTTCATGCACATCATTTGGGAAGCTCTAGATCTAAGAATTTAATTGTGAAGTATTTTATTTCATATTCAGAAATAACTGAGGTGCTTTTTTAAGTTTATTTGAGAGAGAGAGAGAGAGAGGGGAGCAAAGAGGAGAGCCAGAATCCCAAGCAGGCTCCACACTGTCAGCACAGAGCCCACTATAGGGCTCAAACTCATGAACCATGAAATCATGACCTGAGCTGAGATCAAGAGTCAGAGGCTTAACCAACTGAGCCACCCACGTGCTCCCCGAGGTCCTTTTACTAACCTCTCCCTCCACCCAACACTTCCAGTAGAACTAGGAGATGTTGTCAGAGAAGAGGTTCACTGTTTGAAATGGCTGTTGGAATGAGTCTTTTATACCGATGGGACTGTGTCGTACATTTTCAGGAGAGGTGGAGAGAAAAATGGAGAAGTACTGAACAAGGATTTGCCAACTCAACAGGCTTTATTTTACAAATGAAGAAACAAGGCACAGAAGCCACTCATTAATGTTTTAGTGGAGAGAAGATGTGAAATGAGATGAAGGCAAGATTTCACAGCTTTCGACCCCAGGCTCTTTGCTCCATCCACAGCAGTGATTCTTAAGGGCATTCCTCAGGCTGCAAGCATCAGCATCACCTGAGAACTTGTTAGAGATGCCACTTGTCAGGCACCAACCCAGACCTAATGGATCAGAAGCTCCAGCGGTGAGGCCCTGAAGGCTGTCTCAACACACCCTCTTGGTAATTCCGACATCCACTGAAGTGTGAGAACCACTGCACCCCAATGTGGCTCTGTCATGCATGGCTGGTTGGAACCAAGGCTCTACACTACGTGTGTGGTCAGAAAGCCAAGCACAGAGCTGGAGCATTTGCATGTGGAGTGCAGGCCTACTCTGACAGGGCAGATCGACTTTTGATTAAATGGTAGAAGTAGAAGCCTAATAGTAGAAGAGAGATCCCAGGTTCAGGATCAAAGTGGGATCTCCAGTTCTTTAAATGCTACCAGGTCTGTTGTGGCCCAGGCCTTGCTGCCATCTTAACCCCTTCAGGAAAAGTGTCAACTCTGCATGTCTGGGAAACTTAAAAGGAAAACCAGTCGAAGAAAACAATTGTACTTTATAATTGCCCTTTGTGGCTCCTTGTGTTAACATAATTATTTTGAAAATGATAGACTTCTCTAGATTTAGTTTTTAAGTGTTTATTTATTTTGAGAGAGAGATTGAGAGAGAGAGAGAGAGAGAGAGAGAATCCCAGGCAGGCCCTGTGCTGACAGCCCAATGTGGGGCTCAAACTCACGAAACGTGAGATCATGACCTAAACGGAATTAAAAAATCAGACGCTTAGCCAACTGAGCCACTCAGGTGCCCCTACATTTAGTTTTTGTAACATGTAGAAGATTAAGAGGAAGAGAGGAAAAAGTATTTCTGAGAGGTGAGGACAAGTTGAGTTTGCCTATTTTACAGTATCTCTCTTAAATTCCTTTGCCTTTAAAAACATTCAAGTGTCTTTTTCCATGTGACTCACTACCAAATCTCTCTATTCCTTAGATGTGGGTCCTACACTGTGAACATCACGGATATCAAATAACTAACATAAAAAATGTACAGCTTATTTTTTAGTCTAAGAATAATTCTATCATAAGAAACTAACTAACAAGTAGAAAATCCCCTTTTCATGATAGGAAAACTCATGTTAAGCTCAGCAATATTAGTAGCATTAAAATACTTTCATGTTGTATCCTCGGGACATCCATGAATAATAAAAGCTACAACCAACACTGTTGTCATTAGTTAAGATCTTACAAACTGCTCCTTAAAAAGAAAGACACTACATCTCATTCTTTTACCCTCCTTTTCTAAAGATATGGACTCAGACTTCTGGACAATGCTTTTTAAACTCTGTATCAAATACTATTCAGTAAATATCAACTACTGTAAAAAACAAATACAACTCTCACAGCCCCTGAAACCATAATATACAAGATAATCATCAGGACTATGTACTCAATTTGTCAGATAGTTTTTTACCCACCCATCATTGGAGCTATTTCAGTGGAAGAGATTATAGGTACAGATAGAGTAGGAATTTTGTTAGGAGATGCAGTGAAATTAAAAAAAAAAAACCTTGTAGTAAAAAGTTTGTTATTATTTAAGAATGTTTATGCTGGTCTTTTGTGTTTTTCCTTTGCAAAGTATATGTTATTTTTAGTCGTGCAGATATAATTAGAATCTAATGTTTGAGGCTTCCAAAATGGTAGAAAAGAATGCTATGTATTTATAGGTCTTTAGGCCAACAGAAGAGCCCAGTGTTCCCGTCTGTACAAAGCTCGCTGGAGGGAAACTGTAATGCTTCACGGTAGACCAAGAGGTGCCAGCGTGTTTGCTGAGACAGCTCTTAAGATTGTTTGCTGAGCACGAGAAGCCTTTTCCATGTACTAAGTTTGAGATTCATAAAATTTTTCCACAAAAAGTAGAGAAGGGCATGATGTTTATTGAAAGTGCATTGATATTTTAAAAAGGCATGACTGTCATTTCCTGCACTCAAATGTAAAGCAAGGGAGAGACTAAGCAAAGGGACTGTTTTCACCCAAATAATTATTTTACCAGCGGCCCCAGCTTTTATGGATAAAAGAAAAAGTTTGATTTTGTGAACCAAGTCAAAGATGGCAAGTATCTAATTCTCTCATGCACTCTGGTGACCACTATACAACTTAATCTCTGTCGTCTAATGAGTAACCTAAGACACGGGGTTGGATTTCCGGTTTTCTGAGGTGGCCACTTAATGGCACACAATTCAAATTCATCTGTTACCACTCCACAATTCCTTGCAACCTCTCTACCAAAGCGCTAGAATCCACTTATATTGTGATCAGATGATGAAAAGGCAAAGAATATGCATTTTTAATGCTTACTCTTCTATCAAAACTTTTTTGAAGTCCCTAACACAAGGACTTTATGGGAACAACCAGCCTATTTTCCAAATGGGCAGCAGACTTTCATCCGTGATATTCTGTGACTCCTCATTCTTAACCTGCTCTTCTTTCTCCTCAGTATTTCTGCAGGCACTTAGAGAAAATGATCAAATACCTAATGATCCTAAAGATCTTTGTCTAGGTTCTCTTATCTCTAGGCAAAATAGAAAAGAGAGGGAAGTCCATATTTGTGGTGAACCTACTATGTGTCAAACACAGAGTTGTAGAATTTTTAAACATAATCCTTGGGGGACTTTTGGCTTTTGTTTGTTTGTTTGTTTTAAATGTTTATTTATTTTTGAGAGACAGAGAGAGAGCATAAACAGGAGGAGGGGCAGAAAAAAAGGAGAGAGAGAATCCTAAGGAGGCTCCACGCAGTCAGCACAGAGCCCAGCTCAGGGCTCCATCTCACAAACCATGAGACCATGACCTGAGCCGAAATCAAGGGTTGGATGCTTCACCAACTGAGCCACCCTGGTGACCCTAAACATAATCCTTCAATGCTGGAATCCTAAGGGGTAGAAAATATTGCACCCATTTTAGAGGGGAGGAAATTGAGGCTCAGGTAGACTTAGCAGAAGTCCTACAGATACTATGGGGCAAAAATGTGGTTTGAACCTTGTTGTGCATAACTCTAAAGCTCATGCTCTCTGTAAATTAAATAAAAATAATATTCCTGGAATTTTTATTAATGTTAATTATAGTTATACCTTTATATAAAATTAACTTTCTTTAATGACTAATATTTTCAAAGCACTGTCACATACATGATCTCATTCCAAGACAGCTGGTGGAATGGAGGACATGTGAGTTGCTGTGAGGATTAGCAATAATGTCTAATATATAATATCAGCTTAAACAAGGGGTCAGTAGCTATTATTTATTATTATTGTTTTTGTTATTATTATTCCTTCCAGCAGGCTTAGAAGTTGTGTAGCACAGCTGTAATCTCTCCCTCCTGACAGACTTTCTCTACAAAGATTAATCCTTTTAACATCATGCTTCACAAGCAAAAATTATTTTTAAGTTTTTATTTACAAGGCATTTACTTACAGGAATTTCAAAACCCCAGATTCTACTTCAGTTTGTTTGCAATGCTGGCAGGCTGGGGATGGCAGGGGGGAGTAGGTGTGAGACGGGCTTACAGTCTTTACCAGCCTAGACAAAAATTGGAAATTCTTCCTTCCGTCTCCAAGATGAGTGTCCTTTTTCATTGCACCTAAGTGCTCCATAAGGATGTTTTTTATCACAGACTTCATTATCTTCTCCTTACAAGGTGCAATGAAGAGCCCTTGTTTCGGTTTCTTGCCTCCACGGGGAGGGGAGCGCGCCCTGAGGTGGTGCATGCAGACCCTGCTTGGGCTTGTTTATGGGGTGGGGGGAGCAGTTATCACTCACAACGCGGGCAGACGCTGGGGTTTGACTCTGCAGCACATTCCTGCTCTCAGATTAGTAGGCAATGAAGTGCAAGAACTGCTAGGTATCAGTGACTCACAGCTAGACAGGAAATCTCTAGCGGGTCCGCCCTTCCTTCCTGCCCTCCCGACCAGCTGGGTTGCAGATCCACAGGCCTCAGCCAGCCCTAGAGCACTGGTGAGAAGGGCCGGAGGGAGCAGACACTGGGCCAGTGCAGTAGGCTTCCTTAATGGATCAAAAAGGCAGGACCCCACCACAGCCACACCGCTGCAGGGAAGGTGCACCCTCTTTACCCTTGAGGATGCTACTTCTGTCGAGGTTTCTCTTTTCCCGTTGACCCCACATCTCCCTGGTATATTCTTGCTTTTGTATTTTTTTTTAATTTTTAATGTTTTTTAAATTTATTTTTGAGAAAGAGAGAGACAGTGTGAGCAGGGGAGGGTCAGAGAGAGGGAGACACAGAATCCAAAGACAGGCTCCAGGCTCTGAGCTAGCTGTCAGCACAGAGCCCTACCAGGGCTCAAACCCACAAATCGTGAGATCATGACCTGATCTGAAGTGTATTGGTTTTAAATATAAAAACAAGGTTTGGCACAACTCAGTTGAGTGGCTTTCATTTACCCCATGTTTTAAAAGCATGCAAGAAACAGTATTAGTCATTACAAGAAATGTCTCCACAATGGCAAAATGGCAGAATGTGTGTCTCCAGCAAGATGTAAACCCATTTACAGTAGACTTTTGAACCCAGTGTAAAATTCTTTCAATAAAGTTATACCATGTCTCTTGTCACGAGAGCAGCAAATAACCATAATGATGACAACGACTAACAGTTGTGCGAAGGACTGCTCTGAGCACCTTATACCTTTTGAGTCATTGAACTGTTGCCACTACGCTTTGAGATAACCATTATTGTTGTTCCCAGTTTCCAGATGAGCAGGCTATCACAGCCAATGAAAGCTTCTTCCCTGTCTCCCAAAATTGCTTTTAAACCTCACTAATAATGAACAAATGAACCTTAAACATACAATATCATAATTGAATAAAAAATATCCTAAATATCATAAATAAAGCTGCCTCTTACAGGGATTCGTTTTAAGAGTCCAATGAATAAATGATAGGAAATGGTGATATACATGTTTCCCATATCTGGCCATGTTCGGAAATACGTTTCCAACTCATTCATTAAACTGTAAAAACATTATCCTACAAGACGTCCAAAGTCAGAACTCTGAAACAGGTTGTTTCAACAGACCAAATTTCGCAGTTATCTTTTTCAAGGCCTCTTGCCTCTCTTCCTGCAGGGCAGCAATGTCAGAAAATGTCAGAAGTAGTCATTCCCATGTATCCATGAAGAAATGAGGTCTCAGGTTGAAAAACCACTTCTTGGGGTGTGGAGATATATATATATATATATTTATATATATATATAAAACCTTTCAGTTCACCTCCTTTTATTTCCCTGCTCTCTCCAAGCTCAGCTCACAGGATGTGTTCCAGCCATGCCAAAATACTTCTAATGAATTGTTCATTGTTGTATGCCTTTGAATAAGGTGCTGCTTTCTCTGTCCAAAAAGCCATTGCTCCCTTTCCACCCAGTGAATCGTCCAACATTCAGAATTCTGTCCATCTTTTCATACATTCAAAGAGTATTTACTGAACATCTATTATGAAGTAGACACCAGGTGGGGTGGGAAGGAGGTACTGATTGAGTTTTTTATTCTAATGCAGAGACAGAAAAGAAAGAAAGAAAGAAACGAAAAGAAAGAAAAAAAGAAAGAGAAAAAGAAAGAAAGAAAGAGAAAGAAGGAAAGAAAGAAAGAAAAAGAAATGAAGGAAGGAAACAAAGGAAGGAAGGAAGAAAAGCAAGAAACATGAAGGAAAGAAAGGGAAGGAAAGGAGGAAAGGACCAGGGGAAAGGAGGAAAGGCGGAAGCCAGAGGGAAGGAGGGAGGCACCTACCTACCCTGGTTGGTGTTTCATAGAGCCATATGACATCAGGTGGCAAGATGGTTACTTGTATCAGGTATCAGGGATCCAGCCACGGGCTCTGAATGACAAGAAGGAGCCAGTCAGACAGAGGTAGACACCTCTAGTTCCAAGGCACTAAGCTCTTGAGAACAAGCCTGGTTTCCTAACCAACTGAAAGGAGCTGGCATGACTGAGTGCAGTCACAGAGAAAGGCAGACACCAGATTCCACTGGTTCTGTGATACTTGACAGTAGTTCAAAGTGAAAAATTTAAAGCAGAAAATTGATATGAACTAATACATTCTAATAAATCCCTCTGGCTGTTGAGAGCACACTGGATTTTAGGAGGTCACGTGTGGAAGCAGGAAGACGAGGGAGAATACAAGTAAATGAGTCAAAGCAATATTTTCTTCTCTTTGTGCTCACACAGCATTTTGTAAATACTCAATATTACATGTATTTTAAAAACTGATGTATTTTTCCTTTATTTAGACAATAACCTCCTTGAAAGTAGGAATGAACCATTATTGCACAAAAATAATAAATTAAACAATAAATTAATAAATTAAGCCTCTGAAGCTTCAAGTTTCTGAAGACAACAGCCATCCATTCAAGTGACCAGACTGCAAGGTAGATTGTTAACATTGCAGAAGAAATAGAAAGTATTATACACAAGGGCAGAGGAGGGGAAAAAGCATATTATCCAACTGAGGGTATAATACTGAATCAGAACATTAGGGTCTGGTGTTCTGTAACATAGGATGTTAAAACAAGGTAACAGAGTTTTACAGGGAACAAATTGAGTCGGCTTTCCCTTCTGATGTTTCACAGTTTCAGATAATGGCTGTATTTAGACTCAGAGTTCTGGGTCAAGATGAAACTCAATGGATCTATTGAGAAATTATTTATCTGTGCCGGACTATTAAATTAAGGAGTAAACAAAAGTGTCCAATTACTTTTGGATTGTTCAAATTACAGCAAAACCCAACCCTGTGAAAAAGTGCTGACATTCTAAATGTTTCTTTTTGGAATGATAAAAAGATCAATCATGAGGAAGGGTGAGGTTTGTTTTTAATGCATTCCCTTCCTCCTTTTCCGTATGTCAGTCTCCTCAAGGGATCGTCTGCCTCTACCCATTCAGAGCCCTCGGGGGTGCACAAATATAATCAAGACCCTTTTCCTTCAGTCTTTCCCCTGCTGTTTCATACCCCTTCCACTTCCCCAATCTACTTCAACTCTATATCTATCTATAATCTATCTATAAAACATATATATTACACTATATATATGACTATATGTAGTATAATATATATAACTATCTCTATACATATAATCAGTTAGCAGTTCCCTCATAATAAAACACCACAGAACTTAGTGACTTGAAACAACCACCATATAAGTCTCACAATCCTGTAAATGATCTAGCTAGTTCTTTTGCATTAAGCCAGCTCATTTGGGGCTCAGTGATCTAAAACAGTCTCCTCCCCACATTAGAGGCTGTAGCAAAAACAGCTGGGATACTGATGGTCTTTTTTCACACAGTCTCTCATCCTCAAGGGGGCTTGCTCACACGGTAGCAGAAGGGTTCCCTGCAGCAGTAGGCAAACCCTAATTACAAGCACTTTTCTGTCCTCTCCACCACATTTTTCGAATGTCCTACCAGCCAAAGGAAATTACCTGGCCAAGTTCAGTTTCAAGGTATAGAGAAATAAATTCAGCCTTTTGATGACTAGTATGGTATAAGTCCCCTTGTAAAGGGATGTGCCGATGGGGATATAAGTAATTTGTGACCATTTTGTGATACATTGCAGTATCATTTTGAAGGAACCCCATAATTTAATTCAAGGAAAGTGTTAAGGGCTCCTAACAAGGTTGTGTGCTTCTCATTTGGCAAAATATCTCACCTCAAAGGGATGAATGAACCTTGAGTCAGCATTATAGACCCAGTAGCAGAGGAGAAGGAGTTCTTCTGCAAAGGACTCTTCTCTAGCATTTCCAGGCCTGATCTACAGGCAGCCACCCACCAGAGATTAGATCCCACGCCTGGTCCCCATAACCCTTAGGCAGTTACATCATGGTGTGCTTCACAGGCATGATTTGACACATGGAAGGGAGTATATCAATCATGTGACTGTACCAAATACCAAATACCTAGTACATAACTGCTCAAGAAGTATTGGTTGAATTAGTTAACTTGTGCGTGTGTGTGTTTAAGTGTGTGTATATGAGTGTATCAAGAGAGGAGGGAGAGTGAGCATACACAAACACCAGTTCAGTTCCAAATACTCAGGGGTCCAGAGAGAACATAGCAGGATGGAATTGACACAGACTTTATTTTTTTTTTTTTAATGTTTATTTATTTTGAGAGAGAGAGAGAGACAGAGTGCAAGCAGGGGAGGGGCAGAGAGAGACAGAGGGAGACAGAATCCGAAGCAGGCTCCAGGTTCTGAGCTGTAGCACAGAGCCTGACGTGGGGCTCAAACCTACAACCAGGAGATCGTGAACCTGAGCCAAAGTTGGACACTTACCCAACTGAGCCACCCAGGTTCCCTGACATTGACTTTAAAGCTAGATGAGCATCCTACCTGTGTAACCTTGGGCAAATGTCTTAATCTGTCTAAGCCTTAGTGTCCTAATCTATAAAACTGTCATAATAATACCTTTGCTGCAGGATTATTATAAAAATTAGATAGAATGATAGACGTAGCACACCTAGAGCAACACATGACACATTAGGGGCATCCAGCAATTAGGGAGCAGGAGCCAAGTCTCGCTTCCCACACAAATTCCATTTCTCACTCCCGACTTCCTTGGGCCCTAGTGCCATTTTCCTTTGGTAGTTGGCCTCCTTCCGTCTGCCAGGCCTAGACCAGCCCAGAGAAATGAGCAGGACCAGGAGTCAGGAAATTCATCCACATCTTTAGTTTCTATTAATGCGAGGTTGTTCTAGCCGTGGCAGTAGAGGGTATTTACAGCAATGGGAAAGAGTGACTACAGCATTGTTCTAAGCTTCTGGCCACTCCTTGACCACCATTGTGGTGCTACATAAACTCACAGCCAGATTAAGTACATAGACCCAGATTGCCCAGCAGTGTTTGCATAGTTAGCATTTCAGGAAGTATGGATAGATTTCAATTAAAGGTTGCAGACAGAACACATGCCTTTCCTTCGAGGCCTGTACATCTCACATTCCACTGAAATGCCTATTTTTAAAACTATGTGAAAGGAAAGAAGTTCATAAAAAATCCCAGGATCAGGGACTCAAAGATTTCTATATATTTCTTGAAGATATGGGGGGATGGGATCACAGACTGTCTGTGTTCAAATGTCAGCTCGGCCAGTCATAATCTGTATGACTTTGAACAAGTCTGTTTCCTCATTATAAAATATAGATAATTATAGGACCTCCCTTATATAGTTGTTGTGTGGATTAGCCAAGTCATGTGACGCGCCTATAACATTTCCAGAAACACAGCTGAAAAACAGTTAAATTGTTATAAACCCAAGCCAAGGAATTTACAACTAAGAAATTGCATGGAAGAAAGTTGGAAGTTCAAACCGGGAATTGGCACGAATCCAGAGGAAAGTGAAGCAGAAATCAAGGGTGTTGGTTTAATATCTACAGAAAAGCTATTGAGTCCATCTTCGCAGCATTCTCTACTCCCACATCCACATGCAGGGGTGCCCTGTACCCACCCAGGTTAATGCAAACCAAAGCTGTTTTCTCTAAAGAAGTTGAATAGCTTACTTGTGAGGGGCTAGGGCTCCTACTGTGGCTGCTTGATACATAATAAGTATAGTCTCTCTACTTTGCTGACCTCTTGAATGGTTTAACTTAAAAGGATTACCAAGTGATGACAAATCAGAGATCCTCACAGGGGCATCATTTCTGAAACTTAACCATGTCAAAAAATAAGAGCCAAAAACTTTCTGAGGGAAGAAACAGGTTATCTATAAAGAAACGAGAACAAGAAGGGTATCAGTCTCCTCTCCAGCAAAATCAGTTGCTAGAAGATAATGGAAAATGCTTTAAAAGTTCTGAGGAAAAATTCTTTTGAAACTAGAATTATATACCTATCTAAATTATTTTTCTAGTCAAAAGACATTTTCAAATATGCAAGAGCTTCGAAAATTCGACCTCCCATGCATACTTTCTGGGGGGAAAATATTGGGAAATGTATATTAGAGCAAAAGAAAAAGTAATCCAAGAAAAAATAAGGTCATGGCAGCCAAGAAAAAAGTGAACTTGACTTAGAAATTTATGAAAAATAGTTGTCGGATGAAAGCTGTTCAGCAAGCTGAAAAAATCAACAGTCCTAATAGTAACAGGAAATCTGAAGGTTCTGAAGCATTAAGTTCTCAAGTAGAAAATATTACTTTAGGAAATATTCTTACTGGTAAACTGGATGATCTTTGACAAGATGAAACATATTCTAATTCTATCCACAAGAAAAAGAAAACTAATTAGAAATTTCAAATAACTGACATAATGCATGAAGAAATCATGGTCTAAATATAAAACACACTATAATATTGTGTGATATTTAGTAAACTGAAAAAGAAGAATCAATTTGACCTTAATACTCGGAATATTCTTCTTCAAAGAGTACAGATTTATTAACACAGGGTTGGATTTCCATTCTTTTAATTTCAAAATGTCAATTTACTGAGAAACAACAAGAATGCATTTGAAAAACAAATTCCAGGTTTATTCAAGAAATATTAAGCATCCTCTATCTGCCAGATATATTTACCATGATTGTGATATTTTTTTAATTCTTTATTTGAAATGTCTATTGCGGGTTTTCACAAATGTGATTTGTTTTGTATATTGTCCTTCTTTCCTACCGCCCCACACCATATTAGACAGAAATGTTTATTTGATGATATATAATCTACTAGCTCTTGTGGGTTCCTCTAAAGGGGCAAAATTACAAATGTTCCAGAAACAAATGAGACGAATTGTGCATGTTAAAGGATCTCAGAATTACTATACTGAAATCATTTATTTACTTTATTCTAATTTAGTGCTTACAAATATGAGCATAGCCCCCTCCCAACACACACACACACACGCACACACACACACACACACACACACACAAACTACCTGTTAATATTAATTCTATAAAATATATTTTTGGAATTGGAGTTTTGTGCTAAGGGATTTTACAAAGCATCAATAAAAGAAAGTGCTGGATAATTTGGAATAGAGTTTGTTTCAAAGGGGGCATGAATATATTCTCAGTAGTCCATAATTTCTCTGGAGAATTTTAATGTGATTTTAATTAAATAACTCAAATATTAATATAAACACATTCTTGATCGTGTCGATGAACACATTCAAACAGAGTGATGCTACACGACTTCTCTGAAGATTGGCTTGTAATTGTCTTACACTGATTTTTTTTTTAGTATTCAATTTATTGAAACAACAAAAAAAAGATCACCCGTTTCTCCAGATGTCTTTCTTTATAGGCCAAAGCATGCTACTTTCTGCCTTAGGTGATAATGCTCACATTATTATAGCATTCCAAAAGCTCTTTACCTAAAAAAAATTGTTTTTGACTGACCCTATTGGCAAAGCATAGAGTAATCAACCATGTAGAAGAACACAAGTGATACAAACATCGATAATGTAAAAAGATGGGGCTTGTCAACTGGGGCAGAGATGGAGGGAAGCATATGGGGGCATCAATTGTCTCATTTTATGTAGTTGTGAATCCACATTTCTAAGGTTGATAGACCAAGAAAGAAATATTAATATTATTTACAGATAGAAAGGTCACCTCTCAGGGCCTATTATGTTTCCTGAAAAATTGGATTGATGAAATATGCCCTATGTATTTCACAGCAGCTCTGCCATGAATGTCATAGAAAATTAAAGGTATGGGAGCACTTAGGAAAATAAAAGTGTTTTTATCATCAAAATCTGTAACTTGTATGGAAGTCTGACCATTTGCTTATGCAATCTAACTGTAGATTATCAACAGATATTTACTATGTCCAGTTACTTTCATCAGCTCTCCTAGTTTCCATTCCATGTAGAATCAGAGGCCTTTAAAGGTGAAAAGGCTTTCAGCAATCCTAAAGTTCACCTTCCTCCTTTCACAGGTGAGGAAACGGAGGCCACACATGGTTAACCAACTTGATAAAATCAAACAGCTCTTCAGTGACAGAACTGGTCCAAAAATTAAGTGTCACAAGTTCCAGGGCAATGTTTTCCTGCTATATACATAGATAAGTGGCCTAATAATAACAATCAAGTCCAGATAATAAATTTGATTCTGCAGGACTTTAGGAAAAACTGAAAACCCTGTAGTTTCAGTTATGATTAGAGAATGTCCAGAGTATAAATACGTGTGCTTACCTATCTTTTTAAGGTTTATTCCATAACTCAAGTACAGTCCTTACTATGTGATTACATAAGATTTACTTGATTAATAGTTTTATGTGCTAAGGGAGTATACTTTACTCACATTTGATTTAAAAATTCTAATGGAGGAGATACCTCTGTGGCTCAGTTGGTTGAGCGTCCAACTTTGGCTCAGGTCATGATCTCAAGTTTGTGGCAGGCACTGTGCTGACAGCTCAGAGCCTGGAGCCTGCTTCGGATTCTGTGTGTCCCTCTCTCTCTGCCCCTTCCCTGTTCATGCTGTCTTTTTCTCTTTCAAATTAATTAAGTATTTAAATTTTTTTTTAATTTCCTTCTGTTAGATTTAATCTATTAATTATCCTAGCTTGGATCAGTTATACTGGAACGGTTGCAGTATGGCAAGTTTTTAACTCCATTTTATGTATCAGTCTTTTCTGTTTACCAGGCAGTAAGGAAGAGCATTTTATTTTTCTTTCTTTCTTTATTTATTTAGTATCAGTTTGGAACCATGAATTCTTGCTTTATTCCATTATATTTAATGTATCTCTGCTTTTTTTTTTAAGTTTACTTATTTTTGAGAGAGACAGACAGAGAGAGAAAGAACATAAGGAAGGGAAGGGAAGAGAGAGAGACAGACAGACAGACAGAATCTAAAGCAGGCTCCAGGCTCTGAGCTGTCAGCACAGAGGCTGAGGTGGGGTTCGAACTTGTGAACCAGATTATGACCTGGGCCGAAATCCAAAATCAGACACTTAACCGAGCTACCCTGATGCCCCTCTTTCTTTTTCAGGTCCAAATTGTCCTAGATGTGGCCTATGGAAACTCATTCACATTGTCTTTGTGTACCTTTGACATACTCTCATTATTTTATGAGATTTTCCCTATTTCTGGCATTAAAGAAAACAATCTCCTATCCATCATGTACCTTTACTGTTGCTGCTGCCAAGGAATCAGCCATTCCCAAGAAGCTCTTGTTCCTTTTAGTGGGGACTGGTATTTGGCCAGATTTTTGAAGTTGACATCATGGAGGTCAGCCATGTTCTTTAACAGCTCATCTCCTGGTTTAAGTAGGCAAAAGAATCAAACCTGAATAAGTATTAAGTTTCATCCAGAATGAAAATACTCTGGTCTTGATTTTTTTTAGTTTTCTTTTTTTTGTTGTTGTTGTTTAGGCTTAGGAAGTAAATGTGAGAAATGAATCCATAGCAACAAAATGTACTGAAGTGCATATCATAGAAACATTTTAATTACCACATAAAACTCTATAAAACAAATCAATTTGATTAGAAACCTAGTATTTTAAGTGAGTTGGAAATCATTGATTCCATTGAATACTGCAAATAAAAGTGTAAGCTGTATTTTGGAATTCTTTAAGAAAGTCAAAATTGCTCACCTTGAAAATAGTACATAAACACAATCTCAAAGTGTGATTTTAAATATACAATATGAAATACTCAATAAGAAAAAAACAATTATGAGATATGAAATTTAAAACTCTAGTATCTGGCGTATTATCGCTGCCAACATTTTTATTGAATGAATTAAAGAGATTTAAGAAAAAGATAGCCACTCAAAAGAATTCAAATAAAATCATGCAAATGAAACGTGTAACACTGCATATGTATATGTAGTAGTAGAATGCTTCATTTGCCCTCCCTACCTGAGTACTGTGTGGTCAGTTTGCAACTTAAATACCATTTATTTTAAATTTTGAGGTGTGTGTGTGTGTTTTAAGAGGCAGTGGAGAAAGAATACAGATGATATCAAACATGGTATTACAAAGGCAAGATGGACTTCACGTTGTCTTTGCTCGGGAAAAGCAGGCCAGCCTAAACCAGAGCATCCCGGCAGTGGCCTTTCTCTGTGAAACCAGCTTGTGGCAATACCTGTTCTCCAGCCGTGAGGCAATTAAATATCTAAGAATGGACCATCCTTCAATTGCTTTGCAAGTGTGAAATCAGCGCTGAGCATGTTGTAACTCACCATATGTGGTAATTAAGTGTAGGAACTCACACTTCTGTGTGGCCATAAAACCTCTATTTGGGGAGGGAGGCTGCAAGATCTGCAGTTGTAGCCAGCCTGAGATCAGACGGTGATCTGGGAGACACACCTGACTGACAAACACAGCCTCATACACTCCCTTGGTTTATTTCAGAATCCCCAGGCTTCTCAACTACTGTATGCAATCACGAGAAAGAAATTTAGATCAAAAGAGACTGCAGGGCAAGACCGGAGTCCAAGAGCATGACTGGACTGGAGTTTCCAGGTCCTGCTATTTTCTTTCAAGTAATGAAATAAGTGAACATAAAAGAAGAGACCAGGTTAAAAAACAGAAGGGAGGCTGGGCCAGAAGCAGCAATAAGACACCAGCTAGGAAGGATCAAGGTTAGCTGTGCCAGACCTGCTGAATCTTGCTCATTTAGAGGGAGGCTTCCTCCTATTGGGAAAACTACAACAAAGCTTTAAAAAAATTTTTTTTCTAGTGCTCAAGGAGACCGTAGCATACTACAGGAAAATATTTCAGGATCCAATTGTAACTGATGGAAATATCCCTCAGACAAATGGTCTCAGCTGGAGGAGCTATTTATTAACTGGACTCACTGTGAGCAGCACCTCTCATCAGGCATTCAGCAGGAAATGAAGCCTTCCAGGAGGATTCAACCCAGCAGGAAGCGGCAGCTTGTGCAAAGAAATACCTGATTTACCTGCTCAAAAAAGTGGTAATTCTGGCAATACAGCAGATGAATCCTAACTACATTTTGAAACGGAATGGGGAGGAATTAACCCAGAGCAAAGCAGGCCCAGAATCTACAGAGCTGGCTCTCCCCTCTATACCTGGGGCTCTTGAGAAGGGAAACCTTGCCACACTGGCTTCTCCCAAGAGAATCAGTGGTCCTGAAGGGAAGCTGGCCATGACTCAAGATGACCTGATGCCCTGCACCATGGCCCTGAAGGGTGTCTGTCTTTCCATAGTCTAGCAAGCACAGAATTCGTAGGGAGGCAGGGAATCCCTGTAGGGTGGAAGGAAGTGACAAGAGAGATCAAGTTGACCGTCAAGTCATGACCTGGTGACTAAGCTTGAGAGTCTTCCACTTATTGTTTGACTTGAACTCCCTAGGAAAGAAGAGGACAAGTTGGCATTGTCTCACCACTGAGGCCTTATATCATGACTTGGTGTCGTGCTCTCTGCCCCTGCTTCTGAGTATGTTTATGGTGGATCCTTCTGGAGGCTGGCTCATGTCGCTATTTCTTATATACTTGTAATACATTTACAAAATAAAAAGCAACATCCCCCACGCCCATCGCACTCAGCTCATTATCTCCCAATTCCTCCTATATATAAGACAAGTAAACAAGTGAGAGAAGCATTCCATTTTTCAAACAACTTGCAGAGTATTAAAGGATGAGGGCCGTTTCAGTCCATTTCCTATATTTTTTATAGCTACAACATAATTATCATTGATGTTCATAATGGAGGTCTGCACAACTGCAAATTGTACATCGTAAAGGACTATATTATATTCATTGTAGATGTATTGCTATTCATTTTCTTGTGTTCAGATTTTTGACAATCCATGTGTAACATATTCGGTAGTAGTGATAATAGAGTGGAAAACCCCATTCTTCAAGTAAGCCTCCTGAATCAATTACTGAAGAAACAGGGAAGAACAGTAATGGTCTGGAGTTCCTCTGGAAGGGCTATTTTACACACAGGATGAATACAGAGCAGCTCTTCTTAACATCCTGTGTAGATGAACTGGAGAGCAAGGCCAAAATTCTCATTCTTTACTTGAATCTTTAAGAAGAAAACTAAAGAATGATCATTTTAAAAAATGGGCTGTTCCAAGGGTCAGTACTCTCTATAATTATAAACCTCAATTCTTTCTGCCATTATTAATTTTGTATATATTCTCATGTCAGAGGGACAGGATGAGAATCAATCATAGCATTTGAAAATAACTGAGGGAGGGGCACCTGGGTGGCTCAGTCAGTTAAGTGTTCGGTTTCAGCTCAGGTCATGATCTCACGGTTCGTAGGTTCAAGCCCCACATCAGGCTCTGTGCTGACAGCTCAGAGCCTGGAGCCTGCTTCAGATTCTGTATCTCCCTCTCTCTCTGACCCTCCCCTGCTCACATTGTCTCTCTCTGTCTTAAAAAGAAAGAAAGAAAAGAAAAGAACTGAGGGATTACCAAATACGCTTTTTTTTTTTGGGTGATTGTTCTTTATTTCACTTAACATAATATTTTCAAGTTTTATCCAGATTGCAGCATATATCACTACCTCATTTCTCTTTACTGGTAAATATAAGATTTTCTAAAATTATGCTTTTTATGGTAAAGTTGCAAATATAGTAGGTAGTAGATAGTAGATGTCACTTTCTCTCAGTTTCTCCTAATGTTAACAAATTATGTAACCATGTACCTTTTAAGAAATAATGCTATTATCTAAACTACAGATTTTATTTTGATTTCACTTTTTATTTATTTTTTTTAATTTAAAATTTTTATTTATTTTTTTTTACTTTATAAAGTTTCATATTTTTTTAACATATGCAATTATTTTCCATCATTTACAATACAGTAGTTGCAATGACACTCAAAACAGAGAAGCAAAGTAAAAAATCAAAACACCAACTTCTATTCCATGTAATTAGACTTATACAGAAATTAGAAGGTTAAGTAACAACTAGTTAATCACCTAATTTCACAGCTATCTGAAGTGGCAATCGTTATATAGCAGCTTATCTATGATACATTCAAGATACATGATACAATTTATTACTTGTTCATAGGCTACAACACAGCCTGCTTAATACCTTTCCTTAAATT